>NC_136471.1:136160184-136257684 GCF_902686455.1 Sciurus vulgaris
CCAAGAAAAAAAAAAAAGAAAGAAAGAAAGAAAGAAAATAAACAAAAACTTGTCTCAGTGTTTCTGAGTGAGTCACAGACCCTACGCTGAACCAATCGCTATGCTTAGGAACATCCGCTCGAAAGCCCTTGTCAGATTGTGGAAATGGGAATTCTGCTCCATTTTTAGTGCTCCATACAGGGGTGACTTCTGCGTGTGCATTTCGGACGACACCTGCCAATCCTCCGGTTCAACTCCACGGCATGACAGGCAGGTTCTGATTGATTGAGCAGCACCTTCGCCCTCTGAGAAGTTTGCAGAAATTCCAGACTAGACAATATCTCTTCGCGGGGGATGCCGAGCCCGTTTAAGCACGTGGAGAATGTGTGCTCTTCCGTGCTACGGTGTTTGGGACTCTTTTATATTTCTGTGAATTTTTCTTTTTCTTTTTCTTTTTTCCAGTGCCGGGGATTGAACTCAAGGACACTCAACCCCTGAGCTGCATCCTCAGCCCTATTTTGTATTTTATAGAGAGACAGGGTTTCGCTGAGTTGCTTAGTGTCTTGCCATTGCTGAGGTTGGCTTTGAACTCACGATCCTCCTCACTTAGTTGCTGAGGCTGTAATTCCAGCTACTGGGGAGGCTGAGGCAGGAGGATGGCACGTTGGAGGCCAGCCTCAGCAACTGAGTGAAATCCTAAGCATCTGAGCAAGACCCTGTCTCAAAATAAAATAGAAAAAGAACTGAGGATGTGGTTCAGGGGTAAAGTACCTCTGGGTCAATTCCTAGTACCAAAAACATTTAAAAAATAATAATAATGCAGGAGGGCTCTAATGATCAGTTATTAGACATTTCAAAACAGCGGGAGGAGAAGGCTTTCAATATTCTCAGCAGGAAGAAATAATAAACGGTGAAGGTGACGGGGATGCTAATCACCCAGATTGGATTGCTTCACAGGACACGATCGGTCATGGGGAGCCCTGTGAATATGCACAGTTATATATTAAAACTAAAAAGTGATTGACGGAAAATCCACATAGCAATAAACTACACCAGGCAGTGGGGTTCAGGTCGTCCACGATGGTTAGCACCCACTGCCTCTGTCTCTCTACAAAGCATTTTCAGCAGACAGGGAGGCTGAGGCAGGAGGATGGCGAGTTGGAGGCCAGCCTCAGCAACTCAGCGAGGCCCTAAGCCACTGGGTGAGATCCTGACTCCAAATAAAATAGAAAATAGGGCTGGGGAGGTGGCTCAGGGGTCGAGGGCCCCTGGGCTCAATCCCTGGCACCCCCTTGCCCCCCAAAACAAAAACCCCAGAGAACAAGGCTTCCTCTCTGAGGAGCATTTCTATGCCATGAAAAGGCTTCATCTTATTGAGCCTCGTAAACTATCACTCTTAAGAGTCATTGTTACGATGACTGCTACGATGTTCCGCATCGTCCCCATCTTACAGTCCGATCTGCAAACAGGTGGGGCAGAACTGGGTGCTGGACTCTCTCCCCGCCCAGCCCTGTCAGTGCCCTGGGGGCTGCAGACCGAGGCCTCCACCTCTCCACGTTCTTTAGTGTCTGCAATTAGGAACTCCCGTGTGCTGCAGTCCCGTCCCCTCACTTTAGCCCCGTCTGCTTTTCTGTAAAAGGCATTGCCTGTTGTTACCTGTCAATCATCGGTGGCCGAGTCTGTCAATCATCGGCCGCATCTGCTGCTGCGGCTGCTACTGGAAGCGCATCTCCCTGGGAGGTTCCCGTCTGCAGGTAAAAGATCCGCTCCCTTCGGGGCAAAGGACCCAGGAGGCCAAATCCTGCGTCCCTTAAGTGGCTTTGGGGACGGCGGGGCTGAGGGTCCTTCTGAAGCAGCCAGGACGTGGAACTGCTGGTAGTTCCATTTTGCAAACTCGACCTAAGGATCGCAGGGGCCTGGCCGCCTCCTGGATGGGAAGAGCGAAGGGAGAGGAGGCATGAAATCCTCTCCTTCCACCTGCAAGACCACCTGCAGGACTTCCCTTCAGCTCCACGTAATGAAGTCCTGCAGCAGATTCACGTTCAGGTGCCCAGAGAGGCAGCTTTGCTTAACCAGCAGCGACCAGCCGCTCCCTCCTCGCCCGCGGGGTCTGCTGACGTTGGAGTAAGAAGTTGTGTGGGGTCCCGGTCAGAGAAGAGCCCACCCTGCCTGCCTCTGGGTCCAAGAGACACAGGGCGGCCCCTCTGCCCCCAGATTGTTGAGTTTCGATGATTTATTCTCCTGACCACAGTCTCCTGACCATCAGCCGGGAAAGGAGGTCCCGCCCCCCATGGGTGTATAGACAAAAGTGAGTTGAAATCCGATTCTATTCTACGAGGTCATTTCTGTAGATGAGATGGATCCCACCCTCCTGTCTTCCTCCGGTACCTTCCCAAGCGAAGTGTGACTCAGTCCTTCTACACTTAATCACCTGATGGTCTCTTTATCACACATGCCTATTTTTAGGGGAAAAGATTTTCCCAAAAGTGGATCCACTTTGGTCTACACTAAAATTGGTGATGCATTAGTTTCCACCCTCATCATCTCCATAAAGGTGGGCATTTCTGTTATGGGTCTGATGTGAGCTGTCCCCCTACAGCTCATGTGTGAGCCCTCAAGAAGGTTCAGAGGTAAAATGATCTCATTCTGAGAGGTGTAGCCTAATGAGCGGATTAATCCACTTTAATGGACTAAGTGGGTGGTGACTATAGGACCCAGCTGGAGGAGCTGGGTCACTGAGCTCCTGTCTTTGGGGACTATATCCTGTCCCAGGCTTCTCTCTCTCTCTCTCTGCTTCCTGGTGCCACATCCTGAGCTGCTCTCGTCCTCCAGGCCCTTCCGCCATTTTGTTCTGCCTCACCTTGGGCCAGAGCCATGGAGTCAGCCCACCATGGACTGAACCTCTGAAACCATGAGCCACAATAAACCAGGTGGTAACTCAAGGTAGGTGGGGTGTGGCTGAAGGAGCTGGGTCACTGGGGACATGCCTTGGGGACTATTTCCTGTCCCTGGCTTCATGAGGACTATATCCTGTCCCTGGCTCCTTGGGGACTATATCCTGTCCCTGGCTCCTTGGGGACTATATCCTGTCCCTGGCTCCATGGGGTTGATATCTGGTCCCTGGTGAGCAGAGCTCTCTCTGCTTCCTGGTGCCACGACCTGAGCTGCTCTCCTCCTCCAGGCCCTTCCGCCATTTTGTTCTGCCTCACCTTGGGCCAGAGCCATGGAGTTGGCCCACCATGGACTGAACCTCTGACACCATGAGCCCCAAATAAATAGCACTTCTGCAACAGAGAGAACACTGGTTTACCCTAGTGGTTCCTTAAAATCCCATTTCCCTAGAGCTTCGTAGTAGCTAGAGGAATGTGGAAATTCCATAGGACTATGTCTTACTTTTGAGGAAATTTACATTTTATCAAACAATAACAAGTCAAAGGAGCCCTAAGCAATTAGAAATCTACCTGAATATCAAGTCAAATGGGTGATTATGGAAAATTTAAAAGAAGAGCGATAAGCAGGGATTTCAGTTTGGGGGGATCACAAGCAGGGATACTGGTTTGCAAAATCTCAAAACTCAGTCATTTTTTTAACTTAAGAGATCATGATCCATAGAGGATTCTCAGGGTTGAAATCTCTCTCCCAAAAGCAGGTGCTGGACGCTGTACCTCAAATGTGACTTTAAACAGAATGAGGATGTTGGCCGCCATGATTAGTTCAGGTGACGCCTCGACCGGTCCCTGCCTTGAAGATTGATTGGCAGGTGTCCACTGATAGGAAAACCAATCACCAGCGCCTCCGGGTGGGAATCCACCCCTCAGCCTCCTCAGGCCTCCCCGGGCCTCCTCCTGAGGCTGGTCCACCCTGCTGAACCCTCTTGGTTAGACCTGACACTGCGTGAGTCCCGTGATTGACAGAGGCACATCCCTGTCGCTGATTCCCCGCTCAGACTCGCGGAAATCAGTCCAACCCGGGAACAGCGGGGCTGATCTTCCTCAGCATGGCCTCCGCAAAGTCCCATCTCGGATGCCTCCGCATCACAATCGGAGGCCGGAGCCCAGAGACGCCACCCAGGCAGCTGTGCCCTGCTCGCCTCTGGGACTGGACATCCCTGCTGAAGCGTCCAAGCGCCGCGGAACACTGTCCCTCAGACTGCAGCACCGCCACTTGGATTCTGCTTTATTTTTCTAACCACAGAATGTAGCTCTGCTGAAGAGGCAGCCAGCCTTCGCCTGGGAGGGCACAGTTCTACCAACGTCCACAATTGCCTTGTAAATGTCATTTTCTCCCCAATTCTGGGGATATGACCACCTGGAACACTTTACCACTCAGCTACATCCCAGTTCTTTTTATTTTTCAGTTTGAGTCAGGGCCTCACTAAATTGCCCAAGCTGGCCTCCGATTTGTGATCCTCCTGCCTCAGCCTCCCTAGTCGCTGGGATTACAGGCACGTACCACCCTTCCCAGCAGACATGGAAAGCTTTTTTCAGTCCTTCATACGGCAGAGGACAGATGGGAGAAATTCATCATGTTTGTGAATCTCTGAATTTCTGCAATTTAACAATGAGTGCAAACTTAAATTCATTCTCCAATTGGTTTCATTTCATTTTGTTTATGTATTTATTTTCGGGACCAGGGATTGAACCTGGAGGTGCTTAACCACTGAGCCACCTCTCCAGCCCCTATTTGGCGTTTTATTTAGAGACAGGGGCTCACTGAGTTGCTTAAAGCCTTGCTTTGATTGAGGCTGGCTTTGAACTCTCGATCCTCCTGCTCAGCCTCCCCAACCGCTGGGATGACAGGTGTGAGCCACAGGACCTGGCGAAACCTAGCTGTTCTGAAGACTAAAGGGCAAGCAGGAAACCCTCATGATCATGGATCACCCCACAGGGCCAACAAGTCCACGCTTTTCTTCTCTAACTCTCCTCGGTCCTGCCCAGACTTTCAAAGAGCAAATCACCCCCAGCAGCCTCTCTGGATTTATTTCAGAGCATTCTTCCTAGATGCAGAGTTTAAAATCAGCCTGAGAATCACCCAGGAAAGAGGGTTCGAAGGCGCACACCCCAGCAATCTCAGACGTGCTGGAAATAAATCACCTAGAAATAAATGCTCCTGGAAGCAGCTGCCCGGGTTCCTGCTGTTCTGCATGAGGGCGCCGCGGAGCTCATGCTGAAAGGGCCTTGGAAACGCACAGACAGAAGGGTGTGGGTAGAACCGGCACCTGGTAGGGAAGAAAGGCAGGGAGCACCATGCTGGTTAAGAAACAGACGCGTCTGTGCTTCCGTTACCTCTCACGAAGGCTCCGCGTGCTGGATCAGGGTGGCAACCGGGGCTCCAGCCGTCCTGTGCGCAGACCCCGCGGGAAAAGCGCGTCGCCTTCCCAAGGTCCGTTCATCCTTTAAACACCGAGTTCCAACTGGCTAATGAAACCCTGCAGGGAAGAGGACCCGGTGTCTCCAAAGGACGCGAACGCAAGAGGAAACAAGGATCGTGGACGAGGGAGGACGGAAGCCTGAACTGAGCCTCCAGCTCCCTCCTCCGTCTGGTCACCCTCACGGAGAAGCTGCAGGGACTCGAGGGGCTTCTGTCCACCGCTCTCCGCCATCCTAACAGAGCTACCGAAGAGAACCCTCGGGTCCCTCGGGCGGCTCAGCCCTCTCAGGTCCACCGGCCCTGCCAGGAGCTGAGCCGGCCTCTCCTGGGCGCGGAGGCACCGAGCTGCGGAGACCAGGACTTGGCACCGTCCTCTCTGGATCTGAGGACGTGGGTGGGACCAGGGTCCCAGGCCACGATGCACTTCCAACGTCTTTCCCAGCCTCGGGCCTGGGAAGAGGGGTTGGCAACGTGGAATCCACCGTCCAAGAACCCACTCTTCGGGGTCGAGGTCTGCACCCGGGAAGCGGAGGCTCCGCCTTCCGAGGCAGCCCCGTCGATCTGACCCTGTGACTCGACCCCGTTACTACTGACTGCCTTAGAGGACAGGGCAGGGACCAGGGCCGAAGCGGTCCCTTACTCTCACAAAGCATCTCCCACGCGCATTTATTAAACTGCGCTTAAATACCCAGGCCAATCCCGTAGCAAACCCCAAATCATGGAGCCAGTCCGGGGAAAACAGGCGCCTGAATGTCTTCTCACGAGCAGCGGCAGAGCCGTCAGTCACCGCGAGCAACTAGGACGGGCCCTCTTCTGCCTGCGTGTCTGTTCACTCTACCGTCCTTCCTGCCCCAGGCCCCTTCCCACCCTTCACTCCCTCTATCTAATCTAAGTACCTCTATTCTTCCCTAGTGTCCCCCGCTTATTGTGAATTAGCCTCCACACATCAGAGAAAATATTCGGCCTTTGGTTTTTGGGGATTGATTTATTTCACTTAGCATGATATTCTCCAGCTCCATCCATTTAGCAGCAAATGCCATGATTTCGTTCTTTTTTAAGGCTCAGTAATATTCCGTTGTGTATATGCACCACATTTTCTTTATCCATTCATCTGTTGAAGGGCACCTAGGCTGGTTCCATAGCTTGGCTATTGTGAGTTGAGCTGCTATAAACACTGATGTGGCTGCGTCACTGTAGGGTGCTGATTTTAAGTCCTTTGGGTATAAACTGAGGAGTGGGATAGCTGGGTCACATGGTGGATCCATTCCAAGTTTCCTGAGGAATGTCCACACTGCTTTCCAGAGTGGTTAACACTATTTTGCATTCCCACCAACAGTGTGTGAGTGGACCTTCTCCCCACGTCCTTGCCAACACTTATCTTTGCTGGTCTTCTTGATCATTGCCCTTCTGACTGGGTGAGATGGAATCTTAGAGTAGTTTTGATTTGCGTTCCTCTAATTGCTAGAGATGCTGTGGCTGACTACTATTCCCTTGTGTCTCTACACCACATATTTCTTTTCCATTTGACCCTTGGTAAGCAGTTAGGTTGATTCCATTTTTAGGTGTCATGGTTTAGTTGTGAGGTTTCCCCCAAAAGCTCATGTGTGAAGCAGTGCAAGAAAGTTCAGAGATCCTTAGCCTAATAGTGGATTCATCCACTTGAATAGACTGCCGGCAGGTGGTGTGGTTGGAGGAGCTGGGTCACTGGGGACATGCCTTGGGAACTATATCCTGTCCCTGGCTCCTTGGGGACTATATCCTGTCCCTGGCTCCTTGGGGACTATATCCTGTCCCTGGCTCCTTGGGGACTATATCCTGTCCCTGGCTCCATGGGGTTTAGATCTGGTCCCTGGTGAGCAGAGCTCTCTCTGCTTCCTGGCGCCACATCCTGAGCTGCTCTCCTCCTTCAGGCCCTTCTGCCATTTTGTTCTGCCTCACCTTGGGCCAGAGCCATGGAGTTGGCCCACCATGGACTGAGCCTCTGACACCATGAACCCCAGATAATCTTTTCCTCCTCTAAGATGTTCTTGTCAGGTCGTTTGATCCCTGCAACGATCTTCCTACATCCATCATCTATGGACGGAGACTCTCAGGCAACATTCCCTCAGTTCTCACCCACAGATATGTCTGTACCTGACTCCACATGGCAAAAATCTTCCACTTCTGGCTCCTCTTTGCTGGGACAATTTCCTGCCCTGACCTGCAACCTGTGAGCAATGAATTCCCTCCACCCATCTTGCAAAAGCTCAGAGAGAAGAGGCTCTTTGGTCAAAGCCACATCCCCAAACAGCTGTCACTCCAGCTGGGAAGGAAACTTTGCAGACTCACCGAAAGCAGCCTCCGGGGAGTAGAAAGCAGGGCCGGCTTCCGGCATCTCCCCAGCTCTGGACTCTGCCAGGGGAGGAGAGAGACGGGCGGGTTCTCTTCAGCTTGGAAGCCCGGCTGATTGACATTCTTCTCCTCTTTCTCTCGCAGTCGTCCTTAGTGGAGAAAAATGATCCCCGCAGGAACAATCGCCTGCATTGCATGGGTGCCTTCGGCGAGCGATTCGGGAGGAAGTTAGATTTAGGGTTTTCCCCTGTGCGTGGTGGATGCATCCAGAAGTATAATCACAGATCCCTGCACAGGAACAACCGGCCGAAGAGAGACCGAGCAAGCATCTCTCTGACATGTGGAGAGACAGCATCAGAGCCACCAGAGCCCACGGAAGCATCAAAGCAAATAACTGTTAAAACCATTAACGAGCAGCCAAATTCCCGAACTCGCTACGTGGGAGAATGCAGAACTTTCTCAGGCAGATACACAATTTTCTTCTTAATTTGATAGGAAAAACATGGAAGATTTGCATTGACAGTAACTAGAAGTAGACAAGACAGACCTTCATAGCCAGACTCCCAGTTTTGTGGGAGGAAACACACCCAGATGCTTTAAATTCTCTTTTTTTTTTTTTTCTGAAATGAGACTTTTAATCCTAGAAGTTGACTTCACGCAAAGGCATGCCATAAGTCAACCCCCAAAACTTCCCGCAAAATATGTGTTTCAGTTTACATGTTCTCAGAAAAAGAAAACAATCCACTTAGATCTCAGATTTTTCCATACGGGCTCCATTAACTTCACCTGTAAGGGAGAGGACTACCCAGTCGTTAAGTTCGTACGCGGCGTGGACTTTCCGATGCATTCGCAGACTCGGGGGTGTCTCTGGTGCTGGCCATTTGACTCGATAATGATAAGAACCTCGTAAATTATTTATGCGGGCATCCGTGCAGGAGATCCATTTTCTGCTGTGAATTGAATCAAGCAAAGGACCAGGAGGACGTTTCCAAAGGTAAATGAGAAGAGGGAGGAGGGTGTGGTTGGCATCTGGATTGTTCTCTGGAGGCCCCTGTGTGGAAGGCTGGGTCCCCAATGCAGCCATATCCAGAGGTGGGGCTTTGGGAATGATTGGATTACAAGGAGTCTGAGCTCCTCAGTGGATCAACCCATTGTTGGACCAGTCCATTGTTGGATCAGTCCATTGTTGGATCAATCCATTGTTGAATCAACCCATTGTTGGATCAATCTATTGTTGAATCAATCCATTGTTGGATCAATCCATTGTTGGATCTGTCTATTGTTAGATCAACCCATTGTTGGATCAATCCATTGTTGGATCAACCCATTGTTGGATCAGTCCATTGTTGGATCAACCCTTTTTTGGATCAATGATTTGATTGGTCCACTGGTTAGAAACTATAATCAGTTGCTCCATGGCTGGAGTAAGTTGGTTGCTTTGGGCCTGGCCTTGGGGACTATATCTAATACCTGGCTTCTGCCTTTCCTTCTCCTTCCTGATTGCCACAAGCTGATCTTCTTTCCTCGCCATGCCAGTCCACCATGTTCTGCCTCACTTCAGGCCCTTACCAATGGAGCCAGTCCAATGGACTCAGACCTCTAAAACCACAGGACCAAATAAATCTTTCCTCTTCTAACTAGTTTTTGGTCAGATGTTTGGATTAGTGTGACAAAAAACTGACACACGATACTTGTCCTTCCGTGCCTGACTTATTTCGTTACACATAATACCCTCCAGCCCCATTCTTGTCACCAAGAACGGGTCATCCTTCTTTTTCATAGCTGAATAGTGCTCCATTGTATTCACAGAACAGATTTTTCACATCCACTCATGCATTGACAGACACTTTGGTTTTTTTCCCGTCTTGACTATCGTGAATGCCACCGCCATAGACGTGTGCCTGTGGATATCTCTTTGATGGACAGATTTAACGTCCTTGTCTTTTTCACCCAGTAGAAGGACCCCACTGTTTGGGGAACCTGTACTTTGTTTTCCCATCAAAGTAGAGACTGGAATACTGGTTATCCGGGCGAGGGAGGTGAAGGGGAAGAGAGAAGGGACCGAGATCCACCAGTGGCTAGAATATTATGGTTGCATAGGAAGAACGGTCTACGGCACCACAGGGTCATTTCTGTTAACCGTAGTGACCGTTCATTATGGTCCACACACATCTTCGCCGTGATGAATGCACACCCGCCTTTGCCCTCGGGCACTGCCGGGATGGCTCCCCACGGTCTGGGTGCAGGCGGAAGGGAACAAGAAAACCCTAAATAGTTTTTGCAAACGATAGACGTTGCCCT
The DNA here is from genome assembly GCF_902686455.1 of Sciurus vulgaris. Taxonomy (NCBI): domain Eukaryota; kingdom Metazoa; phylum Chordata; class Mammalia; order Rodentia; family Sciuridae; genus Sciurus; species Sciurus vulgaris. The sequence goes on from NC_136471.1 coordinate 136,170,166, forward strand.
TGGAAAAGCTGCATGCACCAAGCTGCGGCAGATGCCCTGCTTTCCCACGTCCAAGGGAGTCTTCTCTGGGGAGCGATCACGGCTCATGAAGAAATATTTGTGCTTCAGGACAGCCCGAGGCCAAAGCTGGGTCTCAGAGACAGGTGTCCAAGGCCCGGAGGTCAGTGAATGCCAGGGAGCCGCCGGGGGCGGAATGTCTCCGAGCAACAGAAAACAGAGAGCAGGGGAGCGGCTGCTTTGATGCTCTGTCCAGAGGCGCGGCGCTGGCCTGGAGGAAAGAAGAGCTGCAGAAAGGCACCTGCGCACCTGCGTACCGAGGTGTGCGTGGATCCGAATGCAAAAAAGAAAGAAGAAGAGTCCAGGTTTGCTTCTCCCCCAGCACCGAGAACCAAAGGCAGGGAGATGCTCAGAGCAGCCTCCAAATGGAGGCCACTTTTCCTGAGGTTGCTTTTTTTCCTCTCTCTCTCTCTCTTTTTTTAAGCAAATAAAGCCTGCAGGGACCATTTCCTCCTCTCCTCCTTTGACCCTTGCTGTCTTGTCACCTCTCACGCTGCTGGCAGGCCGCCCATGGACTCAGCCACATCCAGCAGGCTCCAAGAGAGCGCTTGGCGCCGCGTTGATTTTGCAGAAAGCCGTCTTGGGTTGTGCAGTCCCCGAAGCCCTGAGCAGCCTCTTGGTTGGTGGGCTCAGGTTTCTGAGCCGAGCCAGCCCCATCAACACGGCTCCCAACCCATCTCCACAGCCTCTCCCGCCCTGAGATGCAAAAAATGGCTCAAGAAATCATGGTGCACCCCGAGCTAACTCCGTGCCACCTGGACTGTGCAGAGATGGTGTCCAAGACACGCGCCTTGCGGAGGAATCCCTGGGGTTGACGTCTGGCCATTCCCGGGACACGACCCCCGCGGGTCTCCTCCTCTTTGCACGTGACTCCGGGTCTTTGCGGGTTTTCTCGTCACACAGGTGAACAGAGATGATCAAGACAATAGACACCAAGAAAGTCTGCAGGTTGCGTTGCTTTTCACCCTCCGGCTGGAGAGGGGCCGATTCCGCAGTAGCCACGACGCCCGAGGAGCTTCACATCAGACTGTGCGCGTGCGCGAGGAGGCCCTGCACCTTCCTGTCAATCATCAGCCCCTGCACCTTCCTGTCAATCATCAGGAGTCCCGGGCCGGGGAAAGCCGTCGTGAGCTTGCAGTCTCAGCAAATGGACCAGTTAGAAAGTGGTTCTCTCTTGAATCCGTATCAACTTTCTTACATAAAAGGCTGTCTTTGAAAATAAAATTAAATAGATTTTACATTAATAACCAGGAAAAAAATAATAAGATGCATAGCAATACAGACAGACAGCCTGAGCACAAGAAATAGAGCCAGTTTCTGAATTTCCCAGGACGTCACCAGGTCCCCTCTCTCCTTCTGCTGGTCTTTTGTAATACAGACTCACTTCGTCTTGCTTTTCAGAGATGAAAAAGGAACTTGACCTATAATCCCCGCAACCTCTTATCTATCATCACCCACTTATCAGGGAAAACATTCGCCCTTTGGTATTTTGGGATTGGCTTATTTCACTTAGCATGATATTCTCCAGTTCCCTCCATGTATCCACAAATGCCATAATATCATTCTTCTTCATGGCTGAGTAATATTCCATCATGTGTGTGCATACGAGGTCAGCACTCTACCAACCGAGCTACATCCCCAGCCCAACATTTATTTTATTACAATAGAAGAGTGAGAAAGTAACTGTGAAGGAGACTGGACGGAATTTGAAACTGATTTTCCAATCCCTACTTGCAGTGGAGGGTCAAATTATTATTTTGCAATAGTCCATGCTGCCTATACTACAAATGTTAAATACATAAATCTGCCAAATGCACAGAAAATATCAATCACGGGGCTACTTCGCAAGGAGGCTTAGAAAATCTGTGTGCCACAGCTCGAAAGTGACCTGGAGAACGTCATGAGGGCCACTGTGCTGGATGTCCACCTCCTGGGACCTGGGGTCAGATCCATTCTCCTTTCCAATACTGGCTCCGCCCCTTTAAAGCTGTGTGACTCCCAAAGGATGGCTAAACCTCTCTGTTCCCTCAGGTCAATCCCGTGTTTCCTGGAAATTGATACTTGCGTCTGGTGTGGCTCCGAGCTCACCCTGCTGGCTTCATCTCTCTCTTTCATTCTGAATCCTTCATTTCAACGATCGGCTTCCTTGACTTTCCTGGGCCATTTTCCCTCACAGCGAAAGTGAGGGCGTAGCTGTATTTTTATTTACACGTACTGTGCATCTTCTTTTCTAGTCTAATATCCCATGCGTTCCAACTGAGGTAAATTCAGGTTTTGCATATCATTTATTGTTATTATTTTTAGCAAGGCATTTCAATTACTCATCACCTAAATAAGAGAGAACTCAGGGGTTTTTTAAATTTTTTTTTTATTTTATTTGTTCTCATTAGTTGTACGTGACAGTAGAGCACATTCATACTTCTTGATAGATCATACATAACAGAACTGAGCTTTTAAGAGATCATAATATACCTGGGGTGCCACAGCTCATGCCTGTCTTCCCAGCAGCTGGGGAGGCTGAGGCAGGAGGATCACAAGGTGGAGGCCAGTCTCAGCAACTTAGGGAGACCCTATCTCCAAATAAAAAAATAAAAAGGGCTAGAGATGTGGCTCAGTGGTTAAGCACCTTCTGGCTCCAATCCCTGGTACTAAAAATAAAGAAAGAAAGAAAGAAAGAAAGAGATCGTAAAATAGAAAAACATTCGCTGTTATCAGCCACGGGGAGGATTAAGAGCTGATATTAGATTTGAATTTTTTTCTTCCATCACAATTAGCCTGGGGGAACCATCACCATGCATACAATTTCAAAATGAGAAGAAAGATAAGAAGCAATGTCCTCATCTCTAATAGATAAAAATCCCTTCGACTTGGGGAATTTTTTTTTTCCCTAAGATCTATGACAATACAAAATATCTCAAAATCCTGAGGGAAAGTCCACAAGGTAACGCTTTCGTCCTGAGCATCTGTGCGTCTCAGAATATCCGACAGGGGTAAGATCCACTAATAATCGCAGAGAAAGTGTGGCCGTGGTCAGCGAGGACAAATCACGCCAAGTTGGGGAAGTTCCTGTTCACATACAAAAGCGAAAAACTCCTGTGTGTTTTCGGACTTTATGATGGGCTGGGGCTTGGACTTTGACCACAGTGGCATTTTCTAAATTCCTCCAAGCCTGAGGTATCTTGTTTCCCGATCCAGTCGCCTCAAGGGTGAAGGTCAAATTTCGATGCTGACTTCTCTCGTTTCAATAAAACTCCTGAAGGACGCGAGAAGGAAGACTGCTCACTCGCGATCATGAAGCACTTCTGATAATTGCAAGTGAACTTGCTCTGGAGGCTGAGGCCTGAGGACCACAAGTTGGAGGCCGGCCTCAGCAATTCAGGGAAGCCCTGAGCAATTTACTCAGACTCAAAATAAGACATAAAAAGGGCTCAGTGATAAAGCACCCCTGGGGCCAAAATTGTGCAAATTACAAGCCACTTCAAAAATCGCAAACTTAAGTGCGATATTAAAATCTCGTGCTCGAAATGGGAAACCGGATGGTTGTTTCTGAATCCTAAAGCCCTTGGGGTTAGGCGGTTATATTTCACTCTCTTCAGGGAAATTGCGGAGTCCATTGGCATTGCAGTGCGTCCTCACCCAGGTGAGGTCCGCTGTGTGATTGACAGTTCTGCGTCCCCTTGTCTCAAACACATTTGGAGGACACTGAGCCTGCACTTCCCCACCAGACCACAGGGGGCGCCCTCTTCCTATCTCGCTGAGGCTAGGGCTGCCTCTCTGATCCCCCACATGCTTGGCATAGGAAGGGCTCAATGACCCAAGATAGGGGACGCGGGGAAAAGGTCCACTCAGACATGGCTGCTGGGAATGCAAAATGGTGCAGCCACTCTGAAAAGCAGTGTGGACACTCCTCAGGAAACTTGGAATGGACCCACCATCTGACCCAGCTATCCCACTTCTCAGTTTATACCCAAAGGACTTAAAATCAGCACACTACAGTGACACAGCCACATCAGTGTTTATAGCAGCTCAATTCACAATAGCTGAACTATGGAACCAACCTAGGTGCCCTTTAACAGATAAAGAGATAAAGAAACTGTGGTACATCTACCCAATGGAATATTACTCAGCCATGACAAGATATGAACCAAAGAAGACAACGGCATGACCCAATTCAAGCCAAAGGACCTCTGGGAAAGACAAAGCTTCAACTCTCAGTCCCGGGTCAGAGGCTAAGACCTGTCCTGGATTCAAAAGACCAGAGAATCCAGAGTTCTGAGGTCCAAGGACCAAAGAATACAAGTATCCCATCCCCCAGACAAAGAGCGAGAACACCAATTCATCCTTCCTCTGCTGTTTGGATGTGTGTAAGGTGTCCTCTGATTAATGGCGCCCAGTCACGTGGAGGAGAGAAGATCTTCCTTCCTCAGCCCAGTGAGTCAGAGGGTACTGTGTTGCAGACGCCCCCCAAAACAACTTTACAACTACGTGGTATCCCTCAACCCAACTGGGGTTCTCCACCTGGATCCCAACTCCCAGACATCCATTCATCTCTCAATGGATTAATCCAGCAAGTGGATTAATCCACCCATGAGCTCAGAGTCCTCATCTCTGCCTAAAAACCCCTCCTCTGAATCTCACTGCCTTGGGGACCCTGCTTCCCACCCGTGAGCTCAGGGACATTCCAGATTCAACCTGTAACAGCACAGATTTTTTTATTCTGGAGAAAACTGGGTAAGAAGCCATTCGATCCATTTTTTAAAACATGGATTCTGGTAACTTTCCTGTTCCTAGTCCAAAAATATCAGCCTTTTCCTTCCCGTTTCACCTTCCCCCAGTTATTGGCCAGGGTTTCTTGACATTCAACATTTTAGAAATGAGGAGCCGACGGAGGAAATAATCTTTGCATCCAGAGTACGGCGGGTTCCCCGACTGTGATCTCAAAGGTCTTGGATCTGCATTTTGAAACGATTTCCTGAGAGCAGACTGCAAGGAGCAGAGTCTTGTCCAGAGTGTGCGATCGGTTTAACGCGACGGATGACGTTTTAACGGACCGAAATTGATTTGTAGGCACCTCTCCCTCAAATGCAAGGTCCAAACCCAACCAAAGCCGAGAGCACCTCAAATGCCGAAAGTCGAATCCAGACTTTGCAAGTTGCCGGGGACCAGCCCAAGCAGCAGAGTCCAGGGGTCCTTGATGGCCTGAAATGTAAAAGCCCCGAGTGATTAGGCGGCGCAGCGTCGGCGATGGACAGCAACCACACAGACTCAGGTCAGTGTTAGGTTGCTGACAAGTTTATTGAATTCTTCTTACAGTTTTTATACCCTTACACTTTTCACTAAAAATATTTATGACTTCATATGAAGAAGAAAGTTCTTAGAAGTTTATCAATAGATAACAGAAGCTAGGTCTGCACAGTTAGCCAATTAGCGCCACCTGGCACATTCATCTTATTTGACATTTCCCCACAATGAACTATCCTTGACTCGAAACTTACAAAAGCAAGTTGATGTATACCACTTGTTTTTCTTTGAAGTTTAACTTCTATTTGATCTCTTACCGCTAAGATTAATTATAACTTCTAGTAATTTGTTATTAATTTTTCATGATTATAATTACATGTCTCTGCTATGTTAAATCATATTATACTATTAAGAACCAAGTTATTGTCTTTAGAGTAAAAATCTTCATCTAAAAGAACTAAAACTTTTCTTTTGAACTAAATATAATGTATTTCTGTGGGAGGCTCATTACTTTGCAGAAGAAACCAGATGTAATAAATATGTTGATCACTGAAGCTAAGAGAATCACTTATATGCAACTAGATGTCTGGGAGTCTTGTAAAAGTTAGCAAAAACATCACAAGACATATTGCTTCAGAATGTCCACCATTCCCTATAGGAATATTAGTGCTTTGTGCAAACAAATGAACTTTATTTTACTGGAATTGAGTTAACTCATATGAACTGTTTGTGTTCCCATCATCCTTCAACCGAAGAACTTTATTAAACATGATTAATCCGCGTAATATTGTGAGTTCTGGTGAAAAACAAAAAAGGAAGAGAGATTAACACTCTGAGGAAGGGGCTCCAGCTTTACTCAATTTACGACGAGTCCTTGCTATCGTCTTCCAGGGAAGGCCTTGGCAGCACCCAACTTATGACGAGTCCTTGCTATCATCCTCCAGAGGAAGATTACCAACCTCTGGCATGGGTCTTTATGCGCCAGGCACACTTCCCTGGCATGAGTTTTATGTGCTAGGCGCCCCCGCAGCAAGTGCCCACGGTGAGCCGAGGATCCTGGGTCCCCACGGAGAACGGAGATCATCAGAACGGAATAATCCTAATCAGGAAGCGTGATTTCCCTGGGGATGCGATGATGTCACCGGGTAGGGGAGACCAGGTACAGAGAGTTCTGGACGTCGACACCAAAAATCTTTCTGCTATTTTATTTGAGATTTATCTGCAAAGGCCATGCTAATATTTCTGGGATTAAAGTCTTAAATAAGCAACCAGTTTTCGATCATGTTTTTTCAGTCTGATTGGCAGGGGACACAGTGACTCGCAGAAGTCTTTCTTTGAAAGCCAGGTGGCACGCTGAGCTACCCGAGCCGCCCAAGGCTTACACACTTCTCCAGGGTGGCAGGACGCAGCCCATAACTGAATTCGCTTCTGGGGCCGGGAAGACGACATAAATCCGTGGACCCCGTCAAGATGAGACATCTGCAGGATTTGAGGACCTCAGAGGTAGCCAGGTCCCCAAGCACGATGGGGTTTGAGTTGTTGGCGTGAAGATTCAATTCTCCCGGAAGAACCTGTGCAGATGGAATCTGCTGCAGACAGCAGCCTGGGGAAGGTGGCGGTGGCTCTGCATCCGTGTCCTAGGGACTTAGAGCCGGCTGACCTTGCTCCAGATCTGGACGCAGGAAGAACCCGATGCTTGCAACAAAAAAAAAAAAAGTCCAGGTGGTAAAGTCCCTCCCTGAGCCACCAAATGACTATCTGCACCCTTTGGAATTTTGCACACATAAGAGCGGATATTTTGGGTGGAAAAGAGGCATATTTGGGTTGAACATCAGGCTGAGTTTATTCTGCCAAGACCCGTGAGGAAGCTGCAGATTCCCAGGATTCTCATCTGGAGGTCGCCTGCCCCTGGGTGAGGAAGGCTGAGCCGGGCGTGCGTCCACAGTGTCGGCACAGAGCCGATGAATTACGAAGGGTCCATTTGATTTCTAAGAACTCGCTTTTAAACACTAATGAATTTCTACACGATTGTGAATATAAACGGCTCACTGTTGTAGTTTGAGTCAGCTTTTTCAACATGGTGACCAAAAGATTTTGTTTGCTTGGGGCTCATGGTTTCAGAGGTTCAGTCCATGGTGGGCCGACTCCATGGCTCTGGCCCAAGGTGAGGCAGAACAAAATGGCGGAAGGGCCTGGAGGAGGAGAGCAGCTCAGGACGTGGCACCAGGAAGCAAGGAGAGCTCTGCTCACCAGGGACAGGATATAAACCCCATGGAGCCAGGGACAGGATATAGTCCCCAAGGAGCCAGGGACAGGATATAGTCCCCATGGAGCCAGGGACAGGATATAGTCCTCAAGGAGCCAGGGACAGGATACAGTCCCCAAGGAGCCGGGGACAGGATACAGTCCCCAAGGCATGTCCCCAGTGACCACCTCCTCCAGCCACACCCTACCTGCCTACAGCCACCACCCAGTCAGTCCATGCAAGTGGATTAATCCACTGACTAGGGTTTCACCTCTCATAACCCAATCATTTCTTGTGGGCATTAGAATAACCTCTCTTTATTATTAGACCAAGTTAATAAGGGACCATCAGTCTCCTGGGTCCCTATTCCTTTCCCGCCACACACTCTGCCTTCCTTTTGCACGGATTTGCCATTTCAGATCCAAAGCGGTGCAAACAACAACAACAAAAAAAAAATTGGGCAAACCATGCTCTTTACATACACAGGTGATTTTCCTGCCTGTTAGTAAACAATGGTATCCTTAGTGTTTACATGACGTTGGGTTAGGCGTCACCTCCGGGTGATCTGAATCTGGGGGAAGGTTTGCAAACGTCCCCTTCCAATTCCAGGCCTTTTGGCAGGTCAGGCTTGACCCCCTGCAGGTGGGGTCACGCACTGGGCTCCTTCCTCCGTGGAGGCTACTAGTCTTCGCCCTCCCCAGATGGAGGCCTATTTATTGGTCCTCAGGAAGTGTTTTTTGCTCTGCATTTCAGACACCAATTGATAACAAGTTCATCTAATTAGATTTGTTTCTCTCTCTCTCTTTTTTTTTTTTTTTTTTTTTTTCTCGTTACTGGGAATTGACCTCAGGGGTCCTTAACCACTGGGCTACAACTCCAGCCCTTTTTTATTATTTATTCGCAGGCAGGGTCCCCCTAAATCACTTAGAGTCTGCTTAAATTGCTGAGGCTGGCCTCGAACTCGCAATCCTCCTGGCTGAGCCTCCTGAGTCGCTGGGATTACAGGTGGGCCCCACCAGCCTGGCAGAACCTGAGGTCTTTTTAACACCCTAACCTGACAGACCACACAGCTGTGCCAGGGGGTCTGAGTAATGGAACCGAGGTCCTTCGATGCTCTGAGTACAACCCAGGCTGCTGGCCCCTGTGCCTGGGGTTTAAACGCACCTGCCTCTTCGACTTCCTCGCTGCGGCTCCTCCTGAGTGCTCCCCGCCTTGATCTCGGGGAAACAGCCTCTCCGTCCTCCCCAACCTGAGCCCAGCTCTCTGCACACACACCCACCTAGGAGCGGGGTCGTCCAGGCTTGGGGAAGGTGCAGAAGGTCTGAGCGACGACCCTCTCCCAGGAGAACACGTGAACCTCGACTCGGCAGGCCCTGGGATGTGGCCTTGAGTCGCCCTTTAAAATCCGCGGTTCCTGCCGAGGGGCAGCAGCCCAGCCTCTTGGGGGACGGGGACAGGATCCCTGGGCTTCCGCTTTGCTTGCAAAGCAAGGAACCCCCTTTTCCCTGCTTCTCAAAACCGGGACGAGGACCGAGCTTTGGGGAACCCCCCACCCTGTTCAGCCAAAGCGGGGGACACCATTCTTGGTCAGTTTCCCAAGGTGGACGCCTCCATTCCCAGACCCGGCGACGCAGGGGGTTGTGGATCATGCTCTGGGGACAAAGAGGAGGTGCTTCAAAGACCGGATGTCACAAGAAATGAAGAAAAAAATGTGCAATTCTCCTGCGAACTGTCTAAAGCCGGTCCTTTCTCCCGACCAGGAAGGGACTGGATGTGTGAAGGAGCTTGGCTGATGCTCCTCTGACTGTGGAGATGCGCCACAGAGCTTGGCGCTCCGTCAACGGACACGTGACTTCAATAGGGTCCACACCTAGAAAACGTCAAGTAGAACCTCGGTTGAAAATGCCTGCGTTTCAAAGTTCAAAAAATATATGGTACTCATTTGTTTTTTGGTACTAAAGATTGAACCCCAGTGCGTTTAACACCGAGACACATCCCAGTCCTGTTTATTTTGAGATGGCGTCTCTCCAAGTTGTGCAGGTCTGGTTAAGTTGCTGAGGCTGGCCTCTAACTTGCCATCCTCCTGCCTCAGCCTCCCAAGTCACGGAGATTGTGTGCCTCAGGATACCTGGCTAAAAAAAAAAAAAAAAAAAAAATCTATTTTCAGTTTCCCAGTATCTTTGCATCCCCTGCCTGTGGACGTAGAAGATCTGTCAAAGAGCACGACTGTGCGGATTCAGTGACGCTGCCTATAAAGGAATGTTTAAAAAGAGTGGTTGGTTGATAGCTGGTTAGAGACCTTGCTTGCACACACGGGGACCCTGGGTTCTGTGTCCAGCACCAAAAAAATAAAAACAAAACAAAAAAGCAGAAAAAATAAATAAATGAGGGAAAAGAGATCTAGCCAGATGTGAAGGTTGAAGCAGCAGCCTCAGCAACTTAGTGAAGCCCTAAGCAACTCAGTAAGACACTGTCTCTACGTAAAATAAAATAAAATAAAATAAAATAAAATAAAATAGGCTGGAGATGCAGCTCAGTGGTTAAGCACCCCTGGGATCCATACCCAGTACAAAAATAAAAAGTAAATAAAAGATGTCCAGTTCTATGGAACACAGTGTGGGACTTGGCCAGATTTTAGCGATAAACCGATGAAAACCTTCATAGGCATCTACGCCCTCTCTTTGTGTCTCTCAAACAAAAAAGTGGAAAAAGGTCTGGGGATCTAGCTCAGTTGGCAGAGTGCTTGCCTTGCAAGCAGAAGGCCCTGGGTTCAATCCCCAGCACTGCAAAAATAATAATAATAATGATAATGATAATAATAATAATAAAAACAAAAAAATAATAAAAGTGTAAAAGAAGCAGGTTCATCTTAAACATCGGACGCAGTGACCCCAGCAGCCAGGGCCGTCCTCAAAGCACAGACTGGACTCCGTTGCTGGAGGAAGGACAGGATCAGCGGAGGACCAGCAAAGTCACCTGCAAACAGACGCAGTTCTGAGCCTGACCCTGGCCTTTGATCGCCAGGGATGCAGACTCGGATCAGCTCCTGCCCGGCCTCCTTCCCAGGCAGGGGCCTCTGTGCCCAGGACCTCCTGGCCCACCGGCCTAGAAACCCTGCAATTCAGACCCCAGGGATGGCGCTGGTGGGGAACAGCGGGGTCCCAAATTAGCAAGTGAATCAGGACCCGGCCAGGCAGCCAGGAATGCAGCCTCTTTCAAAAGCCCCTGGTCCGCTGAGGGGCGGAGCCGCAGCCTCTGGGACGGAGTCCCTGGGCCTCTCCTTTGTTAGCCAAGCCATGAATCTTCTGCTTCCTTTCTTCTCAAAACTGCCTCCCGTTATTGAATTGGCATCCGGGCGAAGATCCAGCTTTGGGTCACCGGAGAAGCTGAGATTGGAGCCAGAGAGAGCAGATGGGTGCTTTCCACTGGGAGAAAGGGACTTCCCTGCACATAGGTACAGACGGGGACAGTGTTTTCTGCCTCTTTTTTTTTTTTAATTGGTGGTGGGGGGGTGTGATAATAATATTCTGAAATCAGAGGCATAAATTAGAGAATGACTTCACAACTCTAAATAAACCAAAAGGCACCAAGCTCCCCAAATCTGGCTCTTCTCTGAATGATGCTTAAAAAGAAAAATAAAAAATAAAAACGTGGCTCTTCTCTGAATGATGTTTAAAAAAAAAAAAAAAAAAAAAAAAAAAAGAGCCACGCACGACTCTAAAGCTTCGCATCTGTTTTTCTCCAGCAGACTGCACGGTTCAAATGCGTGTGATTCTGCAAACGGGGGGTTTGAATTGCACGGAGCGGGCGTCTTCACGATTCTTCAATGGAAATGATTGGACGCTGAATTTTTTTTTTTTTTTTTTTTTTTCCTCTCCTTAGCACAGGCTGAGATCAAAGGAAGGTCCTGTAATCAATCACATTATCACTCTGGGAGGGCCGGGAAATTCTCCTGAGCCAAATCTGCCCCTGCAAAGGGAAGTCAAAGGGGAATTTGAAGCTTGCAGGGCTTGGCCTTGCTCTTATTTAAAAAAAAAAAAAAAAAAGAGAGAGAGAGAGAGAGAGAGAGAGAGAGAGAGAGAATCAGAATATCGTCTCCATCCAGGTCACAGGTAGAGGCCCGGGTTTTGCAAACGAGGCCGCCTCTCCGGGTCCGAAGACGCTGAGATGCAGGAGCCATGGACGGTCCTCCCTGCGGGCTGCACTCGCGAATCCTGAAGCCGCAGTCGACGGGATCCCGCATGACTCGCGACCTCGGCGGTTGGAGCCGCGCAGGCTGCTCAGGACACTGCGGAGCTGCCTCTGCGCCTCCTTCCCGCCGGGACCGGGGCTCTGCAGCCAGCGCTGCACGCGGGCAGTGGCCGGGGTCGGGATGGAAACGAGCCTGCCAGGTCCTCATTAGTGCTGGGCGCGGATGATCGGGCAAATCCCCAAGGTACACGGGGGACGGCGGAGGCCACGCGCGGTTGGGCACCGGCCTCGATTTTCCGCCAGTCTTCATCCGCTCCTGACTGGCTCTGTGGCTCAGGGGAACCGAAAGCCGAACCCGATTACATTTCTAAAGAAAGCACTTTTCCCGTCCAGCGTCCTTTTTCCGCGCATCCACCGCCGTCTGTTGGTGCACAGCCCGAACTTTGCACCGGTTGACCCCGGGCGGGCCCGGGCCCGGGACCCACAGGCCTCCCCGGGGGCGTGATTGACAGCTACCCAGGAGCTCAGCGCAGATCCCGTCGGAGGCTCGACCTGCAACGACGCGCTGCGTCTGAAAGCCCTGAAGGTCGGTCCCTGCCCAGGCCACAGGGAAGGGCCGTCTCCAGCTGAGTCCCGCTTGCAGTCGGTGCCAACTTCATGCAGAGCAGGGTCAGGAAGCACCGCGGTAGGGAGTCTCCCTGCGGAGGATCCAACGCTGCGAAGAAACTAAGCTTTTTTCCACGGTCTCCAGCCCCAGGACTCAGAAGGCGCTGGGAACGGTCTGGATCAGTCACCAACCTGTGCAACGGAGGCTTCCCCAGTCTCAGGTCGCCCGCAGGAATTAAGAAGCAGCCGGGGATGTGAAGGTGGTTTTCTTTTGGCGTTTGACCCTCTTTCCTTAAAAAATGTTCTTGCTTTTCCAGCACAGAAAGCGATGCTGCCGGGCCGTCCCTCAATCTACCGGCTGGAGTGACCTCCGTGGCGCCTTCAAGGACGGTTTCTCCTGCCGAGTGACACTTCCCACCCGGTCTCAGCGTGGACAGCGGAGCAGAAGCGAGGTCCGGCCAGGGCCAGGCTGATCTTCCTGGGCTGTCTTCCAAGAAGGGTCAGTGACAACCCGGCCCAGACAGATACTGAGCCAAGAAAATTGATAACTGGAGGCTCGTCCCCAGCCGGAGCAGCAATTCACCTGCCTGAGATTTTGTAAAACATTCCTGGAAGGATTTTGTTTATATTTTATTTTATTTTTTCCTACGAATATTTGCTTCCACTGACTTGGACTTTGCAGCTGTACAGGACGCAGCACATTTACTGAGCGATGAGATTTTCAGATGCTAGAAAATGCCCTAGGTGATCCCAGCTGCTTGGGAGGCTGAGGCAGGAGGATGGGGAGTTCAAAGCCAGCCTCAGCAAAGGGAGGCCCTAAGCAACTCCAGGACACCCTGTCTCTAAACAAAATACAAAATAGGGCTGTGGAGGTGGCTCAGGGGTTGAGGGCCCCTGAGCTCAATCCCTGGTACTCCCCACAAAAAATAAATCCTGACAGCTTGAGACAGTTCGCACACGTCATTGTTCATAAGAATGAAACAATGGAGACTTTCCCAGAAAAAGTGGCTAAGTCCCTAATTTACACAGCCAACTCAGAAATGCTCTATGTGTGCAAGTAGAAAACAAAAAACAATATTGGCTGAAATGCTAACCCTCTCACATATGCCTATTTTTTAAGTTATTATTATTATTATTATTGCATTATGGGTATACATAAAGGGGAAATTCATTGTTCTATTCACTCACTTATATTGCATGATTTAGTCAATTTCACTCCATAATTTCTCCCTCTTCCTAATCCCCTTCTTCTACTCCACTGATCTCTCTTCCATTTTCATGCAACCCCCGCCCCCAGCTTCATCCCTTTTATGTTGGTCCTCCACACACCAGAGAAGACATCCCACCCTTGACTTTCTGACTCTGGCTTCTATCACTCAGCACCCTGATCAGTGACCAGCAAATACCATCCTCTCATTCTTCTTCATGGCCGAATAATATTCCATTGTGTGTAGGTATCACCTTTTCTTCGTCCATTCATGAGTTCAAGGGCACCTCAGTAGGTTCACACACCCCAACATCCTTCAGGCACAGAAACCCATACTGCCTTGTTCTCACACCTAAATGGAATCCAAAAAAAGGGGATCCCATAGAAGTCAGGGATGGCTTAATACGACAAGTGTCTGGGACCGCTGGGATGGAGAGAAGATGGTTCGTAGGTACAGGGGAGTCGTTGGATAGGAATCATGACTTCTAATGTTCTGTAGCCCCATAGGATCACGGTGTTGATGACGATCAACTGAACATTTCAAAATGGCGGGTGGAGAGGATTTTGAATGCTCACAGCACAAAGAAATGACAAATCATGAGATAGTATGCATGTCAGTCTCCCTGATAAGATCATTATGCATTAAAAACATGTACTGAAATGTCACATTGTAGCCATATATACATATTTTTATTAGATATATCGTGTAATATATCATAGAGCAAGGATTACTATATAGCCATTAAAAATATGATCTAAAAGCAGCACCGGTGAACATCTTTCCCAGGGTGACTTCTGATACAGTGCACAGGACGCCCGACCATCCTGTCCCTCATATCAGTCTGCATCGAGACTTTTCTCTCTGAATTTGATGCCTGAGCTCACAGCGCCCAATGAGGGTGTGCTGGGGAGAACCATGTGCTCGCTCTTGGAGTAAAATGGTCAGACACTGAGCGTGTAGGGTAAGGCTGTGCTTTCCTTCCCCTCCCCCTCCAACCCTCAGGTGCATGGTCCTGATGAGGAGGGAAGCTCCGTGAGGCTGAGCAGGAACAGGGCCGCTCACACCCGCACGTCCCCGTTAGGAGACACCCAGGTCCTCAGCTCCTGTCTCACCCGCCACTGGGTCTCAGGTGGGAAGCAGCAAGCGCACGTTGGATCCTCCCAGCAGGGCAGCTCGGGTGTCCTCTGACCCAACCCAAGGCTCATTTGCTCCAGGTTTCTGGGTAAAAAGGAGCATCTCATTAGCAGGCGTCCACCATGGTGCCAAAGTCAATCCATGGCAAACGAACCATAGGCTGAGTCAAAATAGAAAAAAATATATATATAAGTAAGAACACCTTGGATTGTGGGACACACAGAGATTTCGGGGAGAGGTACTTGGTCACAGGATGGTTGAAGATGCTGCATGGACAGGACTTGACCAAGATCATGGCCAAACAAACAGCTGGAAGTCATCTATAGAAAGGTGACCCTCAGCATCCAAGGTGGAATGAATTCGCAAGAATAAAGAAGATTCCCGCAATCGCACACCTGTGCATCTTGCTGGATCCAGCCAGCACCTCTCCACCAGTCCATCCGTTATGGTGCAGACCTGGAGTGACCTGCGGAAGCTCGTGCGTCCGGTGACGCGACAAGGTTCAGAGGAGGACAGACGGGATGGCGGAAGATGAGCCCTTCTCAGCCAGTCAAGCTTGTTGACTGATTCGCAATCTGAATGGACGAGTGGGTGGTGCCTCTAGGTCCCTGGGGGTGACTGGAGGAGGTAGGTCACAGTGGACGTGCCCTGGGGTCTATATCCTGTCCCTGGCTCTGCTCTTCTCTCTCTGGCTGCTCCTCCTCCTGCTCCTCTCTCTCTCTCTCCTTCCTGGCTGCCATGAGCTGAGACTCTTTCCTCAGCACACTCTTCTATGCTGTAGGATGTTCTGCGTCAGCTCAGGCCCAGAGCAATGCGATCAGCCAACCATGAACTGTCACCTCTGAGACCCATGAGCACAAGGTGACCCTTTCCTCCTCTGCCTTGTTCTGGTCACAGGAAACCAGATCACAGGGAAGGACAGCCGACAAATACACCCCTCCTGTGAGCCTCGCCTTTCCACGGTGCTCAGGAGGGACTCCCTGGTGTCCTGAGTACATGCCAGGGTTTCTCTGCGACAAGCGCCAGCCCTTGGCCGAGCCCAGGACCCGTCTCAGTTTCCAAAATCGTGGCCTCTTCCATCTTGAAGAGGAACCCACTGCAGTGACCATTTTTGTCTTCTTTCCCACTAGTCTTGGCACAATTTGGGGACCCTGCTGGCTGAACGCCCCACGTAGGAAAGCTCATAAAATAGCAGCTCGTGTCGCCAGAGATTGGGAAGGGGGATTTGGGAGCGACTGGTGAATGGGTTTGAGGTTTCCCTCTGGGGTCACGAACCTGTTCTGAAACTAACACAAGTGACGATGTCACCATTGTACGCCGTACCCCGTGACACTGTGAGCTTTATGACATGGGAGCAATACCTCCCCGCAGCTTTTATTAAAATCAATTATGAAGCAGACCCATTCTTACTTTTTAAAAAATGTACATGCACAGGGTTCACCACGGCTCCGAGCAGGGTCTGTCATTTATCCTCCTTAATCCGCTCGTTTCCTGATGAGATCATTTGAAATCGCGGACGCTCTCTCCCGGACCTGAAACATCACCTGGACGCCGGCGAGGCCGTGTCCCCCCTCCTGCTTCTGCTGCACGCAGACCTTCCTGGAAGCTGTGCTGAGTGCTGATGGATTAATCCAGCTCGTCAGGATTGCGAGGAGAATGTTATATTTCTATTATTATTTCCCTTAGTGACCAGCTAATGGGCTTTGGACACCAGCCCTTATACCCTTCCCATCTCCTTGTAATTACAGAAGCCAATAAAAGGCAAATTGATGGATAAATAAATTTCAGTAATTAAATGAAGGGAGAAATTACAGGGTCAATAGACAGGTTGCATTGGTCTTCATTAGGTAGGTAGCCCATAAGTCTTCATGTACTCAGAGGACGAGAGAGAGACCTTGAATAATCACTGGAGGCCATCAAGAAAAATCTCAGAAGAGTTTGCCAAAGGTGAGTCTTTTCTGCTCTGCTTCCTCTTACTTATCCAGGGTCCAGATGTCCATTTTGCTTTGACACCAGACCCTTTAAACATTTACTTTTGCAGTGCTAAAAATCCAACCCAGTGCATGTGAGGCAAGTGTCCCACCCCTGAGCTCCATCCCTCCCCATTGATGCATCTCGATTGCCACAATTTCTAAAGGACACAATGGAAGTTTAAAAGAAAAGCGCGAAGCTAAGCACCAGCACCAGGAAAAGCCCGGGCACATCTACAAGGGTGGAGAAGTATCAGTTGGAAGCTTGATGGAAAGGCAGAATCTAAGACCCCACCCCAAAGATGGAGAGTTG
This sequence comes from Sciurus vulgaris, assembly GCF_902686455.1. Classification (NCBI taxonomy): domain Eukaryota; kingdom Metazoa; phylum Chordata; class Mammalia; order Rodentia; family Sciuridae; genus Sciurus; species Sciurus vulgaris. Next base: position 136,187,131 of record NC_136471.1, read on the forward strand.
GAACCGCCCATTATGTAACTCAAATAACAAATCCAATATGGCGACTCTGCTACAGAAACCTGGCCCCAAGAGCCCAGTGGACTCCATCAAAAATGCCATCTGCCTGTGGACGCTGCCATTTTCCCTTCATTGAATTGCTGCAATTTATTCATCAATCACCTTGTCTTTAACTGACTTCCACCCTTAGGAGACTTGAAGGATAAACGCACTGGTGCCCCAATTCCATTCGCCAGGGCTGCCTTGTGCTTCGCGGTCCTCGGGAGAGACACAAATTCAACCTTGCCAACTAGCTGCACCCTGATGGCCTTAGGTCCACTCGCTTTCCCATGAACGTGTCCTCTTTGGCAAAGCTGGACATCTCTGTCCATTCCCTGTCATTTCCCTGTCTATGTCCCTCAAGCTAGAAAACAGAGAATCGTCCATCTCTTTCTTTGTCCTCTTGGGCTCTTTCTCTATAGGAACCACCTCCTCAAATGCATGAGGACATTTTGGGGATTGTGCATGTTAAGGAGATCCTGGAATCTCAAGCCATTCAACTCCTGGACTCTTGGGTGGAGAAGAAGTCCCCTGCAAAGGCGTCCAGCGAAGCTGACCTCTGCCCCGCAGGTTAATGACATCAAGGGGATGCTCCATACAGACGCCAGCCCGGCAGCATCCGCCAGGAGCTAATCCCTGATGCTTCCATTCATCTTCCCATCAGCGGGAGGGAGCGAGGACCCAGACTCATCGACACTCCAGATCAAACACAGGCAGCTTTTTATCCAGGCACTTAACTTTCATGCTCTGACGGCTTCTGCTCCAAGCGAGGTCTCTGAATGGTCCCTCGGGTTCGGCTGGGAGCTTGTTAGAAAGGCAGAATCAAAGACCACATCCCAGGACCGAGAGTCCAAACCTGCACCGAGCAGAAGTCCCGGGAGATTGCGGGGTGCAGAGCACATGAGAGGGACCGCGGAAACGCAGGTGGATCGTGCCTAGGAAATTAAATCACGCCGAGTAATTAAGCAATCTCTCCCCTGATGACTTTTATCTGTAGAGAAATGTTTGTTTCTCCCTTAATTCTTTTTTTAAAAAATTTGTTCTAATCAGCTGTTCATGACAGCAGAGGGCATGGATGCATTTTGACAGCTCAGACATACATGGAGGGTCGTCTCTCATTTTCTGACTGTCCATGTTGCAGGATCACATGGTCATGTAGTCACACATGCACATGAGTCAGCACGTCTGTTCACTCTACTGTCCTTCCTGCCCCACACCCTTCCCTCCTTCACTCCCTCTACCTAATCTAAAGCACCTCTATTCCTCCCTTTCACCTCCCTTATTGTGAATTAGCATCCAAATATCATAGAAAACATTCAGCCTTTGGTTTTTGGGGATTGGCTTATTTTGCTTATTTTCCAAGTCCATCCATTTACCAACAAATGCCAGAATTTCATTCTTCTTTATGGCGGAGTAATATTCCATTGTGTATATATGCTACAGTTTCTTTACCCATTCATCTGTTGAAGGGCACCTAGGTTGGTTCCATAGTTTAGCTATGGTGAGTTGAGCTGCTATAAACACTGATGTGGCTGTGTCACTGTAGTGTGCTGATTTTAAGTCCTTTGGGTATAAACCGAGGAGTGGAATAGCTGGGTCAGATGGTGGGTCCATTCCAAGTTTCCTGAGGAATCTCCACACTGCTTTCCAGAGTGGCTGCACCATTTTGCATTCCCACCAGCCACGTGTGAGTGGACCTTTCCCCACGTCCTCGCCCACGCTTATTGTTGCTTGTATTCTTGATCATGGCCATTCTGACTGGGGTGAGATGGAATCTCAGTGTGGTTTTAATTTGCGTTTCTCTAATTGCTAGAGATGATGAACTTTTTCTCATAAATTTGTTGATGGATTGTATTTCTTCCTCTGTGATGTGTCTGGTCAGTTCCTTACGCCATTTAGTCCTAAAGCTGTGCAGTCGATAACTGTGCAAAACATGCAACTTCTCTGTCTTCATCCTTTCCTTTCATGAATATTTGTATTGACACCTTTAAAAACTGGTTTGTTTTACATTTTATTTTTGGTCGACACACCATTGTGCCTATTTCCTGGGTACCTGTGATGTTCCAATCCATGTGTACATTGTGTGACGATCAAATCAAAGTAATTAGCATATTCCTGCTGGGAGAGGAGGTGTTCCCCAAAGAATTCCTGTGTTAATGCAAGAACGTTCAGAGGTGAGATGATTGGATACTGACAGCTGTCACCTCATCAGTCCATCCTGCTTTGAATGGACTGGGTGGTGACTGTGGGCAGGTGGGGTGTGGCTGGAGGAGCTGGGTCACTGGGGACATCCCTTGGGGACTATGTCCCGTCCCTGGCTCCTTGGGGACTATATCCTGTCCCTGGCTCCCTGGGGACTATGTCCCGTCCCTGGCTCCTTGGGGACTATATCCTGTCCCTGGCTCCCTGGGGACTGTATCCCGTCCCTGGCTCCTTGGGGACTGTATCCCGTCCCTGGCTCCATGGGGACTGTATCCTGACCCTGGCTCCTTGGGGACTATATCCTGTCCCTGGCTCCATGGGGTTTATATCTGGTCCCTGGTGAGCAGAGCTCTCTCTGCTTCCTGGTGCCACATCCTGAGCTGCTCTCCTCCTCCAGGCCCTTCCGCCATTTTGTTCTGCCTCACCTTGGGCCAGAGCCATGGAGTCGGCCCACCATGGACTGAACCTCTGACACCATGATCCCCAAACCGACTTTCCCTCTGTAAGTAGTTCTCATGAAGCATTTGGGTCACAGAGATGAAAAGCACAACAAGTACAAACTCTATTTTAGCAACTATACTGTGGATCATGCTGACATTTGGAGCCAGATAATTCCCTGTGGGATGGGGAACCCCACAGTGCAGATTGTGGACCCGCATCCCAATCTCCAGCCACCAGATTCTAGAAGTTCCCTCCATCCTGGTGTGAAGAATAGAAAAACTTCCAGATATTGCAAAGTGTCTCCTCGATGGTGAAATTGCGCCGGTCCCAAGCCACCGATCTGGAGAGCAGGAAGAGGAAGTGTCTTTATTTGTGATCTCAGGTCGTTTGGCAAATGTGACTGGAACATTTTCTCCATGAGCTACACTCCTTGACAGGGACCATGGAAGACATCTTACGAGGATCCTAAAGCAGAAATCTAACCGCCCCGCTTGGGAGAAGATCTCCGGACACCGCAGGGACGTCTCTGGCAGCCATCTTTCCAGGGGTCGTCTTTGGACAACCACCAAAGAACTAAGTAACTCCCAGATTCCCTCTCGGTTCTTTTCTCTGGTTTGCTTTTCCTTGGGAAATAGGGATTCATAATATATCTTGACTCAAGAGCCGGCATCCATCATGTAGTTGGGCATCGAATTTCAAACCAAGGCTTTTAACGTCTCAGTGCCTCAGAAATCCATCTGGACCCCAGCACAGCTCCTGCCCGCAGCCATCTGCACAGCATGGTCCAATTAGAGTTGCATCCAGTCTGTGCCTGTCCACCCACAGACAAATGGGGGCTCAGGACAGATTTATCACCAAGACACCTGAGACATTCGCCGGTCTCTTTCGTTCTGCGGAGAGCAAGGCGATGAAGGTAAAATCAAATTGGATCTAGGCAAATAAATAAATCAAGCACATTCACAAAAATTAACTTGAGGTATTTGATTAGAAATACATTCTTGAACCTAAATCTGATGTGGGTTGGCTTCCGTACACATAAAGGAAAATAGACACTGATAACACCTGCTGGGACAAGCACTTTTTTTTCTTTTTTTTTTAGCACAAAGAAACCTATCTGTTGCTGGGCGTGGCGGTACATGCCTGTAATCTCAGCAGCTCCAGAGGCTGAGGCAGAAGGATCACAAGTTGGAGGCCAGCCTCAACCACTTGGTGAGGACCTACACAACTGAGCGCGACCCTGTCCCTAAATAAATATAAAAAAGGGTTGGGGATGTGGCTCCATGGTTAAGTGTCCCTGGGTTCAAGCACTAGTACCAAAAAAACAACAACAAAAAAAAACCTATTTGTTATTCGTTTTCAATTAAATGGTGGATCTCCATTTTGGAAAAACATTTGATCTCCTTTGGGAGAAAAGCAACATCCAACAAATCCTGGTGTGCAATGTGTGTGGCCTTGTGTGTGTGTCGTGTTTGCACGTGCACATGCACGCCACACACGTGTGCATGCATATACTCACGTATCCCTGTATATCAGTTGGTTCTCTTTTCCCTACACATCATGGATCTGCATCTGTCAGATTTCCATTGCTGCGACCAAACACCTGAGGTGATCCCCTTATAAAGACGAAAGGTTGCTTATGTGGGTTCACAGGGTTAGAGGCTTCCATCCTTGGTCGATTGGCCCCCTTTGCTTTGCTTGGCCATGGTGGAAACTCAGAGGAGAGCAAACCTGCTTACCTCATGGCCAGGAAGCAAGAGCAAGAGGAAGAGGCAGGAGCCCCACCATCAAGGCCACGCCCCCATGACCTCACTTCCTCCCTCTAGGCCCCGCCTCTTAAAGGCTCCACCTCCTTTCCACAGCAGCATGCTGAGAACCTGCCTCAAGGCACAGACTCTGCAGGACCTTCAGGATCCAGCCAGAGGCCGGCTGTGGACCCGCAGGGGAAGCCCCAGAACCTTGCCTGTTTTCTCTGCTGTGTTTGATTCCATCCTAATCTTCCAGAGATCACTGGGGTTTCCTCTCCTGTTTCCTGCTGTTCTCTGAGGGAGGCTATGTGCCTTCTCTGTTCCCTCTCATAAGCTGATGACAGCTGAGTAGTGTCGCCTCTAAATGTCGGGTGAGACTTTTTAGGGAGCGCACTTAGCCATAGCGGGTTGATAGCTTCCAGATGGAACTTGCGGAGACATTGAATCTCAAAGGAGCACTTTGTTGGGATTTCTTGGTCTGTGTAAGTCCCCCCTTTTTTAAAAAGCCAGGTGCTGGGGTGCACATCCATGATCCATGCACCTCTGGAGGCAGAGGGTGGGGGACAGCAAGTCAGAGGCCAGCTTCAGCAACTTCATAAGACCCTGACTCAAAATTTAATGTATAAATAAAGGCATTCAACTGTCATGGACAACTCATTAGGACGGATTTTAAAATTCTTTTAAAATTTCTTAAACGCATGCATTGCTGACCTGAAATTGAATTTTCTTGCATTTTTGTGTTGCAATTCTTGCCTGCATACTCAGGGAGAGAGGTGAGCATGGAACTCAGCTGACAGCTGAGGTCTGAGAGGTATTGGAGATGACAAGCCAGGTATTCAGCTTAGCTCAGCACAGTGGCCCAGGTCTGTTACCCCGGCTCTCAGGAGGCTGAGGCAGGAGTATTACAAGTTCGAGGCCAGCCTCAGCAACTTAGGGAGGCCATAAGCAACTCAGCGAGACCCTGTCTCTAATATAAAATATAAAAAGGGCTGGGGAGGTGGCTCCGTGGGTAAGCGCCCCCAGGTTCCAGCCCTGGCACCGTCGGGCTGCGGGAAGGTGTCCCCAGCGGTAGACTTCACCTGAAACCTCAGGACGACCTTCGTATTGGGACATAGATTTCTTTTCAAAGCAAAGGTGGAGACCGCTCTTTAGGGGGTGCTCACGGATTAGTGTTGCTGTTCCATGTGGACAAGAAAATACCGTTATTGGCGGCAGAACATCAAGATCCATGGTGGACCTTTGGGGACCTGAGACCGGGGACATCCTGGCCAGGTTGGCTGGGGTGGGAATTCTAAATACGAAAACGACTCTCTCCTACTTGGTGAAAGTAGACGACGGTGATATTTGCACCCGCGTCCGCTTGAGGTGAACACCTTTGTGTTAATTGCATATTTATTTTTGCCTGGAGCAACAGTCAAAATCGGCTCAACGTTTTCCAAGTATAAAAGGCATCGCCTCTGATCTCCAGTCCCCCGGCTGTGCAGAGATCTCTTGAACTCTCTCCTCCTGTCTAACTGAGCATTGCTGTTCCGTGAACATCTCTAGAGCACTTCTTGCCCTTTGTGCAGAGAAGAAAATCGCAGGCTTCCGTTCACTGGCAAAGCCTAGCATTCTGTCTTCCTCACAGGGTGACATTGTCATTTTTGTACTTGACTTTTTTATTTGCTCTTCTTAGACATCCATGACAGCAGAGGGTGTTTCACGTATCGTACATACATGGAGAGAAACTTCCCACTCTTGGGGTTGGACGTGGCGTGGAGTTTCACTGGTCGTGTGTTCATATAACGAACGTAGGAAAGTTGTGTCCAGTTCATTCCACTGTCTTTCCTATTCTCCTCCCTCTCCCTTCCCTTCATTCCCCTTTGTCTAATCCAAAGAGCTTCTGTTCCCCCTCCCCCGCTGGTTATTGTGAATTAGCATCCACATATCAGAGGTAACGTTCAGCCTTTGGTTTATTGGGATTGACTTATTTCACTGAGCATGATATTCTCCAACTCCATCCATTTACCTGCAAATGCCAGCATTTCATTCTTCTTCATGACTCAGTAATATTCCATTGTGTAGATGTACCACCGTTTCTTTATGCACTCATCTGTTGAAGGGCACCTAGGTTGGTTCCATAGTTTAGCTATTGTGAGTTGAGCTGCTATAAACATGGATGTGGCTGTGTCACTGCAGTGTGCTAATTTTAAGTCCTTTGGGTATAAACCAAGGAGTGGGATAGCTGGGTCACATGGTGGGTCCATTCCAAGTTTCCTGAGGAATCTCCACACTGCTTTCCAGAGTGGCTGCCCCACCAACAAAGCCTTTGCAATGGAGGTTTGTATTCCCATCAGCCATGGAAGGGTGACAGGTTCATAGTTTTAGAGGACTCTTGTTCCAGGAAGAGCTCTTTCTTTCTTGTTGTTATAAAACTCGTGATCATGAACCTGCTTTATTTTTTCATAAATACTCCTGATTCTATACTATTCATTAAATTGATTTTCTCTCACCTAAATCGTACGACGTAACCATCTTTTATTTCCAGCGCTACGTCCTTGAAGGATTGCTGTCTTTAAAACTGCTGGCACACCGGAAAGTAGCCAGAACAGCAAGAGCAAACTGTTCCTCCATCTCTGGGTGAAAGCGTATGCAGGATCGTGGTCCACAGACTCTGTGGAATACTACTCAACCTTGAAAAGGAAGAGCATCCCACCAATTTCAGCAATGCACATAAGCCAGAGGATTCTGCCTTTGGGGACATAAGGCAGACAGGGAAAGACACATACCCATCTTCTCCCTCCTCTGCGGGAGCTAAAGATGAAACTCATAGAGTCCGATTTTAGAAGGTTGTTTAGCAGAACCTGACGTCCCGGGCAAGAAGTGAGAGATGTTCATGGAACAGCAATGCTCAGTTAGACAGGAGGAGTGAGTTTGAGAGATCTCTGCACAGCCGGGGGACTGCAGATCAGAGGCGATGCCTTTTATACTTGGAAAACGTTGAGCCGATTTTGACTGTTGCTCCAGGCAAAAATAAATATGCAATTAACATAAGCACCTGAAGTTACGCCTGTGTTGATCGGCTCCGGTTAGCCTTTCTGCGACGCGGACATTTTCTCGAAACGTCAGGCTGGACCCAATACGCAACGCGATCGTTATCATTATTATTATTACTATTATCGCGACTAGTATTAGTATTATTATTTGGGTAGCAGGGGTTCAATCCAGAGACTCTTAACCCCTGAGCCACATCCCCAGCCTTTTCTATTTTTTTTTCTTCAGAAACAGGGTCTCGCTAAGTCACTTACAGCCTTGCTAAGAGGGTGAGGCTGGCCTCCAGCTGGTGAGCCTCCTGCCTCAGCCTCCCGAGCCACTGGAATTACAAGTGGGCGCCACCACCACACCCGGCCATATAGGCCATTTTCAATCCGTGAAATTAAACCTGAAAATGGACCAATGATGTATTGAGGAATACACAACCCGGGACACGCACTCAAGCTTTCTGGGCGGTCTGTTGTGCTGGCTAGCGGTGGACCATGGGGGGAGGGTGACCTGCAGGGCTCTGTCCTCCACAGCCTCGCCCTGGCCTCTCTCCCCGGCCTCTCTCCCCAAGAGGTGTCCTGGGCCCTTTGCAGCCCCGCGGCCTGGGCAGCTCCTGATGCTGCCCTGCTGGGGATTCTCTGGTTTTCTTCGTCTCCTCTTCTTCTCCTCCTCCTTCCTCATGGGAAACCCACTCCTGCCCTGGAATTGGGCGACTCCCTCTCTACCCCAAACCTGATTGGCAGATGTCATTTGCCATCATCGGCTGAGCCGAAAGGACGTTTCCGTCCTCCCATGCCAACCCTCTCATCCGCCCCAGCCGCCATTCAACTAAATCAAAAAGTGTGGCACAGCCCAGGTTGGGGACAGGGTGTGGCCCCAGGCTGTCCTTGTCTGCCCTCCATTTTGCTTCTCTTTGGCCATGAGCGTGCGTGTGGCTTCTGCATCCTCGCTGTCAAAAGTACCCAAGGGGCTGGGGATGCAGCTCGGTTGGGACAGTGCTGGCCGCGTGTGCGCGAGGCCCTGGGTTCCATCCCCAGCACCGCGAAAAAGAAAAAATAACTAAAAAGAAAATGGCGGCCACGGTGAGCAGGGAGAGCTGGGGATTTCTCTTATTGCTCCCTAACAAAACTTCCCCAGGCGCCTGCATCCCGTGACGTGTGTCAGTCACCGAGCTGGCTCAGCGTGGACGGGGGTGCCGGGCGTGTTCGTCTATTGCACCACTTTGCACACGGCACGTGAGCACGCCTGGGTCGGGGCACCAGGGACAGCTTGGGACCTGCCCCTGGTGCCTGCTGAGGGGTGACTCTCCGTGCCAAGAACCCACAGGAGGAGTTGCAAGTTTCGTCACCTCCAACGATGAAGCTCTCTCGAGCACTTTCAAGGGCACTTGGACGCGAGCACCCGGGAGCATCCCACCTGCACGTGGAAAGCTCAGGACGAAGCCGGGAGCCACGTTCCATGGCGCCCGGGGCTGAGGCTGGAACCTGCTGTCCGTCTGGAGCTGGCCTCTGTGTCGGCGGCTGCTTCTCACTCACGTCTCAGGCGTCTGTCGCAGCTTCCTCTCCAGCGCAGAAGGGGCCCAACCCACGGCGCTCTGGGCATCTGTTGGGGCAGAGCTGTGGTCTCCCGTCCACCCTGAGTCTCCTCTTTCTTCTGTTCCCGTCGACAAAGCCGCTGGCCCGTCTGGAGTTACGTTCAAACGGTGCCTGTGCTGCTGGAATCGCTGACGGCCGGCCACCTTCTCTGGGACGTGGACGCTGATCACACCGTGCACTTGAGAAGCTTCCTCCTCCTCTCCTCCTCCTCCTCCTCATCTACTCCTCCTCCTCCACCTTCCCCTCCTCCTTCTCCTCCTCCTCCTTCTCCTCCTCCTCCTCCTCCTTCTCTCCTCCTCCCCCTCCTCCTCCTCATCTACTCCTCCTCTTCCTCCTCCTCCTTCTGCTCCTCTCCTCCCCCTCATCCTTCTCCTTCTCCTCCTCCTCCTCCTCCACCTTCTCCTCCTCCTCCTCCTCCTCCTCCTCCTTCTCCTCCTCCTCCTCCTTCTCCTCCTCCTCTCCTCCTCCTCCTCCTCCTCCTCCTTCTCCTCCTCCTGCTCCTCCTCCTCCTCCTTCTCCTCCTCCTCTCCTCCTCCTCCTCCTCCTCCTCCTTCTCCTCCTCCTCCTCCTTCTCCTCCTCCTGCTCCTCCTCCTCCTCCTCCTCCTCCTCCTCCTCCTTCTCCTCCTCCTCTCCTCCTCCTCCTCCTCCTCCTCCTCCTTCCCTCCTCCTCCTCCTTCCCTCCTCCTCCTCCTCCACCTTCTCCTCCTCTTCCTCCTCCTCCTCCTCCTCCTTCTGCTCCACCTTCTCCTCCTCCTCCTTCTCCTCCTCCTCCTCTCCTCCTCCTCTTCCTCTCCTCCTCCTTCTCTGTCAGAGACGGTGGTGCTGACCAGGTGGCCTGAAAAGTGGACATGGTTTAAATAAAGCGGGAGGAGAGCCACGGCCAGCTGCGGGAGGAAAGTGGACCGGGTTCCCAGCAGGACGGAGAAGCCACCTGACCCTGTGCTGGGGCGGTGACGTGCTGCGAATCAGGACGTCCTCGTGTTGTGCAGGCGCTGTGGCCAGGACACGTGGCTCCCACTGGGAACCGTGCCCTGGAGGGTGCAGGACGGCTTCCAACCACTTCGCCAGGTCACTCCCCGCTTCTGTGCATGGGAAGGTCTCGTCCCCTCGCCAAGATGGCAGACTCAACCTGGGTCACTCACAAGCTGAGGGCAGAAGGAGCAGTCGGTGCTTCACAGGTTTCTAGATAATGGTGAGATCATCATCATCCTCACCAACCAGGACATCCCTAGTATTGTCATCAGCGTCACCGTCGACTCCTTCACCGTCACCAATGTCCTCGCCCTCACCATCGTCACCACCGTCACCACCATCGTCATCAGAATGACCACCACCACCACCTTCACCATCACCACCACCATCATATCCATCTCCATCACCATCACCCCATCATCTCCACCATCACCACCACCATCACCACCATCACCACCATCACCACCACCATCACCATCACCATCATCTCCATCTCCATCACCATGACCACCATCTCCATCACCATCACCCCATCATCTCCACCATCTCCACCACCATCATCACCACCATCACCACCATCACCATCACCATCACCACCATCACCACCATCACCATCACCTTCACCATCATCTCCATCTCCATCACCATGACCACCATCTCCATCACCATCACCCCATCATCTCCATCATCACCACCACCATGATTACCATCGCCATCACAGATGAGGGTAATTTGTGTGTGGAAAGGAAATGAGAAAGTGCAGCTCCGGCCGGGTGACGTGACTCGGTGTGCAGGAGAACATGGCCGTCTGGCTGAAGTGCAGGTCTTCTCTTTTAACTGCCCTTTGGCAGTGAACCTTTATTGAATTCTTTGCACGTTCATCATCCAGGGGGACACAAGTGGATCCAGAAACATGAGCTCTTAGGTCCTTGTTCAGAAGGACTTTACAAGCCCGTTCCACATCTTTCTATTGTTCTCTGGGCCAAGAACACTGGAGTTTCTCGGTCTGCTCTAAAATTTGCAAGGAATAGATTGTGAAAACGAGGTCTTGGATTTTGGGTCTGCTGGCTCGTTTGTCAGGAGCTTTCTGTTGCCAACATGAGCTCGTCTCTCTGCCAACAAATGACTCTTCACACTGAGTAATTAGATTAGGCCCAGCAGGCTGGGAAATAAAGGCCAACGGAGTCCTAGAGCAGGAAAGCACACTTTATTTTTACCAATGGAAGATTTGCTAGTAGAAATAACCTTGGGGAAAATCTGCTGTAGAAGAAATCCATCAAACCTGCAAAGTGTAATTAGAGCCTTCACCTGGGACCTCAAGGAGACCCCGAAAGGGGAACTAGCTCCTCCGTAGAGCGTGCCACCTGAGGAGGCAGGGCTGAATTCGCAACCCTCTGGCACGAGACACCCTCTGAGTCAGGGAGGTGAAGTCAGGCAGGCAGCGCGTCAGGAACAACAGCCAACGATGGGGAACGTGTGCGTGACTCAGGTAGACGATCCTGAAGGCTGGTTCCACCATAGAAGGTTCAGGATGGAGAGTCTTGAGTACTCTTGAAATGTGACCCCCCCAACTCCTGAATCCTGATCTCCTGCTACCTTTGCACATTCAGAACCGCAGAAGTGACAAGAGCCAGCGGGTCCTCAAAAGGGGGTGGAGCGGAAGCCCCCCTCCCCGTAGCAAGAACAGGATCATCGCCAGCCATCGCGCTTCCAGTAAGTGACGATTCCCTCCTCGTCTGAGGTTCAGGTTGAGCAGACCCACCTGCATTTTTATTGGCTCAGTCTGGAAACCGGTTGGTGTCCTCTGGGTCCTGGAGCGGTGGCCTGGAGCTCTTTGGGGATTCTTGACTCAGACTGGGAAAGGGCTCCTGCTATTAGCACCGGGTCTCCACCTCCCCAAATGCAGAGGGTTGTGGGGCGACGTCACAGCGAGGCTGGGTCCACATCCAAGTTGTCGGGAGCGCCCATGTTGGACGCTGGCCCCCTGCATTCTCCAGCCCGTAAGAGGATTTGCAGTGAACCATCCAAACCTACAAACTCCTTTTCCCCCACTAACCCGGCAGCATACCAACATGATTTTGCTTTGCAAAGCATTCAAAATCTCTTTCCAGAAGTAAATAACACTACATATTTGCACAGGAACTTTTAGTGCATTGAATGCAGGCCAAACGCAAGACGTAGTTGCCTAAGGGAGACACAGAAATCCCTCACCCTGAAGCAAAAGATCTCAACTCATCATTGGCAGCCAGGTTATCTTGTGACCCTGGCACCGGATAATTCAGTTTTTCTAGAAGCAGGATCCTCTCCGAGTTTGCTAGAAGAACAGAACCAGTAGAACGCATACACGACCCCGCCATGACTGTCCGCAGCCTGGAGATACCAGAAGCGACTTGGTCCGAGAAGCTGGAGCCTCAGAAAAAGAGGGACCCATGATGTAGTCCAAGTCCAAGACTTAGGACCTGGAAGCTCCCTGAGAGTCACCAGGGACAGGTCACGTTGAAGGGCTGACCGAGCTGGGGTTGATGTCCATGTGTGATGGCGAGAGCGGTAGATGCACCTGCTGAGCAAGAAGGGCGTCTGCGTGGACAACCAAGCTGCTCTCTTCCTCCGCTTTCGTTCCTCCGACCCCAGGCCCACTGACCGGTGCTACCCACGCGCACTGTTCTGGCCACATGCCAATCATCTGTGGGAACAGCCTCAGAGACCCGCCCACAAGGTGCTTCCCCAGGTCCTCAGGCATCTCAGTTCAATCAAGTTGACACCCAAGGTCAGCCACCGCAAGGAGCAGAGGAGGGTACCATTCTTGTCCCAGTCTGTTGTCACTAAGGAGCGGAAGAGCTACTATTTTTTTTTCCCCATCTTATTCCTTGAATTCAAGTGATTTCATGTTAGATTTAGGTATCTTGCCTAAAGGAATGACCATCTCTAGAGGAAATACACAAAGATTTAGAGAATAAAAAAGGGACAGCTGTCTGTCAAACCTGGAGCTACAGTTGAGAGCTGTATTTTTTACATTATTTTATAATTAATTACCAAACAATCGTCCGTATTTATGGGGTACGACAACCTAATGCTTCATTATATGCACAACATGTAGAATAATGATATGAAATTAATTAACATATGCACCCCTCCACATACTTTTTTTTTGTGGTGGAAATATTAGAAATTCCGTCTCAGTGACTTCTAGCATAGAGTCTATTATCTAAGGCCGCCATCTTGGATCGTAGATCTCTAGAATTGGTTCCTCCTGCCTAATGAAAATGGGTAGCCTTTGAACAATATCTTCTTCCCTCTACCCCCTAGAATGGGAATCACCATTCTACTCTCAACTTTTTATGAGATATGACTTTGTCAGGATCCACATCTGATCCCATACTTATCCAACTGCCCTTGGATTATTTCAGTTTAAATGTTCTCTGGGTTCATCTACATTGCCACAAATAACCAATGACTGATGTCTTTCTTGTTTGAGAATGGATAGCATCCCGTTGTGTGTATATAACCCAATTCTAAAGCCCTTGCTCTTGTTCTCTACCTTGCTAGAGAACATCCTAACCTGGTTATCTTGAGCACCTTTAATCCACGTCCAAAATGGAGCATCAACCCATCTCGGCAAGCTCCCTGCTGGTGACTGGCTCACCCCAGCACCATTGAGTCCATTCATAAAATAAGGGAAGTGTTCATCGCCTATGTTTAGACTACGGTTAAGATGCTTTTAACTCCAGTGGGTGGAAATCATTGCCCAGCGGGCTCAGATAAATGGGAAAAAAATCACACTATACCCGACCTTCTTAAAATTGGCCACCTGCAGACATTCTCCACATTCACATTGTGCGAGATTTGCTCACCAGTCATCTGGGACTGTCCATAGCGTGGCCCACCTCTGGTCCGTACCCACAATGACGGACCTAGTTCCAGTAGTCACGGAGCCTGGGAACCCACAGGTCAGATGGATTTCCCGGTTTCTTCGTACGTCCTGCAGAGTCTGAGAACTTCTAAGCCTGGTCTACCTTCTGAAGCAAGCTAACACTTCAGTATAGGCAAGAGTAAAGCAAGCACGCCACCATAGGCAGAAAGCGGGTGTCAGCAGAAAAATAAGAATTCAGGCAACTCTCCGGGTCCATTTCACATCCACAGATCCAACCAAGGACAGACGGAAATCATTTGAGAGATGATCTGTGTCTGCAGTGATGTATACAGACTTCTTTTTCTTGTCATGAGTCCCTAAACAATAGTGCAACAACTATTATCATAGCAGTGACATTAACTCGGGTATTATAAGGTAAGTAGGGAGGAGGAATTATAATTAAACTAGATTTGAGTTAGGTTTAAGCCCAAACCCGGATTCTCCTCTAGGAATCCTTAGGGTTTACGATGATTTAAAATATCCAGGATATTTGCAAATACTATACCCTTTTGTATTTGGGACTTGAGCACCTATGGATTTTGCTATCAGCAGGGTTGTCCTGGATCCAATCGCTCAGCAAACCAAGAATGACTATGTGTTATCAGAGGTTATTTTATTTTATTTTATTTGCACCTGGGATTGATAACAAGGGTGCTTAACCTTTAACCGAGCCAAAACTCCAGCACTCTTGATTCTTTTTTATTTAGAGACAACGTCTTGCAAGTTGCTTAAGGCCTCACTAAATGGCTGAGGTTGGCCTCCAACTTGAGATCCTCCATCCTCAGCCTCCCAAGCCACTGGCATTATAGGTGTGCACCGCTCCCAGACCTGTCTAGAGGGATTCCTAAGCATAATGAGAACAGATTTTATAAGAAGAGAGTGGAGGTCTGGGGTGATGCTCAGTGGTGGAGCACTTGCCCTGGGCTGGATCCCCAGCACTGCAAGATAACAAAGAGAACTGACTTAAATAGAAAATAGAAAAGTCTTGACATCACTATTGAGTATATTGCCAAGTATTTTTATGTCCTTGTTTTTCTTTTCTTTTCTCTCTTCCTTTTTCTTTTTCTTTCTTTTTTTTTTCTTTTAGATCAAAAGAGAGAAAACAGAAATGCAGATTATACTCTGTGAGTGTCAAGTATGCACTTAGTTAAAGCAGAAAGAAAACGCTTGGCAATTGAAAGGGTTCTGATAACTTTTCTTGAGACTGGTTAAAGTAGGTGAAAGGTGTCCGCAGCTTGCATGATGGATTCTTTAATCTGCTTCTTCTTGAGAGGGAGCCCGTGATAAGCCCATCGGAGATGGAAGCATTCATCGTAAAGCTTTGCTGCATCTGGACTTCATGGTTCTGTGCTGAATGAAGCAAAGGCATTTTGAGAAGCAGAAATTAATGGTTTGCAACCAAATGTAAGGAACAAGCAAAGGTGAAGGAAGAAGATAGGGCAGCCAGAGGAAGGAAGTAGCCAAAGAGGCTGGACAGACCAAGTAAGAACTCTAGAATCTGCCTTTTGGCTCAATTCTTGGGCAGCAATGCAGCTCCATTAAAAATCTTATCAAGAAGACCAGCAAGAATAAGTGTTGGCGAGGATGTGGGGAAAAGGTCCACTCACACATGGCTGGTGGGAATGCAAAATGGTACAGCCACTCTGGAAAGCAGTGTGGAGATTCCTCAGAAAACTTGGAAGGGATCCACCATCTGACCCAGCTAGCCCACTCCTCAGTTTATACCCAAAGTACTTAAAATCAGCACACTACAGTGATGCAGCCACATCAATGTTTATAGCAGCTCAATTCAGAATAGACAAACTATGGAACCAACCTAGGTGCCCTTCAACAGATGAATGGATAAAGAAAATGTGGTGTATATACACAATGGAATATTACTCAGTCATAAAGAAGAACAAAATTAGGGCATTTGCAGGTAAATGGATGGAGCTGGAGAATATCATGCTAAGTGAAATAAGCTAATCCCAAAGAACCAAAGGCAGAATGATTTCTCTGATAAGTGGATGATGATACATAACGGGTGGGCAGGGGTAAGGGAAGAACGGAGGAAGGATGGATTGTATAGAGGAAAAGGAGGGGTGGAGAGGGAGCAGGAGCAAAGAAAGACAATAGAATGAGACAAACATCCTTACTCTATATACATGTATGTGACTCTACTTCGTGTACAACCAGAGAAATGAAAGTTGTGGCTCATTTGTGTACAATGAAGCTAAATTTTAAAAAAATAAATTTTTTAAATCTTAAAAAGTGTTGATCCTTATTATTTTAATGACCAAAATCATTGTCTTACTATGCCAAATAGATTGTGAGTATTTCAATGTCATTACTGCTATTTGTAGTTATTATCACAAATTTGCTAACTGCAAAAAGAGAAATAGAAACAAGTCAACATGTCCTAGTGTCACCTCCGATCCCAAGAAATCCAACGCAGTCAACGTGTGAAGACTGACGATCCGTAGGTGCCTTAAGGAACGTGTGCCTAACAGCAGAATCTCTCCGTGCACCCCGTCACAGCAATGCGGCAGCACCGTCCTGTGCAAGCCAACAATGAGAGAACCTCGTCCTGACCAAATGTAAAGTTCGTGCTCACGGGAGAATGATTTGACCCGGCTGCTGTTTGCGAATTCAAATTCAAAACACTTCAAATGAAATGAGACGCTTCATTCCTCAGCAGCACTGGACACATTTTGAGGGCTCTAGAGTGACAGGGGGGCAGTGGCTACCAATGTGGATGGGTTAGCCACAGAGGAATCGCTGGAAATAATTAACAAAAATGAAACTTTATAAGACAATAGAGAGAAGAAATGGAAAGCTAAAATAGTCAATTAATCAAGAACAAGGGAGGAAAAGGAAGGAAGAGGAAGGGAAGAAATGGAATGAATGGAAAACATACACCAAGATGGCGGAATGGCACCCAACTGTGTTCATGGCTATATCACTTCTACAGTTTGGGTCTGGAATGTTCCCCAGGGATCTATGGGTACTCTCTAGTGTGGCACTACAGGAGGTGGTGGGCCCTTTAAGAGGCAGGACCTAATGGGAGGTCTTTAGGTCTTTAGGTCTTTGCTTCCTGGTCATGAGATGCACAGCTTTTCTCTGTCATGAACTCCCACCTTGATGCTCTACCCTAGAGCCAAAGCAGTGGATCAAACCCTTGAAAATGGTCAGGCAATATAAAACTTTTCTCTTTCTAACTTAATGATCTCAGCTATTGGGTAAGTAATGGAAAACTAACACAACATACATTTCAACAAAAATGTGGTCTATCAGAAAAGACAATCTGAAAAACAAGAAAACTGCAGCTTTTCTTTTTCCCACAACAAATACAATGTAAAGCCTCAGAAAGGGTCAAAAGAAAACATCAGGAAAAGACAAGATGCTAATGTGAATCACAGGAAGGATATTAATATCAGATAAAATGCATTTCAGACCAAGAATGGTGTATTAGACTGATTCTCATCACTGTAACAAAATAACTGAGATAATCAAGTCATAATGAGGAAAGTTTCTTGTTCGTTGCTACCAGGGATTGAACCCAGTGGTGCTTCAACACAGAGCCACATCCGCAGTCCTCTTTTTATACTTTATTTAGACACAGGGTCTTGCTGAGTTGCTGAGGTTGGTTTTGAACCCTCCTGAGGAACAGGGATTACAGATGTGCTCTACTGAACCCCATGAAAGGTTTCTTTTGGTTCTTGGTTTTAGAGGTTCAGTCCATGGTGGGCTGACTCCATGGCCCAAAGTGAGGCAGAACAAAATGGCGGAAGGACCTGGAGGAGGAGAGCAGCTCAGGACATGGTATCAAGGAGCAGAGAGAGCTCTGCTCACCAGGGACCAGATATAAACCCCATGGAGCCAGGGACAGGATATAGTCCCCAAGGAGCCAGGGACAGGATATAGTCCCCAAGGAGCCAGGGACAGGATATAGTCCCCAAGGAGCCAGGGACAGGATGTAGTCCCCGAGGATCCAGGGACAGGATATAGTCCCCGAGGAGCCAGGGACAGGATATAGTCCCCAAGGAGCCAGGGACACGATATAGTCCCCAAGGATCCAGGGACAGGATATAGTCCCCAAGGAGCCAGGGACAGGATGTAGTCCCCAAGGATCCAGGGACAGGATATAGTCCCCAAGGAGCCAGGGACAGGATATAGTCCCCAAGGAGCCAGGGACAGGATATAGTCCCCAAGGAGCCAGGGGCAGGATATAGTCCCCAAGGGATGTCCCCAGTGACCACCTCCTCCAGACACACCCCACCTGCCTACAGTCACCACCCAGTGAGTCCATTCAAGTGGATTAATCCACTCATTAGGTCACATTTCTCCTAATCTAATTGTTTCCCTTCTGGATATTTCTGCATTAACACACGAGCCTTTTTGGGGGGACACCACATATATCAAAACCATAACATTGTTAAAATGTCGATTCTTTCCAGATCGACCCATTGATTCAACATAATTCGGGCCAAATTTTTCATAGAAACTTAACAAAAGGAACCTGAGTCCTTTGTGGAACAGGAAAAAGAAAAAGACTAAAAAAAAAAGAGACCTGATCTTAGGTCTTTCTGCAAAGCTTCTGCAAACAGCCCCGTGGAATCCAACGAACGCCCACATCCACATACCAGTGAGCTGTCAGGGGTGACGCATTGGAGAAAACCAATGACCTGCGCCTGAAATCTCACCTGGATGTGCAAAATGTACCCACCAATGCATACACACACACACTCACCCACCCACATACACACACACGCCTAATCCTCAACTCTTAGCTGATGCCGTACATTCGATAAGCAACTGCAAACTGACCATGAACGTGAAGAGAGGAACTAAAATAAGAAAACATTTTTTAAAGCTCTTTAAAGAAAAAGGACTCCCTTCCTTCCACCTCCGAGGAGAGCTTCCCAGTCCAGCCTTCAGATGTCACGGGCCACCATTTCCTTTCCACAAGATCCTTGGCCATCTGCGTCCCCATGATGATGACCCCGGCTCGTGACCCTGCTGGGTTCTTCAGGCTGCGCAGATATCATGCTAAGTGAAATAAGCCAAACCCAAAAAACCAAAGGCCAAATGATCTCTCTGGTAAACGGGTGATGATACATAATGGGGGGTGGGAGGGAGGCAAGGGGGAGGAAGGATGGATTGTATCAAGGAAAAAGAGAAGTGGGAGATTATTGGGGGAAGGAAAAATAACAGAATGAGATAAACATCGTTACCCTATGTACAGGTATGATTACACAAATGGTGCGACTCTACTTTGTGATACAATGAATCAAAATAAATAAATAAATACACACACACACACACACCCCACAGCCACACCCTAATTCCCACCTCCTCCAGCCACACCTACCACTTCAATCAATCCCATCGGGGATTAACTCACTGAATGGGCGAAGACACTCACAACCCAGTCATTTCTCCTCTGAACCTTCCTGCACTCTCGTGCGTATGAGTTTTGGGGGGACACCTCACCTCCAAACCATAATCAGCCATGAGAAACTTGCAAGGTCTGCTTTCCTTCATGATCCATTTCAACATGGCGCTCACTGGATGAAGGGGACCCCACTGGACAGACACGTGGCCCAATGGGAGAGAAGATTGCTTCTCTGAAAGACGTAATAATGCCAGGAAGAATGGAAAGAGATAAATCGGGGACTTTGGCTGGAGGTCAGAGGATAAGAAGGAGCTGGATCCACCCACCTGGCGATCGCTGTTGAGGGAAGAGCGTGCTCAGCTGCATCCAAGAGTTGCATCTTCTTCGGGCTCAGATCAGGAAAAAACAAACCCTTCCAATCCCAAATGCCCACCACAGTCCGCAGGGTTTGCTCCCCACGTCTCGGGAACCACACGTCGATTTGCCCAGTGATCCAAGTGAATCGGAGAGAATCCAGGTGCAGGAAGAGGTCATGCAGCCCCCTCGCTCTTAGGAGCGCAAATGTGTCTTCCGGTGCTGATCGCTGCAGACTCGTCAAAAAGATCCCGAAGGGGATTTTTACCCTCCACAAGGGCATGCAGCTTCTGTCTTGAGGGGCGGAATGTAATCCTAAGCACGTCCAGGTAAAGGAGCCCGCAACCGAGTCCTAGTAAAAAATCACTGGAGGAGAGAAGAGCAGACTTCAGCTTGCAAAAGCGGTTCTCTTGGCTTCTGCGGGTTTCTGCAAAGCCCTAGGCCATGTCCGGACACAGCTCGAAGTTCCCTGTGAGATGCAGCCCCCAGGCTGTTGGATGCCCAGCCTCCAGAACTGCAAGAGATAAACCTCTTCTCTTTATAAATCACCCAGTCAAAGGTACTTTGCAGTAGCAACAGAAAATCGAGTAAAACAAACACAAGCTCAGCAGCTGCACCTACTGGGCTTTCTGCCTGGATCCGGAAGCAAAGAACAAAACGCGTGTTAATGATTTGCTTCCCCTAATTAGCCAGCAAATGGGTGCTTGAAATGCAGCTAGTGAGAAGATTCGAGCACAAAGCTTCAGAGGAAGAAATGTATGCACATGCTGGTTAGGCTATATCTCTTTCTTATTTTTAATTTTTTATTTGTTCTGACAGCAGAAGGCATGGCTGCATTTGGATAGCTCACACATAAATGGAGGGTCGTCTCTCATTTTTCTGACTGTCCATGTTGCAGGATCACGTGGTCATGCACTCACACGTGCACATGAGTCACCATGTCTGCTCACTCTACTGTCCTTCCTGCCCCACACCCTTCCCTCCCTTCACTCCCTCTACCTAATCTAAAGTACCTCTGTTCTTCCCTAGATGCCTCCTTTTTGTGAATTAACATCCGCAGATCAGAGAAAACATTCCGCCTTTGCTTTATCGGGTTTGACTTATTTAAAATAAAATTAAATTTTAAAAAGGAAAAAACATATATATCTATAACCTTTAGTCTATGTAGACAAGTTGAACAGAAATTATAAATGAATTTCGTGTTTAGAGTTGGTTCCCATCTCCAAGAAATCTCATGATGCATGTGCAAGTTTTCCAAAATTTTTTAAAAATTCCAATCCCAAAGCACTTCCAGTCTCAAGCATTTCAGGGGATGAACGCTCGACGTCTCTCTGTGTTTCTGCTTTATTTCATGAAACATTCATGACCCAGAGTTCCGAGTTTTCACAAGTGACATAAATAGTTCCATCTTTTATCAAAAGATTTCAGCTTGGATACACCAAAATCACACAAGCAAATTCCAAGATTGACCAAGATGCTCTTTTATTTCCAATTTTGATCTTGGACTTCTAGAGAGTCAGCATATATTAAAAATTCCCTCCCTATTTTAGTCAGCCTTAACTTCTCTGTGACCTGAACACCCACAGAGAACAACTTAGAGGAGGAAAGGTTACTTGTGGCTCCTGGTGTCAGAGGTTCAGTCCATGGTGGGCGACTCCATGGCTCTGGTCCAAAGTGAGGCAGAACAAAATGGCGGAAGGGCCTGGAGGAGGAGAGCAGCTCAGGATGTGGCACCAGGAAGCAGAGAGAGCTCTGCTCACCAGGGACCAGATCTAAACCCCATGGAGCCAGGGACAGGATATAGTCCCCAGGGAGCCAGGGACAGGATATAGTCCCCATGGAGCCAGGGACAGGATATAGTCCCCAAGGAGCCAGGGACAGGATATAGTCCCCATGGAACCAGGGACAGAATATAGTCCCCATGGAGCCAGGGACAGGATATAGTCCCCAAGGAGCCAGGGACAGGACATAGGCCCCGAGGAGCCAGGGACAGGACGTAGTCCCCGAGGAGCCAGGGACAGGATATAGTCCCCATGGAGCCAGGGACAGGATATAGTCCCCAAGGAGCCAGGGACGGGATATAGTCCCCAAGGAGCCAGGGACGGGATATAGTCCCCAAGGAGCCAGGGACGGGATATAGTCCCCATGGAGCCAGGGACGGGATATAGTCCCCAAGGAGCCAGGGACGGGATATAGTCCCCAAGGAGCCAGGGACAGGATATAGTCCCCATGGAGCCAGGGACAGGATATAGTCCCCAAGGAACCAGGGACAGGATATAGTCCCCAAGGGATGTCCCCAGTGACCCACCTCCTCAACCTACCTATAGTCACCACCCAGTCAGTCCATTCAAGTGGATTAATCCACTTATTAGATTACAGCTCTCGTAATCCAATAATTTCACCTCTGAAAAGAAACTGTAAAAGAGGAGTGTGTGGGCCCAGGGGTGCTGTCCAGGTTGGACTCCCTCCCGCCTCCTGCAAGCGCTGGGACATGGTTGAGCTTCTTACCTGCCCCGCGTGCTGTGCATGGCGGGCCTCAGTGTGCTTCACTGGGAGGAGAGCAGCACCAAGCCTTTTCTTTGGCACCTGGAATAGAAGATGCTCCATGTGGGAGGGAGGAATGGCCACGGGTACAGAGCTGGGGGCTTTGGGGAAATAGGGACAGCGTGAAGACCCCCCTTCCCTGATTCTTGCAATCAAGCAATATTCCAGACCCGCCACTCAGAGTGACAGGCAGGAGCTGACTGAAGGGATGGAAGGGGCAGGGGACACTCTCAAGGGAGAGAGGGGTCCTCTCAGAGAGGAGGGGCAGCAGGCCTCTCCTGCATCCAGTTTTATGGGTCCCAGGGAAGGTTCCAGAGAGTCCCGCCCAGGTCCACCTCCTGGCTTTTGACGGACAGCAGGGCGACCTCAGACTGTCCAGCCCCCACGGTCATGGCCACTCTGGGTCTCCCTGACCCGGGCTGGCTGGCTCTCACTGGCCCCTGTTCCTGCAGGTTCTATGGTGGAGGAATGACCCTGGTCTCCCTGGGCCCTGGGACCTGGTCTGTGTCGGGGTCACAGAGTCCCCTTCAGGGTCACTGGGTTCCTCTGGGACATGATTTCAGGCTGCGTCTCTCCTGCAGGCAGCAGGCGGTTGGCTGAGGAAGGGGACATGGGCTGTCCACGGAGGCCAGGCAGGGCTGCCGGCCAGCGGCTCCTGGGAACAGAGAGCCCGTGGGGTCAGCTCATCCCCTGGACCTCGGATTCCACCGTTCCCATAAAAGCCACGTAAGACAAAGGGAATCGTTTTAAACTGTGCATTTCGACATGGGGCCACCACCACCTCTGTCTAAGCCCGGATCACGTCCACCCATCTGGGCTCTGAATCTGTCCACCTGTCCCCCTGTGGCCGTTGGGCTTTGTAAAATCGCACTCTGTTCATAAAAATGACAACGTCGCGCCCAAGAACACCTGTGCGCTCCCCACCACACCTGGGAGGAAAGGGTCAATGTCTCCTGCCCCGTCTGCCCCTGGCCTCTCGGCAGCAAGCTCTTGGGTGGACGCCGGGACGCCGGCTAGACAGATGTTACTGTCCCCTCAGGAGCTTCGGGCCCTTCAGGCTGACGAACACTGGGTCATTTGTGCAGCTGGACACGATCGCGGCCACCAAGGCTGTTTCCCAGAGAGTCCAGAGTCAGTCTGAGGGGCGGACGGAGAGCCCGGCTCTTACTCGCTACGGGACGCCATCCTCAAGGGGACCTTGTCCCTCCTCCAGCGTGACTGTGATTCACAGCCTCTGACATCCAGGAGGGAGGGAGGGAGGGAGGGAGGGAGGGAGGGAGGGGTGGAGGGAGGGAGGGAGGGAGGGAGGGAGGGAGGGAGGGAGAGAGGCGTCTAAACACTTCGTGGAGTGACATGGTGAATCTGGTGACCGACATAAAAAATGACTTCCAGAGCACCAAAGAGAAGGTCGTAAATGACATCATGGTGGCTCATGAGTCCATTGCAAGTGATTCCAAAATGCTCGAAAAGGGACCCTTGGGAATTGAGGTATCCGTCTTCTGCACAGGGTGCTGATATTGGGGTACTCCCATCTTCTGTGCAGGTGCTTATGTTGAGGTACTCCAGTCTTCTGCACAGGGTGCTGATATTGGGGTACTCCCATCTTGTGCACAGGGTGCTCATGTTGGGGCACTCCATTCTTCTGCACAGGGTGCTGATATTGGGGTACTACCATCTTATGCACAGGGTGCTCATGTTGGGGTACTCCAGTCTTCTGCACAGGGTGCTGATATTGGGGTACTCCCATCTTGTGCACAGGGTGCTCATGTTGGGGCACTCCATTCTTCTGCACAGGGTGCTGATATTGGGGTACTCCCATCTTGTGCACAGGGTGCTCATGTTGGGGTACTCCAGTCTTCTGCACAGAGTGCTGATATTGGGGTACTCCCATCTTCTGCATATGGTGCTGTGATACTCAGGATACAATTGGCACCCATCAGGGAAGACAGAAAATGAGTCAGAGAGGGTCGACCCAGTGGGAGGAATAGCACACAGAAGGTATTCGGCTTGGATCTGGCATGTCCCTCAAAAGCTCAGGTGTTGGAGGCTCGGTCTCCAAAGCAGCAGGGCTCACCGGTGCCGCTCTGGGGAAGCAATTGGATCACCAAGGTTCTGGCCTCATCCATGGGGAATCCATGGGTGGCTGGGTGGACTTTTGGGAGGTGGGACCTTGTTGGAGGGAGGAGGTGAATTGGGGCAGGTCCTGCAAAAGTTTGTCTT
This sequence comes from Sciurus vulgaris, assembly GCF_902686455.1. Classification (NCBI taxonomy): domain Eukaryota; kingdom Metazoa; phylum Chordata; class Mammalia; order Rodentia; family Sciuridae; genus Sciurus; species Sciurus vulgaris. Next base: position 136,211,546 of record NC_136471.1, read on the forward strand.
CCTTCTGGCCCCATCCATCTTCTCTGTCTCTCTGCTTCCTGGTGCCATGTCCTGAGCTGCTCTCCTCCTCCAGGCCCTTCCGCCATGTTGTTCTGCCTCACCTTGGGCCAGAGCCATGGAGTCGGCCCACCATGGACTGAACCTCTGAAACCATGAGCCAGAATCAACCTTTCCCTCCTCTAAGTATTTTCCCCCCTCAGGCATTTTGTTACAGCAACAGAAAGCTGGCTAACAGAAAGATCACCTCCCCGAACCCTGGAGGATAAGAAAAACAGATCTCCTGGAAATTCTCTTGAACTGCAATTGCCTGGACCCTGGTGTTGGGAAATTTGATTAGAAAAGTAGAAAAAAAAAGAGCATTTTCCCTTTTTTACTTTTGCCCAAATGCAGGTCCCAGCTGACCCAGCTCCTCCAGCCACACCCTGCCTGCCGACTGTCACCACCCAATTAATCTGTTCAAGTGGATTAATCCACCGATTAGCTTATAGCTCTCATGATCTCACACTTCCCCTCTGAATATTCTTGCATTGTCTCACACGTGAGATTTTGGGGGACACCTCAGTTCCAAACCCTAGCAGTGGGGAAGACAGTAGCCAAAGACTTTTTTACATTTTTTAAAAATATGTTTTATTTGCTCTAATTTGTTGCACAGGACAGTAGAATGTATTATAGGTCTAGGATTTATAAAGGACTCAAAAAACATAACACCACAAAAACAAATAACCCAGTCGCTACAGGGGCTAAGGAAATTTTTTGGAAATATAAAAATGTTCTGGACTAGATAGAGGTATGATTTGCAAACACTGGAAATATAACTGACGCCACCAAGTGTGTCTTTAAATGGTTAATTACATGTGTGAAATTTATCCAAAAATAAAGCAAAAAAAAAAAAAAAAAGTATTTCTCCAAAAATTTGGAACCTGCAGCACAACTCTGTTAAAAAAAGAAAAATCCTTTTTGCTTCTATGTCTGCTATGAGGTCCCTTGAATTTGCATTATGACCACAGTCAACTTATTTAAATTCATTTTCTTCCTCAATTACTCGTTACACAGACTGCATTTGTGGTCAGCAACATCGACAGTCCCTGTTAGTACATTAGGAATGCAAAATCTCAGGCCAGGAGCTGCGTTGCACACCTGAAATCCCAGCGGCTCCGGAGGCTGAGGCAGGAGGTTGCAAGTTGGAGTCCAGCCTCAGCTACTTAGCAAGGCCCTAAGCAACTCAGCAAGACCCTGTCTCTAAATAAAATTTTTTTAAAAGAACTGGGGAGGTGGTTCAGTGGTTAAGCATCCCTGGGTTCCATTCCGGGCACCAAATAAACGGGAAGCAGGTAGCGGCCAAGGGGCATGATTGATCCAAGAGCAAACCTGAGAGGCAGAACAACTTCGAGCCATCCAAATGCAGTCCTGCAGAAAACAGGCAAAATAACTGAACCAGTTTTGTCCAGAGAAGGAACAGGAAAGAGACAGTGAGTTTGCAAATGTCTAACAAAGTAAAAAAAAAAAAAGAATAAAAACAAGAAGTGAGTACAGAGAATTAGAATGTACAGCAGAGATTAAAAACCCTTCGTATGTGTTCGTGAAATCCAGCGGAACAGCAGGTCATTGGGCGAAGTCGACGTGTGTGTGCACGTGTGTCGCTACCTCTACACACGTGGATATGTGTCTGTGCAACGGGAGGTGCAGAGACAGCCAGATGGACACAGAGACTAAAGGATGAATGACTGAAAAGAAATCGCTGACGGACACACGATGGAGAGAGAGAGAAAGCTAGAAAGACACAGCCAGATACGCAGAGGGACCGACCGACAGCGGATTGGTACCAGATGGACAGAGAGATGACAGTTGGATGTGAGAGACAGACAGCTAGATAGACAGATGGAGAGATGGAGGGGGCAGATGGATAAACAGATGAAGTAATGGCCAATGGACATGCACGGACAGATCCACAGACAGGGGACACATAGAGACACGGATGGAGAGCTACGTAGATAATACAGAGACAGAGACAGGCAGATGCATAGAGACACAGATGGAGAGATACATACATAGGTAATGCAGACATGGAGATGGACATATGATCCATAGACAGATCCACAGACAGGGGACACATAGAGACACGGATGGAGAGCTACGTAGATAATACAGAGAGAGAGACAGGCAGATACACAGAGACACAGATGGAGAGATACGTAGATAATACAGAGACAGAGACAGACAGATGCATAGAGACACAGATGGAGAGATACATAGATAATACAGAGACAGAGACAGACAGATGCATAGACAGATGCATAGACAGGTGCATAGACAGACACACAGACAGATGCATAGACAGATACAGAGACAAATGCACAGACAGATACGCAGACGGGTGCATAGACAGATGCATACACACATGCATAGACAGACACACAGACAGATACGCAGACAGGTGCATAGACAGACACACAGACAGATACACAGACAGATGCACAGACAAACACACAGACAGACACACAGACAGATGCATAGACACATGCATAGACAGACACACAGACAGATACGCAGACAGGTGCATAGACAGACACACAGACAGATACGCAGACAGGTGCATAGACAGACACACAGACAGATACACAGACAGGTGCATAGACAGACACACAGACAGGTCCATAGACAGATACACAGACAGGTGCATAGACAGACACACAGACAGGTGCATAGACAGATACACAGACAGGTGCATAGACAAGACACAGAGATACACAGACAGGTGCATAGACAGATACACAGACAGGTGCATAGACAAGACACAGAGATACACAGACAGGTGCATAGACAGAGACACAGACAGGTGCATAGACAGACACACAGACAGGTGCATAGACAGATACACAGACATGTGCATAGACAAGACACAGAGATACACAGACAGGTGCATAGACAGAGACACAGACAGATGCATAGACAGATACACAGACAGGTGCATAGACAGACACACAGACAGATGCATAGACAGATACACAGACAGGTGCATAGACAGACACACAGACAGGTGCATAGACAGATACACAGACAGGTCCATAGACAGATACACAGACAGGTGCAAAGACAGACACACAGACAGGTGCATAGACAGATGCACAGACAGGTGCATAGACAGACACACAGACGGATACACAGACAGGTGCATAGACAGATGCACAGACAGGTGCATAGACAGATACACAGACATGTGCATAGACAGATACACAGACAGGTGCATAGACAGATGCACAGACAGGTGCATAGACAGATACGCAGACAGGTGCATAGACAGACACACAGACAGGTGCATAGACAGAGACACAGACAGATGCATAGACAGATACACAGACAGGTGCATAGACAGATACACAGACAGGTGCATAGACAGACACACAGACAGGTGCATAGACAGAGACACAGACAGGTGCATAGACAGATACACGGACAGGTGCATAGAGAGATATACGGACAGGTGCATAGAGAGATACACAGACAGGTGCATAGACAGACACACAGACAGGTGCATAGACAGAGACACAGACAGGTGCATAGACAGATACGCAGACAGGTGCATAGACAGACACACAGACAGGTCCATAGACAGATACACAGACAGGTGCATAGACAGATACACAGACAGGTGCATAGACAGATACACAGACAGATGCATAGACAGACACACAGACAGATGCATAGACAGATACGCAGACAGGTGCATAGACAGACACACAGACAGGTCCATAGACAGATACACAGACAGGTGCATAGACAGATACACAGACAGGTGCATAGACAGATACGCAGACAGGTGCATAGACAGACACACAGACAGGTCCATAGACAGATACACAGACAGGTGCATAGACAGATACACAGACAGGTGCATAGACAGATACACAGACAGATGCATAGACAGATATACAGACAGGTGCATAGACAGACACACAGACATGTGCATAGACAGACGCACAGACAGGTACATAGACAGATACACAGACAGGTGCATAGACAGACACACAGACGGATACACAGACAGATGCATAGACAGATATACAGACAGGTGCATAGACAGACACACAGACAGATGCACAGACAGACACACAGATGCACTGACAGACACACAGACAGATGCATGGACAGATGCATTGACAGGTACATATGATACACGGACACATAGATGATCCACAGAGAGAGTCATGGAGCCACAGACAGACGCACGGATGACGCAGACATTAGACAGACACACACACACACAGACACACACACAGACAGGTGTTGCTTTGGTTGGAGGCGAGGGTCCCCCAGAGCTCACACGGGGGCAGTGCAGGAAGGTTCAGAGCAGACGTGACTGGGTTGAGACCCTTAACCCATCAGTCAATCAGTCCTTGATGGGACTGGCGGACAGGTAGGTGTGGCTGCAGGAGGAGGGCACTGGGCCTGGCTGGGGGGCTTATATCTTGTATCTGTGGGTGGCGTCTCTCTCTGTCTTTCTGTCTCTGCTTCCTGGTCACCACGCGAGCTGCTTCCCCCGCCTCCCTCTCCGCCGTGAAGTGCAGCCTCCCTGGGCCCCCCAGGAATGGAGCCGCTGCCTATGGACTGGGACATGTGAAACCGTGAGCCCCAAATGAATCTCTCCTCCTTTAAAAAGGTGCTGGTCAGGTCTTCAGTCAGAGCAGCGACATAGCCGACGGAAACAGACACAAGACAGACACACAGATACAGACAGAAGACGTACGGACAGGTACGCGGACTCTGCACAGACACGCAGACGGACACGTGGAGAGATCACGCACAGACTCACAGATGCGCAAACATCCATGACGTGGAGAAGAAGCGGCTCGTGGAAATCCATGCATCCCGCCGTGCCCACCAGCGCCCCGGCTCCCGAGGTCGCGGAAGGTGGCCTAGCAGACCAACCTGAGGAATGAGCCTGCATTCCTGCATCCAACGCAGCTCCCTCCAGGGAACCTACAGGCCTCTTTCGGGTCGGGAAGTAGCAGGTCTGAGTGACAGCACAGCCGTGGCCGGAGGAGCAAACCAGCCCCTTCGGAAGCTGCAGGGAACCCGCATCCCCTCGTCCAAGGAGCCGTGTTAACACTCCAGGCGGGGCAGCAGACCCACATGTGCAGATCCACTGCGCTCAGAGAATCTGCTGCGGTGACATTTCCAAGTTCAACCAGACACCAAGCATCATTAATCTCCATGCGAAGATGCCTCCCCTAACCCAGGGGTGGGAATATTTTGTAATGTTTTATTGCAAATATTTTTCACCCTTATTCCTGTTGACTGAGATACTGCTGATTGTGTGTGTGTCTGTGTGTACACGTACATATGCATGTGTGCGTGTGCATGTGTGTGTGTGTGCGCACACACTGGGGATTGAACCCAGGGGCACTTAGCCACTCAGCCACCTCCCCAGCCGCTATCATTTAGTTTTTATTTACAGACAGGGTTACACTGAGTTCCTTAGGGCCTTGCTAAATGGTTGAGGCTGGCCTCAAGCTCCTGATCCTCCTGCTTCAGCGTCCCAAGTTGCTGGGATTACATTGTGTTATAGCAATCATCTATCTATCTGTCTATCTATCTATCATCTATCAATTCTGTCTGTCTAGGCGGCTGTCACAACCTGGCTGGGGCTGCTCCTGGCACCTGGTGTGTGGAGCCCAGAGACGCTGCTCCACAACCTGCAGTGCACAGCACAGCCCAGCACAGAGAACCCCAGCCCCAGAGGCCACAGTGCAGAGAAAATCTGCAGGATAGAGTCTCTGTCTATCATCTGTCCACCCAGCTGTCATCTGTCTATCTATCTATATATCTGTCTATCAATATATTTATCTACTTACCATTTATGTTTATCTAGGTGACTGTCACAACCTGGGTGGGGCTGCTCCTGACACCTGGTGTGTGCAGCCCAGAGACGCTGCTCCACAGCCTGCAGTGCACAGCACAGCCCAGCACAGAGAACCCCCAGTCCCAGATTTGCACAGTGCAGAGAAAACCTGCAGAACAGAGTCTCTGTCTATCATCTCTCCATCCAGCTGTCTGTCTGTCTATCTGTCTATCTTTGACCACTTCTGACTACCTAGGTGACTGTCACAACCCGGGTGGGGCTGCTCCTGGCACCTGGTGTGTGCAGCCCAGAGACGCTGCTCCACAGCCTGCAGTGCACAGCACAGCCCAGCACAGAGACGTCCCCCGCCAGCGAGATGCCCACGGAACAGAGTTGACGCCCCTCTTCTTAGAACGAGGCCGCCTCGTTCTAAGCCACGTGCACCGCGTCCCCTCGGTGGCCGCACAGACGCGTGGTCTTCTAAACGCGCCGAGTCCGTTTCCCCGCCCCTTCCTGCCCAAGTCTGCCGCTTGCCTTTGCGGCCGGCATGGTCACCAGAGCGCGATGATCTGGGTGGCTTCTCCGCGCTCCCTCTGCTCCTCCTTCCTCGCAGTCGTCGGCGTGGGCTTCCGGACAGTGTGACCCCTGCGCTGTGGCGGGAGAGCGCCCCGCACCTCCCCGGGCGGCCCCGCCCAGCGCACCTGCGCCTGCACCGCGGGGAGACCCGCCCCGCACGACGCCCCGCCTGGACGCCGGGTGGGGTCTGGGCAGCTTCACGCACCTGCCGAACCTGTTTCAATGTCGACCTTCTCTTCAGGCGGGAGCGGCGATCCAGGGTGATCCAGAGAACCGCCGCGCACTCCCTCTGGAAACGCGCGTGGGGCTCGTGGTTTGCAAAGTGTCTTCCGCAGACAGGCCAGAAAGAAATAGCCTGCGTCCTAGGACTGTGCGTGGAGAATAGAAAATGCTGCCTAGCGCGTAGTAGGTGCTCAAAGAAGATGCCCTGGTAACTCCCTCCTCCTCATTATAACTAGTGCTGGGCAGTTCACTGCCCGCCCCCTCCATGCCCAGCACCATGATATTTTAATTATTATCATTATTATTACTGTTCTTGGTGCTGGGAATTGAACCCAGGGGTGTCCAACCCCTGAGCCGCACCCCCGGCCCCTTTTATGATTTATTTTCAGACAGGGTCTTGCCAAGTTTCTTAGGGCCTCCCTAAGTTGCTGAGGTTGGCCTCTGACTCGTGGGCCTCCTGCCTCAGCCTCCTGAGTCGCCTCTGGTTTACAGGTGTGCACAGTGCGCCAGGCCAGACCCGCCAGCTTCTGAGCCCCAGCCCGGCTGTCGGTCCTCAGTCTGTCCCGTCCTCCGCAGCCCCGGCTCTGTCTTGCTGGCAGAGAGGCCTGGAGCTTGTGCGGAACAGGCCAGGTTCCCTGCCTCAGCAGTGGCCGCTGGGGTCCCCTGCTCTGCTGTGACTCTGCCCCCTCTGGATTCAAGCTCTGCCTTTGCGTCCTCATCTCCCCCCACGTGGGTACACGGAGAACCACCTCTGGGCCCCCGTGAAGGGACAGACTCTCCCCGGCCTCTCCCGGGGACATCTTCCTCTTCTCTTCGGATTCCTGGTTCCTCTGATCGGCTGCCCTTGAGCTTGGGGTACTGTCCGCACCACCTGGAGAAAGCGGTGGGCAGGCTCCCTGCTGGGGGCACCCAGCGGCCCTCACCAGACGCAGCGTCCGCCCTGCCTGGACCCGGGAGGGCAGCCTCTGAACTGTGTCCCTCTCTACAGACTTGAGCCCATCACCCATCATCCCCCATGGTGCCTTCCCGATGTCCTGGAGCAGAGGCTCAGGCGGCCTGCGCCATCCACCGGGCGAGGCCACAGCCTGGGACCCACCGTGACCATCGCCAGGCGCCATCCTGGAGCCTGAGAGCCACCCTCAGCCGCGCGCCCTGGTCTTGGGCTCGGAGCCTCCAGAACTGCCACGCGCGAGTCTCTGCTCTTCATGAGTCGCCTTGTCCCGGGTCTGTTGGGATCCCTGCCAAACTCCACCTTGACGGCGGCGTCACTTTATGTCCTTCTCTCCAGGCGAGAGTGACCAGCCCATGGTGAGAAGCCTCACCCCGAGAGCGGGAGCCGGCAGAACAGGGGAAGAGGCCAGGGGAAGAGGCTGGGGAGGCTCCCCGGCCCGGATCCCAGAGGCATCTTGACTGTGCCCGGCTGCCACTGCGGGTGACCAGTGAGACAAAACACACACGCACACGTACACACACGCACACATGCACACATACACACACGCACACACGCACATACACACATACACACATACACACATGCACATACACACATAGACACACAAACACACACACACGTGCACACGCACACACATAGACACATGCACACACACACATACACATGCACACACACATACATGTGCACACATATGCACGCGTGCGCACACGCGCACACACATACACACACGTGCACACGCTCACACACATACGGACATACACACACACATACACGCATGCGCACACGTACACCGGCTGCCACTGCGTGTGACCAGTGAGACAAAACACACACACACATACACGTGCACAAACACACACACATACACACATGCACACACATACACGCACACATACACATACACACATGCACACACACATACACACACGCATACACACACACACACATGCACGCAAACGCACACCAGCTGCCACTGCATGTGACCAGTGAGACAAAACACACGCACACACACATGCACACACATACATGCACACACAGATGCGTGTGCACACACACATGCACACACACATGCACACACACGCACCCTGCATTAAGCAGATTTATGACTTACAGCAAAAACCTGGGATTCCCTGCCGGCTGGTCTCTTCTGCGCATGCGGGAGTTGCCCCAGGGCTAAGGGACGGGGGAGCAGCCGCCCTGAGCCCTGTCACCTACCGGGCTGAAGCACGAAAGGATATCTTCCTGGGAGGGAGACTGAACAGCCAGCAGGGTGCCTGGGCCGGTTCCTCCCTCGCTGGCTGAGCTGCCCCCAGCCCATCTGGAGACTCCAGATGTCCTCCAGGAGTCCGAGAGAGGAGGAGGGAGGAGCAGCTCCTCGGAGCCCCCCTGCAGGACGGTCCTGCACGCAGCTTCTCCTGGGGGCCATCCTCAGCAGCCTGGTCCAGCCTGGGGACTCCCTGCCATGCCTGGCCCAAGGAGCTCAGCAAGGTCACAGCCGGGTCAGCGGTAGTATGGGGAGGGCGAGGGACCTCCGAGGAGCCTCGGCAAACACAGGGTTTCCCTTTACCTGCTTCTTGAACTCACGGGAGCTCAGTGGTTCCGGAGGCTGAGGCCGGAGGATGGCAAGGTGGAGGCCAGCCTCAGCAATTTAGCAAGGCCCTAAGCAATTCAGCAAGACCCTGTCTCTAAATAAAATATAAAAAGAGGCGGGGGTGTAGCTCAATAGTTAAGCGCCCCCGGGTTCAATCCCTGCTACCAAAAAAATCTAAAAATAATTGTGTTACATTTTACTATGATATGATGGTTAATTCTAAATAAATGTACCATAGAACTTTTGCATCTGCATATATACCATAAATATATATGTGTACATAAATACGCGTATGAACCGTATAAACAGTAAAGAAACAGTCGCTCTTGATAAATGGAAGTGTTCCATCTGAAATCAAGTGCAACTAAATGCCTGATTTCATTTATTTCTCCTCTGCTCTCGGTTTAAGATGACTCAGGAACCGCTTCACGTCCATCCTGGGCGCGGGATGAAAGCGGCGACGGGGTCTCCCGGTCCCTCTCCAGTCTCCTGGGGGGCAGCTGGGCTGAGATGCTCCCTGCGGGCAGGATTTGGGCAGCCTGGGCGCACGGAGCCGGGAGACAGTGCAGAATGGAACGGGGAGGCCAGAGGTCTCTGCGCAAAGCCCGGCTGCCCCCCACTGAACCCGGGAGACCCGCAGGAAAGGCTGGCTCTTTGGAAAATGTGCAATCGACCGACCGCTGTTGGGCAGGGTCATGTGGCTATGCAGGGGCAGAAGGTGTCCGTTACCCCAGTTCTTTCACTAGCATCTTCTGCCCCTGTGGAAAGACCACCCTGCGCCCCGCTGGTCTGGACAGCTCTTCCGTGTGGATTAAAAATAAAAATAAAAACGCAAGAGAAGCAGAGGCCAGCTCCAGCGTCGAGTGGCAGGCAGCCTCTGGGAAGAGAACCCGCAGATGAAGTTGGAGCTGGGGCAGATCCGCCTTCCTCGGAGGTAGATCTCCCGCCCGCCGGTGCTGTGGGTCCCAAGAAGAGGCGGTTCTTGGATTCCAGGGTCATTTATGTCTCTTCGGCTCTCTGTCCCATCCCCGGAGGATTTAAGAAGATGCGTTAACCGGTTGACAGCCGGTTCTCTGCACCGAGAGGCTGCAGAGGCGAGATCTCCTCCTACGCGCCTGTTCCCTGGAGGCTGCGGGCTCAGGTGCCTCCCGGAGGAGGCTCAGGGCCTCGCAGCAGGAGAAGCGTCCAAGCCCAGCCATCTGGGGCGCTCTTACCTTGCAGAATTCAGACTTAGATGCTGTGTGACTTTCATAAAGATGATTCTTGATGTCGGGTAGCCACGTTGGGGTCCAGGAAAGTCTCTGGGAGATACCCAGGTGCGTCGGTCCAACCGGCGGGGAATTGCCCACTGAGTCCGGCCATCGCAAGACACAGGATGTGCTGAGGCATTGGCCCCCGAGCTGATCTCAGCCCTGCAAAATCTGACCGCTTTAATTCAACCAGGGCCACCCTGGATTCTATGGTCAGTTGCTGCAAAACCCGGATAAAGTTCTTTCTCAAGGTCACACCGCCAAGAACGACCAGGTGTCCCCGGACTCCGCAGCCTGATCCCTTTCTGTTTCCATGACGTGATAAGGGTCCAGCCAGAGCCGGGGAAGAAGCACAAAGCTGTAAAGACCAAGCCTTAATCTCTGTGACTTAAAAATCGAGTCAAGATGACAGGAAACGAAGCTGCACTGTTCCTCTCCTGCGGTGTCCAAGTCTCCTTTTTTAAATGACGCGTGCACCCCAGTTCCCTCGCACCTTATAATTGAGACGCCTGCTCTACCCTGCAGCCAGGCTCCTGAATCTCTGCCTAAAATGAGCAATGCCCAACCAGCAGGTCCAAAGCTGCCAAGCAAATGTTCAGGCTGGAGCTGAGGCTGCAGGTCAAACCACAGTGCAAATGAGAGGGAGAATTCCCCCTTCCTCCTAAGACGCCTGTCCGGTTTTTGCACCCTTCAACAGATTTGGCAGGGCCCACCCACACTCTGCAGAGTCTTCTCTCCTCTGGATATACTGACTTAAATTTCACTCACGTGGATAATTTCACTCACAAAGATAATTCGATGATGAAAGGACATCTGAACCCTTTTTTGGGCAAATATCTTGGCATCAACTTGACTTGGAAAGCCAACTCTCACCAACGTCTAAGTATCAGGGAGAGATTTGGGTCCATTGGCTTGATCAGAGTAAATATTTTGCTCTATCCAATATATGCACACTATATTCCAAAAGTATATACAATTTCTTTTTTTAAAAAAAAATGTAAATGGGTAGGAACATGCAAATATAGCAGCACATTGTTCCCCGAGCTACAAAATACAAAGCAGGGTTTCCTAGGCCAGAGGAACGTCTCCCAAGACTCAAACCCTTCTCCCAATAAGTGAAGCATTTCACTTAATTTAATCAACATGCACCACTCGATGACTGTCTAGTCATTTAATAATTTTGTTTGGGCCGTTAAAAGGATTTTTACTTCCATTTAATGACTTTAATTTGTTCTGCAACACACTCTCAGACGCATCCATAACGCCTCCAGCCCCAACAGAGCCGCAGACTCGTAAATCAAGTCAATGCCGACCAGATGCGACCGTGGTTTGCCTTCACCACCAAAAGACGGAAGTGACTTGGGAGAAATGTGTTAACACCCGATAAATCTTTAGAAAGAAAAAAAAAGAGAGAGAGAGAGAGAGAGAAAGCACAAGAAGGGGTACAATTCCGAGATGCTTGCTCAGGTCCATGTTCTAATTTCCCCTTAGGTAACGGGGATGTAGCTGCTGGTACCACCGCAATAGTCAGCCCTGCAAAAATGATTTCATCCCATCGTCAACGACAGAGCTCAGAGACTCACTGCAGAAAAATACAGCTTTCTCTAGTCCTTCTACTTACTAAAAAATATAACCACCAGTTGAGATTCATGCCTGTTCCCTCCTCTGGGGAAAAAATAAACTGTTGAGAATCATGGTATTTTCCACCTGAAAACCTTCGAGATCTCAATAAAGAAGCAGTGCATTCATTCACTCATTAGGACGCATCCTAATAACTCTTGAGAATTTGCTTTGTGCCCCGCCCTCTTTGAGAGATGCCAATGGGATTGGTTTTGCTCATGGCTTTGAAGAACTGGTCTCCATGATAAGGGTCCATTCCTGGGAGCAGGGCTGGGGAGCGTGGAGAGGAAGATTTTGGTCTTGCCACCCTGACTCTGCCAACTCCGTCAGACTTCTCCCACATTGATTTTAAAGATTTCACCTGCACCAAGGAGAATCCCAGTAACAGAGACCCACTAGCCCATGACCTTCTTTCCTTGCTATAAACCAAGATGGCGCCCCATTCTTTCCCTCCCTTCATTTTCTGCCTCCCTCCATGCTCCATCTTTCTCTCTCTCCTGTTTCCTCCTCTCTTTCCCCATTTGCTCCGTCATCCAGGCACCAGGATCATTTCTGTGGACCTTCAACCCACAAAAAAACTGTGGAGGTGACCTCAGAATCCACCTGTGTCAGTCTGACCCAGGACGCATTCAGGGTCTACTTGGTAACCCTGGTGCAGAATTGAGGTCAAGGGAAATGAAGGGAGAGGAATTTCGGGCACCATGGAGCGAGCGATTCTGCAGCAGCAGCTGACATTCAGTCTCCCCTGTGCCTTGTCTTTCACAGAGGCTATACCAGGTGTCCATCACCCCAGAGGTACATGGTGACCGGGCCACTTCCTTCATCCTGCTGCAACATGCTCGTCGGGCACTAGATAAACCCTCTCTGCACAAACAGGGGCTGTTGCCAGTGCATCCTTGGTTTCCTCGGCACTAAATGCCCCTGAAGAGGGTGGGGAACTATCACCGTGCTGCCAATGGAAGATCTGCCATTGCTCTCATTGCCAACGGATATTCACCAATCACCCTGCTCGAGAAGATGGCGGTTGAGAACGGAAGCCACAGGCAGAGGAAAAACATTGTCCATCCTGAGCTTTCTCCAAGGCATATGCAAACTGCCAGGATCCTCTCCTTCTTTTCCCTGGGTAATTCTTTTTTCTTTTTTTCGGTCACAGATTTCTATATTGAAGTGGATTAGATTCCCGGACTGTTGTGACAAATTGCCACACATTGGAGTGACTTGGACAAGACAGGTCCCCCAGCCCTGGAGGTCGGATGCTGGGACCAGGGATCCCAGGGCTGCTCCCTCCACAGGCTCAGGGAGGCTCCTTCCCGCCTCTCCAGCTCCTGGGCTCCAGCAGCCCTGGGCTGGTGGCCCCAGCCCTCCAGCCTCTGCCTCCGTCTCCACGTGGCTCCTCCTCTGTCTCTTGTGAGGACACGGCCATGGCCTCAGGGCCACCTGACCAGGAGGAGCTCCTCTCAGGGTCCTGCACTCACTGCCTCTGCAGAGACCCCGTGTCCACACCAGGTCCCCTGCACAGCTTCTGGGTCAAGATGTGGACAGGATCAGCCTCTTCCCATGGAGTCCAGCGGCCTCCACGGGCTCCAGGAGGCTCCTTCCTGCCTCTCCAGCTCCTGGGCTCCAGGTGGCCCTGGGCTGGTGGCCCCAGCCCTCCAGCCTCTGCCTCCGTCTCCACTTGGCTCCTCGTCTTGGTATCTGTCTGTGTGTGCTGTAATGTCCCCTCTTTAAAAAGACACCAGTCACATTGGGTTAGGTCAGTCCCACTCTGGTGACCTCAGCTTACCTTGTTGGCATCTACACAGACTATTTCCAAAGAAGGACAACCTCAGAGTTACCAGGTGCTTGGGCTTCGCCAAATCTTTCTCAAGAACCTGATTCCACCCATCAAAAATGGAACTGAGGCAAGTCCTTGTGTAAAACGGAGTGTCCACTGCACAAGTCCTGGGTCTGGAAGGGAAAACGGAGAATCAGCAGATTCTCATCTCAAAATGTGTGTTCAGCTCCACGGGCACGTCAACAACCCGCTGCTGACATTGTGGTAGGTGGTTCCTCCATGGATACGAGAGTTTACAGCTCAGAAACGACCAGGAAGGAGCCTCCTCATCCAGCACGGTTGGTCATGGCTGCCCTGGTCACTTACTAGAAGGGACAAGACACGTATCTGTCTTCTCTCCCAGCCAAGGACGTCGTCGGCCGAACTTCAGAATTCTCCAGGTCGGTTCACGTGTAGCCCACTTCCCTGCAGACCCAGACCAAGAAGCCACCTGAGACCTCCGTCTCCCTTCCCCGCCTACGCCCTAGCCCCCCGGCCTTCACAGGGAAGCCACCTCTGAAAAGAAAACGGCCTTGTGCAGCCAAGACGGTGGTGACAGGTACGACGAGCATTGAGTCATGCTGATGTGGTGACACTGGACTCCAGTGCGACATTATTCAGGGGGCTACGTAAGCCAGTCCCGTGCAGAAGAGGGTGCAGAACCCAGAGATGATTGGCACGGTACACTCCCTGGGCACAAGGCTGTGGTCTAAGTGAATCCCTCTTCCCGCCGCCGATTTACCGTTCACGCCTGCCAGGATTCGCTCCCGGGCTACACTTCTGACTCGGTGACTTTCTCCCCCGGATTTAACCTCACATCTATTCTTTTAAGGAGACTGAACAGATTTCCCATCAAGTTGTGGTCTGTTTAAAGATCTACCAGTGAATATCCTCAGACTTGAGGAGAAATTCACTTACTTGGATTTTGGGGGCTCCAGGAGAAATTTTATTTTTAAGTTCGAAAGATTTTTCTTTCTTTCTTTTTAACTTCTCAATCAATATTTTTATTTGTTCTAATGAGTTGAACATCACAGGAGCATGCATTTGTACATTTTGATAGTTCATTTGTTCTTTTTAGACATCCATGGCAGCAGAGTGAATGTTGACATATCATACGTCCGTGGAATATAACTTCCCATTCTCGTGGCTGGACACGATGTGGAGTTCCACCTCCCGTCATGTATTCATACATGTTCGTAGGTTTCCTACGTCCAGTTCATTCCACTCTCTTTCCTACTTCCGTCCCTCCTTGCTTCCCTCCATTCCCCTTTGTCTAATCCAATGCTGCTCTCTTCTTCCCCAGCCCTGACTAATTGAGTGTTAACATCCACATATCAGACAGAATATTCACCCTTTGATTTTTTGGGGTTGGCTTAACCCACTTAGCATAAGAGTTTCCAGTTCCACCCATTTACCAGCAAATGCCACCCTTTCATTCTTCTTTATGGCTGTGTAATATTCCATTGTTTGTATATACCACCTTCTCTTTATCCATTCATCTGTTGAAGGGCACCTAGGTTGATTCCACAGTTTAGCTATTGTGAGTTGAGCTGCTATGAACATTGATGTGGCTGTGTCACCGTAGTATGTTGATTTTAAGTCCTTTGTGTATAAACCGAGGAGTGGGATAGCTGGGTCCAAAGGTGGTTCCAATCCAAGTTTCTGGAGCAATCTCCCTGAAGCAATTGTGATGATGGTCATCTGAGCTTTGTGAGGGGTTCTAGGACATCCCCTGGATGCTGTGACTAGTGACTTCTCACCTCACCTTCCTCTTTCATTTGTCATTGTCAAAATAACTGTGGAATGTGATGGAATCCAACATCCCGTGATGGAGTCTCCAGTTGGGACAATCGGGATCTTTTGCTGCTCCTTCCACAGCAGGGTGACCTACGAAGTTCAGGGTGACCGAGCGGGTCCTGTGTCTTCCAACTTGAGCATCCCTCAGCATCCGCCGGATCTTGTTTCCCCACCTTCCTTTGTGGCCACCACCAAAATGGAGTCGATTTTAAATAGCCACGACTTTCTTAGACGTCATGCACAGGAAACAATTTTACCCACCTAAAGTCACCGCGTCATTTACTTTTGTAGTCAATAAAGTTATTAACCAATATGCCAGTGAACGCTGAAGAAAATAAGACCTTGACACATTTATTAACAAACATAAGTTCATTAAAGTCATCTGGTGGCGACATAATTTATGAAGTGATTAATTCTGACTTAAACAATTATTTACTCGAGACTCAATTTTACTCAGAAACTCAGAGTAATGTTTCTCTGGCACGGCATAATAAAGTTCTTATGTAATTACTAATTAGTTTCAGGGATGACAAATGTTTTAATTAAAACCAGCAAAACCGTTAAGCATTTATCACTTTTTTGCATCTCTTCCCATTATTCTCTTGAGATCGACTCCGGAGCCGTCACTTCGAGCTCATCCAAAAGATAGAAACCCATATTTCAATGGCAAAAGAGTTTTTTGGTGGGGGTAATTATGGCAATGAGCAGGTGATGGGGAGGGACAAAACCTTCTGGTTTCCAATATTCTACAAAATACATCTGAAGTTCCTAAAAACAGAGGCGAGTTGCTCCCTCCATTCCAGAAAGGCCTAATAAGTCTAAGTCATTGGAATTGAACAAAACACCAGGGGATCTTTGTCTTGCATGCGAAATTTAAAAAACATAAAGGTCACTGAGAGTTGTTTTGGACAATCTCCATCCATTGCACCAAAGATCTTTTCTGCAGCCCAGATTTGGAGGGTTCCACCCAGTCTTGCATGATCTGCCATATCTTGGTTGCTACCTTTGCCCCAGGTGAGGAATGAGTGGTCCATGGAATGTCCTTAGCTGGTGGAATGTTTTTGTGCCCAACTCTCAGATGCAGGAGGATTCAGAAGACCCAGGACTGAACTCCTGCTGGTGGTTTATGGAGGCTAACTCTGGTGGAGGACATCTGGTGGGGTCCTCCATGACTGCCAGCCTCCACTGTAATGGTTAATATGAATTGTCAACTTGATTGGATTGAGAGATGCAGATGATTAAGAGGCTCTGGGTGTGTCCATGAGGGCGTGTCTAGGAATGATTGGCACGTGGGAGAGCCAACCAAAGTGGAGACCCTCCCTAAGCGTGGGCAGCTCCGCCCAATAGGATGGAATAGAAGCTGGAAGAACAGGAAGCAGATGCAGATGCAGCTCAGCTCTTCCTGAACGGGTTCTTGATGGCTGCTTCCATCCTCTGAGGACATCGGACTCTCGCTTCTTCACTCTTCCAAAGTGGACTCTGCCAGGGATTCTCCAGGGAGTTTCCAGAAGCCTTGGTCTGGGACTAGGTAGCACTGCTGATCCCTCTTGTTCTGGGGCTTCTGCCTCTTGGACTGAGCAGCTGCTGGTTCCTCCAGCTCTCCAGCTGCAGACGGCCATGTGGACTACCCAGCTTCTGGTGGTGTGAGCCAATCCAATAAATTCCCTTTTATAATCATACTACCTGGGATTCTGTTCCTCTAGAAAACCTGACTAGTATATCCATGGCAAATGAATACCCATGAGCCTCTCAGACACCCTCCTTAGCACTCTGGACTTCTTTCTTTAATTGTGTGTAGCAAGTGTTTAGTTTACATCTAGACCATTGGCTTTCCATACACAGTGAAATATTCCCCATGTGCAAAGGTCAGAAGCTGATATGCATCTCTACTGTGGTCAGAATGTGTGTGACCCAAGTCTTAGAATTTGTGCATTGAAATTTGAGGTGCTGGGTTTAGGAGGTGGGGAAGACCTGGGTGGGAGTAATGTTTATGCAAACGAACTTTTCATTGCTGTGACAAATAACCTGAGAAAAACAATGTACTGGAAGAAAAAAAATCAATTTAGGCTCATGGTTTCAGGGGTTTCAGTCCACGGTCAACTGGAGCTATGGCTTTTAGTCTGAGGTCAGGCAGAACATCATGGTGGAAGGGTGTGACTTGGAAGCATCACTAGTGACAAAATATACTCCTCAAGGACATACTCCCAATGACCAACTTTCTCCATCCATCTCCCACCTGCCCATAGTTTCCACCAGCTCCCAGTAGCCCATCCAGTTGTCCAAGGATTAATCCACTGATGACCTCAGAGCTGTCGTGATCCAATCCCATCCCCAACATGCCTGCACCGAGGACCAAGCCTTCAACACAGGACCATGAAGCATAAGAACGCCTTTATACAGAGACCCCAGAGATACCCCAGTCCTTCCACCATGGTAGGATATCTCTAAAATGCACCATCTCTGAACAAGGAAACATACCATGCACTGAATTTGCCCCATGGTGATCTTGGACTTTCAGTGTAGAGAGATGACTTTTGTTTATAAGCCATCCAGCTTGTGAGATTCAGATTGGAATAGTGCAAGGCACTGGTTCTCACGTGGAATGAATTCCCCACTCACTATACTCTTGAGAACATCTCAATACATTTTGGTTTGAGGACCTTGTTGGAACATGCTGAGAGCATCCAATGGATAGATACTAACAAGGCTACAGAACACCCTACCATGAGCAAGATCATCCCCCCAAAACACACACAGCAAAACATTATCTGTCCAAAGTGCCAACAGTGCAAAAGACTGTGATAGTTTCCAGTTTGAGAAACCCTGATGCACTGGCTTTTGGGGTAAGATTTCAGAAATTAATGATCCATCTCTAGGATGGGAGCTGGGATAAAACATGATTAAGTCTTCCAAAAATTTATCCACAGAAGACACTGTGGCCAAAACGTGCTGAAATCAGGACCAGGGACTCAAGAATTTGAAGAATACCACTTCTTAAAGGAGCATTTGATGGATGCAGGATGGCTGACCTGGGTGGTGGAGAAAGGGAACATGGAGTCACGGAATTACAGGTGGAGCCCCAGCAAGATGAATAGTTCCACCTGCCACTTCTCTATCTTAGCCAAGCTAGATCCATGTTGGACTTGAAACATCTCAAGGTGCTAGATCATCAAATCTGGGTTGTTATGAGCCGCCATATTTGTGGCCATTGTTTACAACCCTTTAGGAAACTCGAGATGATTTATGATGATGATTTTCCTCTCCTGTCAATCACTGGGTTGTGTTTACCAGTTCATTCATGAACTGGAGAGAACCCAGACTGGAGGAACCTTCCCTGGAAGTGATAGCCGGAGAGAAAGAACGTAATGCAATAAAAATAATAATAACCACACAGGTCCTTCTGCCGCAAGAAGGAACACAGTATCTGTCCAATGGAGCATCATACTGAGTAGCTCCTAACAGCAGCTCCCAACATAAAGAGGTCAAAGAACAGCTTGTGGACATTTCATTTTTTATACACATTAGAAAGAAATTGGACTTTAGGATGTCAACATGGCTGAAAGACCACATGTTCTCCTCTCTTTGTTCTTGAATCACTTCTGGAGGAGAGAGCAAATCTAGACTCCACTATGAGAGTGAATGTGGCCAGAGACGAAGGCCACAGATCTGTGTGGTGCACAGAAGGTTGTTCTGAACTTGGCTCCCACCCTGTGTCTTGTATTCTGCCTCAAGTGCTCCAAAGACCCAAAATTCTTTCCTTGGATCTTCCAAAGGAATCCTCGTTTACTTCTGTGAGGCAGATGAAGTCACTTTGATTCTACCTCTCTGTGGCTGAAAATCCCTGTGGTATAGACAGAGCTAATCTATGGACCATTGCACGCCACATGGACTCGAGTTGTTATGAAGAAGGGAAAGCATTCATGGATGGTGCAGAAGCAAATGCAAACCCAGAAGAGCCTGCACCACAGAGAAAGAAGGACTTCCAGCAGAATGGATGTGCATCCCATGACCACCCTCCTCTGATGGCCTCCCTTCCACCACCTTCCTCTGATGACCTTCCTTCCACCACCCTCCTCTGATGACCTTCCTTCCACCACCCTCCTCTGATGACCTTCCTTCCACCACCCTCCTCTGATGACCTTCCTACCATCATGCTCCTCTGATGACCTTCCTTCCACCACCCTCCTCTGATGACCCTCCTACCATCATGCTCCTCTGACGACCTTCCTTCCACCACCCTCCTCTGATGACCTTTCTACCATCATGTTCCTCTGATGGCCTCACTTCCACCACCCTCCACTGATGACCTTCCTACCATCATGCTCCTCTGATGACCTTCCTACCATCATGCTCCTCTGATGGCCTCCCTTCCACCACCCTCCTCTGATGACCTTCTTTCCACCACCCTCCTCTGATGACCTTCCTTCCACCACCCTCCTCTGATGACCTTCCTACCATCATGCTCCTCTGATGACCTTCCTTCCACCTCTGATGACCCTCCTACCATCATGCTCCTCTGATGGCCTCCCTTCCACCACCCTCCTCTGATGACCTTCCTTCCACCACCCTCCTCTGACCTTCCTTCCACCACCCTCCACTGATGACCTTCCTACCATCATGCTCCTCTGATGACCTTCCTACCATCATGCTCCTCTGATGGCCTCCCTTCCAACACTCCCCTCTGATGACCTTCCTTCCACCACTCTCCTCTGATGACCTTCCTTCCACCACCCTCCTCTGATGATCTTCCTACCATCATGCTCCTCTGATGACCTTCCTACCATCATGCTCCTCTGATGGCCTCCCTTCCACCACCCTCCTCTGATGACCTTCCTACCATCATGCTCCTCTGATGACCTTCCTACCATCATGCTCCTCTGATGACCTCCCTTCCACCACCTTCCTCTGATGACCTTCCTTCCACCACTCTCCTCTGATGACCTTCCTTCCACCACTCTCCTCTGATGACCTTCCTACCATCATGCTCCTCTGATGACCTTCCTTCCACCACACTCCTCTGATGACCTTCCTTCCACCACCCTCCTCTGATGACCTTCCTACCATCATGCTCCTCTGATGACCTTCCTTCCACCATCCTCCTCTGATGACCTTCCTACCATCATGCTCCTCTGATGACCTTCCTACCATCATGCTCCTCTGATGGCCTCACTTCCACCACCCTCCTCTGATGACCTTCCTACCATCATGCTCCTCTCATGGCCTCCCTTCCACCATCCTCCTCTGATGACCTTCCTACCATCATGCTCCTCTGATGGCCTCACTTCCACCACCCTCCTCTGATGACCTTCCTACCATCATGCTCCTCTGATGGCCTTCCTACCATCATGCTCCTCTGATGGCCTCACTTCCACCACCCTCCTCTGATGACCTTCCTACCATCATGCTCCTCTGATGGCCTCCCTTCCACCATCCTCCTCTGATGACCTTCCTACCATCATGCTCCTCTGATGGCCTCACTTCCACCACCCTCCTCTGATGACCTTCCTACCATCATGCTCCTCTGATGGCCTCACTTCCACCACCCTCCTCTGATGACCTTCCTACCATCATGCTCCTCTGATGGCCTCACTTCCACCACCCTCCACCATGGCCTTCCTTCCACCGTCTTCCCATGATGACCGTATTTCCGTCACCTTCTCGTGATGGCCATCATTCCATCGGGGTACACAGCACCTCCAGCCCTCATCCATATGGGTCCAGGCCACATCTTTTGTCTGCAGCCAGGCATGTGAAAGTGATGTGGGTCAGACTCTAGATGGAACTTCCCGAGGCCAGTGGGCAACTCCTTGTTTTCTAGTTTCCTTCTATTTTGAAAAACAGCAATATTCCAGAATTACGTTCATCTTTCATCCTGGAAATTGAAACAAAAGCAGCTGAAGTCTTGTCGATTAAACACCCACCACCAGGAAATGGTAAATGTGGGAGGGGATGAAGATGCTGTACGCCCTCGTGTGACTCTCGCACAGTGCACATCACAGAGGACTCTGCAAATACGCGCCAGTGTTACGAGTCCGTTAAAACTGAAATCACAAAAGAATTCACATAGGAGCTTCAACTGTAAAACCTAAGAAGCAAAATGCAGGCTATTTAGGTACTATTTTCACAAACATTACTAATACTTTATACATCTAAATGTTTTCAAAACGAATTTTTTATTTAAGATATTAATATTTTGTTTTTTTTTTTTTTTTTTTAATCCTGAAATTCTTGAAGTTCTTCTTTTGGTTCCTTTTGTATTTATTGCTTTCATTTTTGAATTTTTGGACCCAGTTTGAAATTGAACATCACAGGGTCTAGTTTTTCCGATCTTTCTTTTTTCACTGTGTATCGTCACACCTATCAGCCACCATACTAAATAAAAAAAAAAAAAAAAAAAAATCGAGGGCAGGGAACATCTATTTAAATGGCAATATTCACAGGGAAAACCTGAGTGTTTGTTTTGGGTTGTTTGGAGTTTTCTTCTCAGTTTTTTTCTGTGGTTTTATTTGTTCTTTGTTTTTGTTTTTAATGTATTGACAGCAAATCTGCTTCCAAATATTTCTCTCAGCTTTCAGTTTAGCAAATACTAGGAAATCTGCTCCACGCGGAAGGACTCTTTTGCCAGCCTTTCCTGCAGGAGATGGGTTAGTTCGTTCACGCCAGTTAAATAGTCAGGTCTCACCTTTGGCTCTTCACAGGCTCTTTGCAAATATTTATGTGAAGCTCTTTTACACGGACAGCATTTCGGTGGCGTGTGGTTTGGCCACTTTGGATGTTAAAAAGTCGATTGTTTCCTGTGAATTTACAGGGATGCAAAGGGACAAGTCGTCAGTAACAGCAGAAAACCAGTCTTACGTGATCTCACAGAAGAGGCTTGAGGATGTCACCGGTATTTGTTGAGACTGAATAAAATAGAAATATGCAAGATCGCTTCCATTAAGTCTCCTAGGTACATATACAAATATACCAGGGTGAATCTCACCATCAGGTATTTACATCCACAAGAAGTTAAAAGAAATAACTATGGGTAAATGGTGGAGAGATCAGTAGAGGACAGGTAACCAGGGTGGGCAGAGGGGAGGAGAAGGCAAGGTCCTGGGGTCTGAATTAGAACAAGATGTCTACCATGCTTGTGTAACTAAGTCGAAATGGACTCTACCGTCACGTACAGCTAAAAAGGATCAATAAAAGGAAATACGCAGTATTATACATGACTCGCGTTTTTGGCACATGAAGGAAATCGACTACACATAATGACTTCTGCAGATATCATGGAGTCTGATTTGACCATAAATTGACTCTACGGTGCAACGTCATTAATAGGGTCTTTACTCTCCTCCGTTTGGACTGTGTATAGAATTGGTCACACACAAGAATTCAAGGGCAAGGCGTGTAGGTAAAAGAAAAACGATCAGGATGATTTTAAATTCTTCTCCCAAGGACACACACAGGCTTCTGAGGTCCCTCAAAACACAATTAATTCCCTATAGCTTATTTCCACATTTGGCTCACGAAGCAAGGAAATTCCTGGTCTTTTGCATATGTGAATAAAACTTTGTCTCTTAGGTGCTTTCCTAATATTTGCAAGTAAAATTGAAATATTAGCTTATGAGGAAGTTGTGAAACCAGAGGGCATGAGTTTTGAGTCTGGCATTTACGTTGGTGGTATTCATTAGCAATGCACTTAGATTCTGAGTCTCAAAAACGCTTTGCATCTCCCGCCAAAAAAAAAAAAAAAAAAACTTTTAATCAGTCAGAAAATTCTGGACAAAGATGTGACATTTACTGTTTGCATTTAGATCACTGGATATAGTCAAGGATTGGATGTCTCTTCAATCTCTGTCTCCTGAACTCGTGTCTCAAGGATGCTGAGTCACAATAGTGTGATTCATATACTTTGAAATCAGCAAAACATAGACATGGGGTTTCAAAAGGGAAAACAACTCCATCATTTACCTGCAAATGCCATAATTTTACTCTTCTTTATGGCTGAATAATATTCCATTGTGTATATATACCACAGTTTCTTTACCCATTCATCATTGAAGGGCATCTAGGTTGGTTCCATAGCTTAGCTATTGTGAATTGAGCAGTTATAAACATGGATGTGGCTGTGTCACTGTAGTGTGCTAATTTTAAGTCCTTTGGGTATAAACTGAGGAGTGGGATAGCTGAGTCACATGGTGTTTCCATTCCCAGTTTTCTGAGGAATCTCCACACTGCTTTCAAGAGTGGCTGCACCATTTTGCATTCCCACCAGCAATGCATGAGTGGACCTTTTTCCCCACATCCTTGCCAACACTTATTGTTGCTTGTGTTCTTGATAAGCACCATTCTAATTGGGGTGAGATGGAATCTTAGGGTAGTTTTGATTTGCATTTCTCTTATTACTAGAAATGTTGAACACTTTTTCGTATATCTGTTGATTGTTTGTACATCTTCTTCTGTGTAAGTGAAATAAGTCAATCCCCAAAACACCAAAGGTCAAATGATTTTTCTGGTAAGCAGATGATGAGATATAACAGGGGGTGGGAGGGAGGGAGGCAAGAATGGAGGAAGTATGGATTGTGTAGAGGGAAATGGGTTAGGAGGGGGTGGGGGAAAGGAAAAATAATAGAATGAGACAAACATCATTACCCCATTGTACATGTACAATTATGCGAATGGTGTGACTCTATCAGGTACAACCAGAGAAACAGTAGTTGTACCCCATTTGTGTACAAGGAATCAAATAAAAAATAAATTTTTTTTAAAAGAGGAAAACAAGCACATGCAAAAGCTTTAAAAAAAAAAAAAAGCAAAAGAAGCAGACTCACAATATAGCAACTCACTTGTGCAAGAACTAAATCACCCTTGGAAGAAAAGCATTAAACCTAATCACTAATGTCCGCTTATCTAAATCTCATTACATTGTGGAACCGATTTCAACCCGAGTTTTAGAGGAAATAAATGTCATGCATGGAACATTCTGAAAATCCAAAACTCTCAGAACTAGAGTCGCCAACTCTGGATATTCAGCTTCCAGTGTCACTGATTTTTAATCTCCCTCACACGGTTGCTTTAGATCATGCTTCCTCTAGATCGTTGAATCTGCTCTTTTCCATCTTGAGGTTTCACCAGGAAATCTTTACCAGAGGTCAGAGCTTTGCCTACACTCAAATAAGCTTCAGGGTTTTTCACCTTTGTTTGGAACTTGTTTTAGAAGTGTTTTGCAATTGAAGTATAAGAAAATAAAGAACTACCTCCTCTTTCACTACCTGATCATTACTAGGATTTACATGATTTTGAATAAATTGATTTGATCCTCAGATTTGATAAATGATAACTTTCAATTATCCTTTGAATCATAAAGTCCTAAATATGTACATGGGTAATGCATGAATAATATTAAAAAAAAAAGAAATGAGTAAACATATTCAAAAATGTTCAATTATGAGAATAGATTGAAAAGTGCACAGTAAATACAGTGAAACATATTTTTTGCCTGTTTAAGAGAAAATTGATCAATAACACTCTGAAAATAGTTCCAGAAAATGCAGCGTCTTTGCTGCCATTATCCTGGAATTGCTAACCACAAAAACCTAGTGTAAAATAAAATATGTTATTCAAATTTTAATAAATATGGAAGGCAGGCACAAAAAAATACTACTTTTTAAAGACATTCTGATTGGGAGCCTGTAAATTGAAGGTTAAAAATGAAAATAACACTCAGAAATATAAAATAAGCCAGCAAGAGGCATGTTAGGCATCAATCAGCAAAAATAAGTCACTATTGTTAATAAAAATAATGTGATGGAAAACATTACTGAAAACAGTAACTTTACATTAGCATTACAAGATGTAAATTACTCCAAAAAGATAACTTTTTAACCCTGAACAGTTTTAGTGTCCTCTATGTGGTTAAAACAAGCCCCTAAATAGATATTTAGATTTGGTTACTAACCAACATTAATGGGTATAATCTGCAATATGCTTTTGAATATTTCAAACTATTGGTTCATTGTATGAGTTACCTGTGTATCAAGTCATAATATATATATTATATATAAAATATATATATATATTAAACTTTTGTTTCAACTTCTTTGTTTTGGGCATATTAAATAATTCAGAGATTTGAGATCCAGTTTCTTTTTTAACTGGGAAGAAATCTGCCTCTCTCATAATCTCTATAGGGTTCTTTCTTTCTCTGTGACATTCAATACCACCGTATTTAAAAAGGAATAGAAAACTGGGGTGCTATAGACTTAGTACTTCCTTCTTTGTAGGGACGTTTTCTTTTGTGGTCTTCTGAAATGTGTTTTTTTCCATTTGTTTGCCTTGTAACCCACCAAATACCATATGATCTTGCAAATGAATTTCTTACCGCTCTGATCTTGGTTGTCTGTTCCATTCTTTCCAGCCCATCATCTGAGCCCCAGGGAATGCTTCTGCCCAAGGATACCTCCAACATCCTCCATTATTTGATTTCTATTTCATCTTCAGGTCCTTTCATCTTTTCATTTATTTCTTCTCTTTCTCCTTTGCTGTCTGCTTAAACAGTCAAAATTCACTTTTTAAAACAATGACACTTTACTTTTACGTGCATGGTCCACCATTATAACTCTTTCCAAAAGGAGACTCCTTATCATAACACAATTTTTTCTCATTGTGTTGAATATTTAGTGTTTTTATTAACGTAGCACAAGCAGACTGACTTCCCCACGTGCTGTATCTAAATGAATCAACATATCAACATATAAGCATTCTCTTATCCTCATTTGCCATTTGGGAAAGTAATTGTCATAAAGCTCTTTGTCATTTATGCATAGCACAGCTCAAACACTCAAACGGAGGTTCAAACACAATTCTTTCTAACAAGTCCCTGGAGATTATGACTTACCTTTCTGCTTCAACCTGTCCTAAGAGGTGAACCAAGAAAAATCTCATCCTCTCTTCTGAGTTTAAATCTTAGATGTCCTCAGACAGGCCCCTTTGGGGACATCCCATAGACCCATCTAACGTGCATTAACAAAGCTACCACCATGATGAACAGCTATTACATATCTCAGGGTTCCACTGGAAGTCCACAGTTACCTGATCTTCTAAACAGAAGATCTAGAAGGTCTTGCTAATATTTTTTATAATGTCATAGTCAGCGTGAGTTGCTATAACAAATACACCACAGACTGCGCAGCTTAAACAACAATCATTTATTTCTCACAGTTCTGGAGGCTGAAAAATCTAAGATCACATGTCCAGTGGGTGCTGTATCTGGTAAGGGGTCTCTTCCTGGCTTGCGGACTGCCACCTTCTGGTTGTGTCTTCACACGCTGGAGAGAAGAGAGAAGAAACAAGCTCTGTCGTCTCTTTTTACAAGGACTCTGATCCCACAAAAAGGTTCTGCTTTATGACCTTTCGCCTCCCAAAGTCTATCCCCTTATTGCAAATCCCACTGGCCGCCATGACTTCAAAATACAGACGTTCATAGACAAACCTTCAGTTCTTTCCAAACTCCTTGACAAGGATATATATTTTTCTTCCCATGCACGTTTCTTTTAAATTCTGATTCTCCACAACTCTGGGAAGAGTCACTATTATTCCAATTTTTTTTCCCTCCAAAGTCAATCACTGCAGTTTTTCTGTTCGTGTTTATCAAGTTCATCCACATTTCCCAGAGGAAATTAGAGACCTAATTAAGCTTACCAGACTCCTCCAATCTATAAAAACTAAATAATTAAAAGATCCTCAGAACCAGAAGAAGCCGGGATCCAATTTTATGCATACACACCTGTCCATTTTCCAGAGCCAACAGAAGGTGTTTATGTTCTGCAGGGAACAGATCTTATCTGGGGAAGAGGGAGAGAGAAAAAAAGAAGCTACCAGGATAATGACCATCACTAATTGCCTCAAACTTTAAAAAATAAATCTCTTTTATGAACTAATCACATTTATCACCTAGTAAAGTTTGGGGCGCTGACCAAATACAGCCCTGAAGCAAAGAATCACCGATTCAGCAATTCCATCTCTGCTTTGTCCTTACGTTTCTGTCCCCGTCCCTGCAGAATCTGCTGAGTTCTTCTACCGCCATCAGCAGAGGGTAAAGCAGCAACCCACCTTGAACCCACAACATGCATCTTTATCTTTCCCTGATTCCCATCTTAGGATTTTATGCCGAAACTCTGCCAGTTTGGCCTCCTTGGGCATAAACACATGCTGATTTTCTTTCAACCCAGGACACTCAGGTGTTTTCATTTATTAGGTAGAGTCTTTTTCAAAAAGCCCTGAAATACATATGCACAGTCCAAAAATCTTCAGGTCCACACAAGCAAGGTAAGAATGCGAAATTCGACACGTGTGCGTGGCTTCAGGGCTAGTGAGACGTTCTGAGAAATGCATATCAGAGCATTTTATATGCCGTAGAGTGTGTTCCCACAAAACTACATGGTAGGCTCCATGGTGTGGTCCATCACTCAAAAACCAAGTAAATGGAATAGGAAGGGATCAGGTGGTGGCATAATGTGGCGTGCAATTTATAGTAAAGCTCTTTGTAATGAATAGATAGGGCCACTCCAAAATAATGATTGAATTATTGCATGATAAATGCATAAACCAGCATCTTTGTTGATCATTAGGATGACTATGCAATATTGGGTATCGTATATGATTGAGTCCTATGCTTTAGCACAAGCGTCTTTGTTATATTTACCCCAGGATCATCGCAAACTATTGAGTGGGGCTTTGCACTAAGATGTGATGATATCACGAGACAGTAGGAAATTTTCAAGTATCTCATCATCTTACGGAATCATGGGAGTCAGACAGCCCATTGTTGACCAAAGCTCATTTTCAAGTGCATCCATGTCCTTCAGAAAATATGTTTCCATTATGTTTTTCTTTCTTAGAGATTTTCATCACTGGGAAGAAGATTCAAAGGAGAGTAAGATTATATATGTTGTACCTACTCCTGGTTGTCTCTCTCTCTGCTTCCTGGCACCACATCCTGAGCTGCTCTCCTCCTCCAGGCCCTTCCGCCATTTTGTTCTGCCTCACCTTGGGCCAGACCATGGAGTCGGCCCACCATGGACTGAGCCTCTGAAACCATGAGTCAACATAAACCAGGTGGTAACTCAAGGCAGGCGGGGTGTGGCTGGAAGAGGTGGATCACTGGGGACATCCCTTGGGGACTATATCCTGTCCCTGGCTCCATGGGGTTTATATCTGGTCCCTGGCTCCTCTCTCTCTCTCTGCTTCCTGATGCCACGTCCTGAGCTGCTCTCCTCCCCAGGCCCTTCCGCCATTTTGTTCTGCCTCACCTTGGGCCAGAGCCATAGAGTTGGCCCACCATGGACTGAACCTCTGAAACCATGAGTTGAAATAAACCAGGTGGTAACTCAAGGTACGTGGGATGTGGCTGGAGGATCTGGGTCACTGGGGACATCCCTTGGGGACTATATCCTGTCCCTGGCTCCATGGGGTTTAGATCTGGTCCCTGGCTCCTCTCTCTCTCTCTGCTTCCTGGTGCCACGTCCTGAGCTGCTCTCCTCCCCAGGCCCTTCCGCCATTTTGTTCTGCCTCACCTTGGGCCAGAGCCATAGAGTTGGCCCACCATGGACTGAACCTCTGAAACCATGAGTTGAAATAAACCAGGTGGTAACTCAAGGTACGTGGGATGTGGCTGGAGGATCTGGGTCACTGGGGACATCCCTTGGGGACTATATCCTGTCCCTGGCTCCATGGAGTTTTGATCTAGTCCCTGGTGAGCAGAGCTCTCTCTGCTTCCTGGTGCCACGTCCTGAGCTGCTCTCCTCCTCCAGGTCCTTCCACCATTTTGTTCTGCCTCACCTTGGGCCAGAGCCATGGAGTCGCCCACCATGGACTGAGTCTCTGAATCCATGAGCCCCAGATAAACTTTTCCTCCTTTTCTTGGGTATATTGGTCACAATGATGCTAAAGTGATGCATATTTAAAACATGAATTGCCAATATCTGGAATTTTCCATTTCATAATTTCGGCCCACTGTGGACCACTTTTTGAAACCACAAAAGTGAAATGGCAAATGAGAATAGGGGGAAAGCTGGACACCAGTTCCCCTGCAAAGGCACTTGAATGTGCCCATCACCTTGGCTGAGTCCAGCCCATGCTGAGAACTCACCTGGACACACTGGTCACCTGCCCATCCTTCCCTGGGAATTGATTGACAGGACCCCTCCTTCATTCCTGAAACAGGCACCTTGGAATGATGGTATGTGGGACGCTTGTCACGGTATTCAAATTTCAAGAGCTGTGCCACGATTCTAAATGATCAGACAGAGAGAGCACATGCATTATGGTAGGTTACCCACAAAACCACGTTCTTAAAATGCAATACAGACAGTGAAATCAGAGCTTAGCAAAAATACTCTTCTCTGTGAATCCTTTGGCGGCAAATGGAGGGTTAGTGAAGGAGAAAGAGAGGAATTGATGGAACATTTGCTCAAGAGGGTTTTATAGACCTTGAACGGGAATGTTTTCTGATGACTAAGATGTTATGTGCCTTTGGGTTGAGTACAGTTCATTAATTACACTAAAGTTGTCAGTTTAAGGAAAAGGGCATTCCTTTTACAGAGAAGACTCTAAATCTGATAGGTGAGTTAGGAATTGCAAAACAATCCATTTTTCTGTCAGTGAGAAACCTTTAGTTATACTCCTGGGCACCACCAAACTAATAAAAAATATCTGTGAAGGTCAAGAAAAGAATTGTTTAAAAAGAGGATAGCAAGGTTCCCTCAGGAAATTTGAAATCCTTTCAGTATGGAATCCTTCTATATTTAAGATATTAATTTGATATTCCTGGAAGACAAAAAAAATCAATGTCTTCATCAATGTACTTAGAAAGGGCAATAAATGAAATTAAAATGAAAATAATGATGGCGATGGTTGTAGCTTTTGGGGGATATGAAGCATCCCCCAAAAGCTTACTTGTGAGACCATGCAAGAGTGTTCGGAGGTGAAATGATTGGGTTATGAGACATGTAAACTAATAGTGGATTAATCTACTTGAATGGATTAACCGGGTGGTGACTGTAGGCAGGTGGGGTGTGGCTGGAGGAGCTGGGTCACTGGGGACATCCCTTGGGGACTATACCTGTCCCTGGCTCCTTGGGGACTATATCCTGTCCCTGGCTCCTTGGGGACTATATCCTGTCCCTGGCTCCTTGGGGACTATATCCTGTCCCTGGCTCCTTGGGGACTATATCCTGTTCCTGGTTCCTTGGGGACTATATCCTGTCGCTGGCTCTTTGGGGACTATATCCTGTCCCTGGCTCCATGGGGACTATATCCTGTCCCTGGCTCCTTGGGGACTATATCCTGTCCCTGGCTCCCTGGGGACTATATCCTGTCCCTGGCTCCTTGGAGACTATATCCTGTCCCTGGCTCCATGGGGACTATATCCTCTCCCTGGCTCCTTGGGGACTATATCCTGTCCCAGGCTCCATGGGGACTATATCCTGTCCCTGGCTCCCTGGGGACTATATCCTGTCCCTGGCTCCTTGGGGACTATATCCTGTCCCTGGCTCCATGGGGACTATATCCTCTCCCTGGCTCCTTGGGGACTATATCCTGTACCTGGCTCCTTGGGGACTATATCCTGCCCCTGGCTCCCTGGGGACTATATCCTGTCCCTGGCTCCCTGGGGACTATATCCTGTCCCTGGCTCCCTGGGGACTATATCCTGTCCCTGGCTCCCTGGGGACTATATCCTGCCCCTAGCTCCCTGGGGACTATATCCTGTCCCTGGCTCCTTGGGGACTATATCCTGTCCCTGGCTCCATGGGGACTATATCCTGTCCCTGGCTCCTTGGGGACTATATCCTGTCCCTGGCTCCTTGGGGACTATATCCTGTCCCTGGCTCCATGGGGACTATATCCTGTCCCTGGCTCCTTGGGGACTATATCCTGCCCCTGGCTCCTTGGGGACTATATCCTGTCCCTGGCTCCCTGGGGACTATATCCTGTCCCTGGCTCCTTGGGGACTATATCCTGTCCCTGGCTCCCTGGGGACTATATCCTGCCCCTGGCTCCCTGGGGACTATATCCTGTCCCTGGCTCCTTGGGGACTATATCCTGTCCCTGGCTCCATGGGGACTATATCCTGTCCCTGGCTCCCTGGGGACTATATCCTGCCCCTGGCTCCCTGGGGACTATATCCTGTCCCTGGCTCCTTGGGGACTATATCCTGTCCCTGGCTCCATGGGGACTATATCCTGTCCCTGGCTCCTTGGGGACTATATCCTGTCCCTGGCTCCTTGGGGACCATATCCTGTCGCTGGCTCTTTGGGGACTATATCCTGTCCCTGGCTCCTTGGGGACTATATCCTGTCCCTGGCTCCATGGGGACTATATCCTCTCCCTGGCTCCTTGGGGACTATATCCTGTCCCTGGCTCCATTGGGTTCATATTTGGTCCCTGGTGAGCAGAGCTCTCTCCGCTTCCTGGTGTCACATCCTGAGCTGCTCTCCTCCTCCAGGCCCTTCCGCCATTTTGTTCTGCCTCACCTTGGGCCAGAGCCATGGAGTCGGCCCACCATGGACTGAACCTCTGACACCATGAGCCCCATATAATTTTTTTCTCCTCTGTGGTGCTCTTTTTCAAATATGTTGGTCACAACAACACAAAACTAACAGAAATTTAACACATGAGTTCTTTATTTCTGTAATTGTCCATTTAACATCTTTGGACCAAAGACAACCACTTCCTGAGACAAAAGAAAGTAAAATAACAGATGAGAGTGAACTACAGTGTGCCCCCAATTTACTCTCCAAGAACCATTTCAGAGTGAAGTCTTCAGTCCCATTTAGCACATTCTGCATATTACATAGTCACCACCCATATCTACTGACAAATTTTTTTTCACCCCATATCCATTAGTCACTCCCTATTCTTTTTACCCATTTCCTGTCAACCCTAACCTGCTTTCTGTTTTTGTTTTTGTTTTTTGTTTTTTGTTTTTTTTGATGTAAGTATTTGGAACATTTCATTAAAGTAGAATCGTAATCCGTGACATTTTTCCATTGTTTTCTGCGGCTCGATAATATTACAGTGTGTGCACGCCACAGTTGGTTCATCCATGGAATAATGAGTCGACATTGCGATTGCTTGAAGTTCGTGGCTGTTGTGAATCGCCAGGCCAAGAATACCTGAGGACAAGGACTTACGCATCTCTTCCTTGTTTACCGAGTCCTCGAATGAGATGAATTTATGACACTCCCTTTTCTAAGCGTGTCTTCATCAAAACTTACTGGTCAAATTACTGCATGCTAAAACCTGGATCTCAATTGTTCTCCAAAGACCCATGTGTTCAAGGCTGGGTTCTCCAACATGGCGCCCCTGGGAGGTGGTGGAGACCTTAAGAGGTCTGGTCTCGTGCAAGGCAGTGAAGTCATTGTGGGGGTGCCCTGGAAGGGGATTGTGGGACCCCAGCCCTCTTTTTTCTCTATTTCTATGAGCTAATTAGCTTGGCCCCACCATTCACATTACCGATATGATTTGCTGCCTCACCCTGGACCCAAAACAAAGAGAGATCATTCGATGTCATAGGCTGGAACCTCCAAAACTCGGAGGGAAAACCTTTTCTCTTTATAAATCAAATATCTCAGGCATTTTGTGACAGTGCTTTGAACCTGTCCATCACATCCGATTATTGTGCCCTTCTGCTTCATCTCCATTTGAAATATCCACCATCTAACATCCCCTTCCTCTGGATCTTAAAGAACCAGTTATCAAGCTTTCCAAGGGTGGGCATTTGAGAGTCTTCAGGGAAAATATGTTAACTTTGTTAGACTCTTTACTTCCCAAACTTCTCTTTTGTTCAAAGACTCACCCTCATTTTCTCTCTGTAGTTCCTATTAACAATCTGCTGAGTCCAATTTATATTTCTCGCGACCCAATAAATGGAAGCGAGGAAGCCAATGTTTCTCTGTCAGTCTTAATTACGCAATGTGCCAAGTAACTCTCCAGGAGTGGTGGTAGGTTTTCTCTTCCGAATGGCGCACTGCCCTTCGAAGCTCTTGAGTGAAAGAGAAAGTCAAGCGAAAGACTCAGAAAGGGCTACTGTCCACGCTCGGTGGAGGAACATCTTCAGGAATATGGGAAAATCTGGGGAAATGAATGGGGAGCAGAGGCCACCTGGATCTTCCCTGGAGAATAGTAGTGTTTCAAAATGTGGGAATCCGTAGCTCTGGAGGGATGCAGGAGGTGGTGGGTGCCCAGGTGCTTCCAGCCTCTGGTGCATCTTCCTGAGCTGGCTCAGCCTAGGACGTGCTTTGCAATGGAGGGTAAGTCATGGATGTGGTTTCTATGGAGCCTGGAGCATCTCCTGCCTCCTCCTACCCTCCTGACCGGCAGCCGCACAAAACTATCCTCATCGGTCTCCTGAATGCATTCACGGGCTCTTGCTTTTATTTCTTAAATTTCCAGCACAGTCTTGGGTGGCTGTAGAAGGTTAAAATGGGATTATTTCTGGATAGTAGGTTAAAGGAATGAGAACGATGGGATTGTTTTAAATAACAGAAAATTATAACTGCTATCAAAATGACAGAAGAGAATTGGGGGCTCCCGGGAGAAGTAGTCACCGTCACATATACCCTTCCGTTGTTGGGAGAGGCCGCTGAGAAAGTCGGAGGTCATGCCGTGCTTGCAGAGCGAATGGTGGGATTATTCTTTTTTAAGCACATTCGATTTTGATTCGTAGGCCAGTCCTCAAATTCTGATCATCTTATACAGCCAGTCAGACAATAAGAGCCCCTAATTCTTTTTAAGTTGTAGCTCGCAGGATACACACACACACACACACACACACACACACACAGAGACACACAGAGAGAGAGACACACACACACACACAAAAGAACTTTCAAGACCAAGAAGGAAGAAATTCTCACGATAAATATGGTCAGCCCTCCAAATCGGTAGGTTCCACACCCATGGATTCGACCAACTGCAGCTGAAAAATATTTTTCCCCCATCTGTCTCTTCTTTATTTTTATTTTTATTGGTTTTAATTACTTATACATGTGTGTCTATGGAACAGACACAGAAATACACTGGCGCATGGATAAGGCAGATGATTTGCAAAGAATGCAGTGCTGTATGTAAAGGGCTCGGGCAGGCAGGCGTTGTGGTCTCTGTGAGGTTTTTCCGGGATACCCAGAGGGCACTGCATTATCAAGACCCACTCACACTCGCTGATAGAGTTGGAAAGAAAATGTCATTCATAAAATCAGCAGAGCAAGCAGGACTGGCTGTCCCAGCAAATGGGGTGTCATTCCTGATTGACACTCAGGGTGTGACTTAAGCCATCTCTGGAGGACTCATGATACCTAATGCCATGTTATTCCAATGCACATGGTTGTCCTATGGCGTCACCTAAGAAATCAGGGCAGAAAAGCCGTCTGCACGTGCTGGATGCAATCATCTCCATATATTTTCGCTTGCTGGTTGGTGGTATGCACACATGTGGGTCTTACGAACATGCACAGTGCACTGTCCATATTTTTAGTTTTTAGCGCAGGGATCCTCACCATTGGTGATATTAAGGTTTGGGACTGGGGTGTCCAGCCTGGGAGACTCCATGGGTTTTCATCCACAAAACAGCTGACATTAGGTGGCTGAGATCTTCTGCCCTCCCTCCTGTGCTCCATCCATTCACGCCCAAAGCTTTGCCACAAGTCCATTTGGAAATTGGAAACGGTTGATCGTGTGTGTGTGTGTGTGTATGTGTGTGTTACAGCTGCTAAAATACTGGACTGGTACCAGGAATTGACCACTCTGAATAAAGGGACAGGCACTTTCTGAAACCATGGATTTTCAGAGATTTCCGTCTTGCCCTTGAGCCAGGGCTTTCCATTTTGGAGGCAACAGGAAGCATGAAAAGGCTTCTCCCTTCCGGGTCTTTAGGATCCCCCTGGGTGGCAGGTGGGACTATCTCAGAACAGACAGAGTAGATGCCAGAAGTTCTTAAGGTCTGTGTGCAAGTTCACAAGTAGGGTGGGAACAAAGCCCTAAGTGACAAGGCGTTGATGTCAAACCTGGTGCTTCTTCTCTAGGAAGCTGTAATGGTGAATCTGGATTGTTAACTTGATCGGATTGAGAGATGCAGATGATTAAGAGGCTCTGGGTGTGTCCATGAGGGCGGGTCTAGGAATGATTGGCACGTGGGAGAGCCAACCAAAGTGGAGCTCCTCCCTCAGCCTGGGCAGCTCCGCCCAATAGGATGGAATAGAAGCTGGAAGAACAGGAAGCAGATGCAGATGCAGCTCAGCTCTCCCTGAACGGGTTCTTGATGGCTGCTTCCATCCTCTGAGGACATCGGACTCTCGCTTCTTCACTCTTCCAAAGTGGACTCTGCCACGGATTCTCCAGGGAGTTTCCAGAAGCCTTGGTCTGGGACTAGGTAGCACTGCTGATCCCTCTTGTTCTGGGGCTTCTGCCTCTTGGACTGAGCAGCTGCTGGTTCCTCCAGCTCTCCAGCTGCAGATGGCCATGTGGACTCTCCAGCTTCTGGTCCTGTGAGCCCATCCAATAAATCGCCTTTTATAATCATTCTTCCTGTGACTTCTGTTCCTCTAGAGAGCCCTGACTAATACAGAATCATGTCGGAATCCTTGGAATTCAACCTTGGAACCGTGGATGGAAGCAGCAGAGACTCAACTCGACAGCATTTTGAAATTGAGCTTTGAAGCTTTGCTGAGATGCCCACAGGGTTACTGCTGAGCCAGTTTAAGAATAGGTGGTCCCGTCCCAGCACTTTCCAAATGGGTCAGTGATTTCCAAATTGGTAAGGCTTTGATTTTGTGGAGCCAAGAGGAAGAAAAATAAAATTTAAGTGGATTCCATACCAAATGACAATGTTTGCCTGCTCAATCCCCATCTTATGATTGCTGAGCCCAGGTTTAGAATTAGAATGTGCTGCAGTATTTTAGAATTTTGGAGCTTTCAAGAGTCAATTATATTTTTTTTCATTAAAAAAAAAAGAAAATTCTTATCTTTTGGATATTCAACAATTTCTACATTTATACATTGGAACTTAAGAGGATTTCCTGGTTGGCAATATTAAAACTCTCCCTACCTTCCTAGCCGCCTTGCCTGCTGAGCTTAGCGCAGACAAGCTCACAGTTGATAACGCTATCTCCCATGAATGTTATTATTCTGTCTAATTTTATTTTGGCAATCTTTCCCAGAGTCATCCCGCAATCTCCAGGCAAGATGGGTTCCAGGATATCTCGCAAACACCGGAATCCACATACGCTCAAGTCCCTTATGTCAAATGGGATAGAATTTGCACATGAGGTAGACCCGTCTGACAGCATGCTTTAAATCACCTGCAGATTTCTTAAAAATGTTAATGATCTACAAAGAGTGATGATCATACATGATTTAGGGAAGATGGATAAGAAAATAATATATCTGCATTCAGTATAGGTTTGAGTTTTCCCCCAGTACCTTTGGTTCACCATTGGTTGGATCTGTGGTCAGATTCAGCCAGTATACTGTTCTCTTTTCTGTCCTCTCTTCCTTCTCCTTCAATCCCCTTCCCTACTTCACAGATCTCCCTTCTATATTAATGGGATCTTCCTCTTTTATTATCTTTTTTCCCATTTTTTCTAATTTCCACATACCAAAGGAAACATTTGATCTTTGATTTTGGGGAACTGGCTTATTTTACTTAGCATGGTAGTCTCCAGTTCCATCCATTTCCTTGTTCATGGCTGAGTAATACTCCACGTGTCTATATATCACGTTTTCTTTATCCATTCGTCATTGAAGGATACCTAGGTTGGTTCCATTGCTTGGCTCTTGTGAATTGAGCTGCTATAAACATTGATGTGGCTGCATCACTGTAGTGTGCTGATTTTAAGTCCTTTGGGTATAAACCAAGGAGCAAGATAACTGGATTATATGGTGGTTCCATTCCTATTTTTGTGAGGAATCTCCACACCGCTTTCAAATATTCTCTCTTTTGGTGAGTTCAGAGTCAATCCTTGGGTCGCACGTCATAAAACTGACATTGCATGATGCTCAGAGGTCCACACCGCACTCAAGCAGAGCAGATGGTCGATAACATCCCACAGAAGGGGGGAAATCTTAGCACCCCTAGATCTCAGGACCCCTTCTCCCCAACGACAGGACAGATATGCCTTCTGTGCGTTCACTTAATTCACCATGAATCCCCTCAACCCCCTCATGTGGAGGGCTGTCTTGTATTTCAAGACACCTTTAATGTCCTCATGTAACTTTTTCTGAACAGCTACTGCTCGTAGGAAGAACTCAGAGACGACATATCAACAATACGCTTTTTTGCTGCAATTGATGTCTTTTGCTTATTTAAATAAAGGCAGAATATCTTTAATATTAAGACAAAACAGACTCTGGAATGTTCTGTGAGACCCGATCTGTAGAGGGATTTAACCTTCCAGATGGGAAAATACCGGGCTACAGAGTGAATTCAGGAGGACTTAAATCTGTTCCAGAAGATCCAGTCATGGCATTGAAGTTAATATTTCCACAAATAATTTTTTAATTTTAATATTTAAATATTTTAAATTTCCTGAAAAGAGGATTCCACAGAATCATTTTCTCGAAGCAAGTATTTCCATTGTTTCCCTGAAACACAGGTGATTAAGATCATCCTTTAGCATGTGTTTCTCTGCCTTTTAGGTTTAAAGACAGCACATATTTTACATTTTTACCAAAAGTGACTACAAATAAAAACATTTTTTTTTTCTTTTCCAGTAGGAGAGGAAATCCAATCCCACTGAATTGAAAAATGAACAGCATGGACAAAAGTACCGCTTGGTTTAGGGGAAATCCATCCCCTGAACCCAGAGTTTGATCTGAGCCAACTTGGTGCATCTGAAACCTTCATCACCCTCTCAGTTCATCATTGAATCATTTCTGCAGGAAGGTTGCGGTTAAAATATGAAAGACGCCAGGGTTGGTAATGTCAGCGGCTCAGGAGGCTGAGGCAGGAGGCTCACAGGTTGAAGGCCAGCCTCAGCAACATGGTGAAGACCTGAGCAATTTAGAGAGACTCTGTCTCAAAATTTAAAAAAATAAAAAAGGACTGGGGATGTGGCTCAGCGGTTCAGCACCTCGGGTTCAATCCCAAGTACCAAAAACATAAATAAATAAATGAATAAAAATAAAGATGTCCCAAAATACTTGAACTGTTAAATCTTTATCTTAATTTCCCAGCACTCCGTAAAAAAGCCATTTTTAAGTACCTGCAGTCCTACCTACTGGTTCATTTCCCGCAAGCTGCAAATGATTATATTTGTGTAAATTCTCCCCAGGAAACAGTGGTATCCTGCTCCGTGAAGATCCGTAACTATCTCAGTCCCCGAAACCATCTCAATTTTTTTTTGTCTGACCTTTAAATTTGAGCATCGCGATACCTGTTGGTTTACCTGTTTCTTCCTGATAAACAGACTATGAAACCGAGGTTTCCATTCAGAGAGTCACAAGGTTTCCAATGCTAAGCCATCTAGAGATTTTCAGAAGTTCAAATATAAAAAGCTTAGCTGGACATGCAACATGCATCTGCCATTAGGGGTCCCCCCAAAAAATCTTCGTGGGAACTTCACAAGAGGGTTCAAAGGTGAGATGATCATGGTTCTGACAGCCTTAATGTGATTGGCACATTAATTCCATGATAGGGATTAACTGAGGTTAAGTGGGGTGTGACTGGAGGAGGTGGGTCACTGGGGACATGCCTTGGGGACTATATCCTGTCCCTGGCTCCTTGGGGACTATATCCTGTCCCTGGCTCCTTGGGGACTATATCCTGTCCCTGTCTCCTTGGGTACTATATCCTGTCCCTGGCTCCTTGGGGACTGTATCCTGTCCCTGGCTCCTTGGGGACTATATCCTGTCCCTGGCTCCTTGGGGACTATATCCCGTCCCTGGCTCCATGGGGACTATATCCTATACCTGGCTCCATGGGGACTATATCCTGTCCCTGGCTCCTTGGGGACTATATCCCGTCCCTGGCTCCATGGGGACTATATCCTGTCCCTGGCTCCTTGGGGACTATATCCTGTCCCTGGCTCCTTGGGGACTACATCCTGTCCCCGGCTCCATGGGGACTATATCCTGTCCCTGGCTCCATGGGGACTATATCCTGTCCCTGGCTTCTTGGGGACTATATCGTGTCCCTGGCTCCTTGGGGACTATATTCTGTCCCTGGCTCCTTGGAGACTATATCCTGTCCCTGGCTTCTTGGGGACTATATCCTGTCCCTGGCTCCATGGGGACTATATCCTGTCCCTGGCTTCTTGGGGACTATATCCTGTCCCTGGCTCCTCGGGGACTATATCGTGTCCCTGGCTCCTTGGGGACTATATTCTGTCCCTGGCTCCTTGGAGACTATATCCTGTCCCTGGCTCCTTGGGGACTATATCCTGTCCCTGGCTCCTTGGGGACTATATCCTGTCCCTGGCTCCATGGGGACTATACCCTGTCCCTGGCTCCATGGGGTTTATATCTGGTCCCTGGTAAGCAGAGCTCTCTCTGCTTCCTGGTGCCATGTCCTGAGCTGCTCTCCTCCCCCATTCCCTTCCGCAATTTTGTTCTGCCTCACCTTGGGCCAGAGCCATGGAGTTGGCCAACCATGGACTCAATCTCTGACACCATGAGCACAAATAAACTTTTTCTCCTCTAATTGCTCTTGTCAGGTCTTTCAGTCTCAGCAGCAAAATCATCAACTACAACAGACATGAAATCAAAAAGAGAGAGAAAGCCACAAACCCATGTTTACTGCTGCATTATTCATAAGAGCTAAGCTATTTAACGACTATTAGGTGCCCAGCAATGAATACATGGATAGATAAAATGTGATGTGCATACAAAGGAATATTATGAAGCCATGTGGAAGGATGAATTCCTGTCTCCTGCTGCAGAATGCACGCAACTCAAGGTCATTGTGCCAAGTGAAATAAGAGAGGCACAGGAAGACGAAGACTACATGTGCCCTCTCACATGTGGAAGCTAAATGATGGTTGGTTTCAATACGGAGTGCTGATTTCAGGAGGCTGGGAAGGGAGAGGGTGGTGATGCAGAGTTGGACAATGGATTCTGCAACACTGTCAGGAGACTCAAGTCCTTGCTTTCTATATCATTCTTTTGTCTCAGAACATCACATTTTTCTCAGGACCTGAACCCCTTCTTCTAGAATTCACATGTTCAGACAATTTGTGTCGTTTCTCATTTCTCCCCCTTAGCGTTTGATTTTCACGAAAAGAACCCTCTGTTGCATGTGGATCGAGGACGCACGTCTCTGAGTGTGGTCATTGACTGATGTCTCAGAGCCAGCTATGAAAGCATTTGTCCAATGAAACCTCACCAAGAGAAAGATCTGCATTCTCACTGCCTTGCATCCAAAGAGGAAGAACACAAGACAGAGCCTGAGGAAACACACAGCTGACTCTCATTTATTTTTCAGGAACATTCCACTCCTCCTTCTAGGTGGAGAGTCCACGTCCTGCTTCCCTTGAGTCTCTACTGATGTAGCACAGAATCCACCATTGCAGCAATACCTGACAGAATGTCACACTGAGTGCTAAGTGTAGAGAAATAAATATGTAGATGGACATGTGTAGGTATACATATAGCTATGTGCTAGATGTGTCATCTATAATATGTGCATGTTTATATGCATAGTAACCTAACATAGGTAGACGATAGATAGATAGATAGATAGATAGATAGATAGATAGATAGATGATGGATGGATGGATAGATGGATGGATGGATGGATGGATGGATGGATGGATGGATAGATAGATAGATAGATAGATAGACAGATGAATTGGATGGACCGATGGATGGCTGGATAGATAGATAGATAGATAGATAGATAGATAGATAGATAGATAGATAGATAGATAGATAGATAGATAGATGGATGAATTGGATGGATCAATGAATGCCTGATTGGATGAATGGATGGATGGATGAATGGATAGATGGATGGATGGATAGATAGATAGATAGATAGATAGATAGATAGATAGATAGATAGATAGATAGATAGATAGATAGATGAATTGGATGGATGGATGGATGGATGGATGGATGGATGGATGGATGGATGGATGGATGAATAGATAGACAGATGGATAGATAGATTGGATGAATGACTGGATGGATGGATGGATGAGTAGATTGATGGATAGACAGCTATCACATTGGAAAAGATGTCACACAACTCTGCCAGATAAAAGGTGAATACCTTGGCCATCCACAGAAAAACTCATGTCTGCTTTCATTTCCCAAGGAAGGAACAGACACTGCACAGACCTCACACCTGCTCCCAGGCTTCACGGAATCATTGTCTATGGTCTTTGCTTCAGTCACCCACAGAAATCACGTGGATGTCTTTACTCTTTACCAGAAATTTTCCTTCTGGAACATTTTCCAGCAGTTTACCCAGAGAGAGTTAAAGAATTGATTGAAGCACTACATTCACTGCAGAATGTTTAACCCAGCCACCCAGGTTGTCCTCTCTGTGTGCTGCCTTGCTCCACATCACAGTTCAGCATAATCATCCTTCTTACCAAGATGGGCAGCCTGTACGCTGGCCACCCACGTCTCTTCCTCCCTCATTAAAAAGCGCTCAGCATTACGTCAACCAACTGGACTCTCTCATACACTGCAAAATGGCGCATCCACCTGGAAAGACAGCTTGTCGATTTCTTATAAAGCTAAATATAGATTTTTCCATACAACTTAACAATGACACTCCTAGGTATTTACCCAAGTGAAAGGGAAATCTATGCTCTCACAATCACCTGTACACAAAGGGAGGTAGAACCATTATTCATAATGGTCTTCAACTGGAAGCAAACTCAATTTCCATCCAGGGGTGGAAACCTGTGGACCTTATAGAACATCTGTAGTGTGGTACACCACTCACAGTAAAAT
Organism: Sciurus vulgaris; assembly: GCF_902686455.1. Taxonomy (NCBI): domain Eukaryota; kingdom Metazoa; phylum Chordata; class Mammalia; order Rodentia; family Sciuridae; genus Sciurus; species Sciurus vulgaris. The sequence continues at coordinate 136,254,143 of NC_136471.1, forward strand.
ATAAGGCTGAGCAGGAAGAAACTAAACTTCTAAAACATCTCAGTTGGTGAAACAAATCATGAATGTGTAATTCCATTTAGATGAAATTCTTCAAAAGGTAGCATTATTCTGTCAAGGTTCACAGATGAGGTGGTCTCCAAAAGGTCATGTGTGAGGCAAGGCAAGAGTTTAGAGGTGAAATGATTGGGTCATAACAGCCATAGCCTAATAAGTGGATTAATCCACTTGAATGGATTAACTGGGTGGTAACTCAAGGCAGGTGGGGTGTGGCTGGAGGAGCTGGGTCCCTGGACACTTGCCTTTGGGGTTTGTATCTTGTCCCTAGTGAGCAGAGCTCTCTCTGCTTCCTGGTGCCATGTCCTGAGCTGCTCTCCTCCTCCAGGCCCTTCCGCCATTTTGTTCTACCGCATCTTGGGCCAGAGCCATGGAGTTGGCCCACCATGGACTGAGCCTCTGACACCATGAGTCAACATAAACCAGGTGGTAACTCAAGGCAGGTGGGTGTGGCTGGAGGAGCTGGGCCACTGGGGACATCCCTTGGGGACTATATCCTGTCCCTGGCTCCCTGGGGACTATATCCTGTCCCTGGCTCCTTGGGGACTATATCCTGTCCCTGGCTCCTTGGGGACTATATCCTGTCCCTGGCTCCTTGGGGACTATATCCTGTCCCTGGCTCCTTGGGGACTATATCCTGTCCCTGGCTCCATGGGGTTGATATCTGGTCCCTGGTGAGCAGAGCTTTCTCTGCTTCCTGGTGCCACATCCTGAGCTGCTCTCCTCCTCCAGGCCCTTCCGCCATCTTGTTCTGCCTCACCTTGGACCAGAGTCATGGAATCGGCCCACCATGGACTGAACCTCTGAAACCAAGAACCCAAAAGTAAATTTTTCCTCCTATAAATTGTTCTTGTCAGGTGTTTTGGCCACAGCAGCAAGAAAGTTGACCAAAACACATACTAATAAGAATTGTAATTATATTTTCCTGGGACAGGTCATTGGGGATGGGACCTGGCTGCAATGGGACGATGGGGCACCACATATATTTAATATTTGACATTGACATGGTATGTTTGATGATCCTAAAGTGGTTATGTGCAGTGTCTTCTAAGAACCGTCCTCTCCACGGGTTTTAGTTCGTTGGCACTGATATCATACAAGTGTCCCAGGTCAGAGGAGATCTTTTTTAAGTTTGTGGAAACTCTCTTCCTCCATTCTTTTTTTTCTAGACCTTCAAATTTTTAATTCTGATGCTCAATAGGCATCAAGTCACTCTGCGCAATGGCTATAAAATCTTCTAAATGTTTACTCCAAACCTCTGCCTTGATCTCATCGGGAATTGGAACAAATATCTACGGAGAGAGCCTTCTATGGGAAATCCATATTTTAATTTAGGTAAAACCACTAGCTCTCCTTCGTTTCCATCAAAAGCTTCCTGATGATGAATATACCAACCAATTGGAGAATCCACTTGGGGGAGGTTCACAAGGATCCTTGGCAAGCTTTCAGCCACACTCATGAGAAGGTCAAATATTCTTAAGAACCCGAGGGCAGTCTGGGCTTGCTGAGAGAGAGATGGAATCAAAGATCTCACTAGAAGACGGGAGCAAGATGGCGGCTGATTAAGGACCGAAATTCCAAAGCAAAGGATGAACTTGAGAGGGGAAAGGATGGAGGAGTCACCGTTGACATCCAATACGCCATTGGGGGAAGCTCATGTCCTGCTTCAAGTTAGACTCAAAGAAGAAATACATAAGAGATCTCAGTACCTGCCAATGGCCTGGGGTCATGGAGGTATGGAGACAGAAAGGCGCTGGCTTCCCTGTTCTTTTGTTTATTTTTATTCCCATGTTTTCATTTCTTGGTTCTCCGCAGTTTCCACACATGAGAGAAAACATCTGACCCCTGACATTCTAAGTCTGGCTTATTTCACTTCGCATGACGTTCTCCAGTTCCATCCATTTACCAGCAAATTCCACCATTCCTTCTTCATGGCTGAGTAATATTCCGTTGTGCCTAGAGACCACATTTTCTTTAGCCATTTGTCTCTGGATGGACATCTGGGCGGGATGCTATCCGTGGCCTATAGTAACACCTGCATTCCATTGTCGATAGCAGCGCAATCCACCATAGCCAAGTTACTTTTCAACTTCTCTAAGAGGATGCTTACGAGCTTACCGATATGTATACATATATTCTACTTTGTGGTTTGTAGAAAGCAATGTGATGCGTGATGTGGGTATTGTTTTGCTGCAAAGTTGCACACGTGCCTTTGGTTCTATGACTTAACAACAAAGCAAGCTAAAAACGCCCATCACCCAGAATAACGGTGAAGCCTTGTTTTCCACCGGATACATCAAAGCCTCTCTTTCATTTCATTATAAACCACTTGTGATTACTATCTCCTTTTTCTGGAGTAAACGTTTTTATGCCTTTTAATTTTTCTCTGTGTTCTAATTAGTTGAACTTGGCAGTAGAGTGCACTGGTGCATTTGGATAGATCCCACGCTCGCTCGAGACCACTCTCTTTGAATGGTATTTTGCACCCAGCTGGCTTTAGGGTGCTCACCACTTATCTCTGGCTGGTACCTTAGAGGCAGCTTTTTGCACTGATCAAAAACGAGGACTCAGGTCTCCCGAGTCCTGGCTGCCCCGACGTGGGGGATCTCACGACCCTGCGCGGGAAATCTCAGAACGGGGTGGACCAGGAGCCCGAACCAGAGACGTTTAGGGCTGCACCGTGTGCAAAGCGGTCCCTGGGCCCCTCCGAGGACAGCAGTGAATTTTCAAATTGCAAAACAGGATGCCAAGGACCGGGGAGCATTTGAATCAGCCAGAACCCCCCGCGAGTCCCGCGAATATTGGTTCGGGAGGCCTGACGCCCCGGGTTAGGAAGACGGGAAGACTCGGCCAGTGCAAAAGGCGGCTCTGTCTGCTGGGAACGTGAGCAAAGGTGGCCCCGGGACCTCCCGTCCTCTGAAAAGCCACTCCAGCCTCTTTGGAAGAAAAACCAAAAACCAACCAACTCTGCAGACAGAGCAGGACCGCGTGGCCCACTTTACAACGAGGGCTCGGTCCGCACTGGGTCCCCAGGGTCAGGTGTCACACCGTGGCGACAGCCAGGAAAGTAGATCAGCCCTGCAGCCTGTGGGCCGCAGAGGGGCGGAGCCGCAGAGGGGCGGAGCCGCAGAGGGGCGGAGCCGCAGAGGGGCGGAGCCGCAGAGGGGCGGAGCCTCCTCCCTGCACAGAGCTGGGCTGGACCTGGTGACAGATGCGCCCAGGTTCTGGGTTTGGCCCAGCGCAAAGAGCAGGAGCGACCCTGAGTCCAGCGGAGAGGTCAGGGCCCAGTGGCGCCTCCTCAGCAGGGGACAGAGGGAGAGGAGGGTCCCCAGGAAGGACAGCCAGGGGCGTGAGCTGGTGGACGTGGGCAGCCAAAGGCAGAAAGACTGACGGATGCACGGGTGGCTCGGGCTCGGGCTGCAGGCGCTCTGAGCTCAGAACCAGCGCAGACAGGGAAGGTCGGCTTGTGGCCATTGACCCCTTCACCT
>NC_136471.1:136262684-136380184 GCF_902686455.1 Sciurus vulgaris
GTGAGATCCTGCAAGTACTTGTCTTCTGAGCCTGGTTTATTTCATTAACCATGCTGATCTCCGATTCCCTCCACGTTCTCAGGAGTGACAGGGGTTCCTTCTTTTTCATGGCAGAATAATATTCCAGGAGTTCCTTCTTGTTCACAGTAGAATAATATTCCATTGTGCTTACAACCACACACACACACACACACACACACACACACACACACACACACAAAAGACACTTATTACTTCGTCCCAATCCCTAAGTACCAACTCCCTGCTCAGAATCCATACTTCTGCCGTGGAGGTTGGATCTCTCCTCTTAGATTCCCCTGTGATTCTATCAAGGACTGAATGCTTGCAACATGAAGCAGCCTGAGCCGGGTGCTGTCAGTAGGAGGTGCGTACGTGCCTACGATCTCAGACGCCACCTATTTGGAATCCTTAATGCGATTCCAACCCAACAATGCTTCCGAGGATCATTTCTTATAAATCTTGACTGGGACTTTGTCCTGGTTTTAGACACCGTGTGTTAGCATGCGCTCTTATCGACAGGTTGCAACATCCATCTTGGCCTCCAGTGGCCTCGGATCCAGAGGCTAGAAGACATTCCAAGGAGCTCACTGCATCCTTTGATTGACACCTGCACCCAGGGGTTTGTGGCCGGATCACCGCACTCAAACCAACACGGCACGCTTTGCGCAAACGCTGGAGAGTCGACCAATCACTGCACAGAATTCCTACCGTGGTTATTCAGTCCACAACCAAAGTCAAGCGTTGCAAAGCTTCGTTCTCAACAAAGAGACAAATCGGCTCCATGAAGGGCTTAAGGATCTTGGGAAATAATAATAATAATATTAATCATCAGCAGCAGCAGCAGTAACAAGAATAATAATCAATGTCTCAAACTGGGGTTTAAACAATCCCCAAGGAAACATGAGTGAATGGAAAGTTGGCGTGCCGGATTTTGCAAGACCAATCTAAATTGGAAGAGCTCTAGAACTGTAGAAAATCTGTAAATGTAAAATAACTGCTTCTTTTTTTTTTTTTTTTTTTTTTTACCTATTTATTTGGGTACCGGGGATTGAACCCAGGGGTGCTTCACCTCTAAGCCACACCCCAGGAATCTCCACACTGCTTTCCAGAGTGGCTGCACCAATTTGCAGCCCCACCAGCCATGTATGAGTGGACCTTTTCCCCTCATCCTCGCCAACACCTATTGTTGCTTGTATTCTTGATAATCGCCATTCTAATTGGGGTGAGATGGAATCTTAGGGTAGTTTTGATTTGCATTTCTCTTATTACTAGGGATGTTGCACATTCTTTCATATATCTGTGGGTTGCTTGTAGATCTTTGGTGAAGTGTCTGCTCATTTCCTTAGTCCATTTATTGACTGCCTTATTTGTATTCTTGCTGTAAAGTTTTCAGAGTTCTTTATAGATTCTGGAGATGAGTGCTTTTTCTAAAGTGTGTGCAGCAAAATTTTCTCCCACTCTGTAGGTTCTCTCTTCACGTTGTTGATTGTTTCCTTTGCTAAGACAAAGCTGTGTGGAACCAACCTAGGTGCCCTTCAGCGGATGAATGGATAAAGAAACCGTGGTATATATACAGAATGGAATATTACTCAGCCATAAAGAAGAATGGAATCATGGCATTTGCAGGTAAATGGATGCAGCTGGAGAATATCGTGCTAAGTGAGATAAGACAATCGCAAAAAACCGAAGGCTGAATGATCTCTCTGGTAAGCAGATGGTGATACATAACGGGGGTGGGAGGGAGGCAATAATGGAGGAAGGACGGATTGTAGAGAGGAAGCAGAGGAGTGGGAGGGGTGGGGGAAGGAAAAATAACAGAATGAGACAATCATCAATACAGAAATGGTGCGACTCTCCTTCGTGTACAACCAGAGAAACAACAGTTGTACCCCATCTGTGTACAATGAGTCAAAATAAATTTTAAAAAATTAAAAAAAAAAAAAAAGCGCCCAGGTTGGACGCAATGTCCTGGCAACCCCAGCCGCCAATCAGCTCCAAATCGCAGCTGGATAAACACCCCCGCCAACATCAGCCGCCGCTGTGTGAGTGATACCCTCCTCTTAAACTCCGGCGCGTTTTATGCATGTGAGCCCCAGAGGCGCCGGAGAGCAGCTCCAGCTTCAGGAACCCGCACTTCCGACGGCCTCACCCCAAGGTGGGTGGAAAGCAAGGGTCCAGCTCCGCCGGACGCGCCACCTGCTGACATTGGCCGCGTGCATTTGGGGGATTGAGCATCGCAAGGCCCGCAAGCAGCCCCTGCTTCGTGGATGCCGGTTTCCCAAAGGGAGACGCAGAAACCGCGTTCAGTGCCCCTTTCTCATTTCCCCGGGGTACCGGTTTTTCCATTTTTTATTTGTTTTGTTTTGTTTCCTCAGCATGTAAAACGTGGTTCCATTTTTTCTCTGCTTTTTCTCTGGATTCTGCGCGTCGACCTCACCCTTTTAACCCAGCAAAAGTATCGCTGCCCGGGTCCAGAGGTCTGGCCTTTCGGGGCACCAGGTGACACAACTTGTGGCTCATTGCTTTCTCTTATTTTTTTTATTTTTTCGTCCTTTGTATTATTTTGCTTTTTCTTTTCCTTGTTGGAAAATCCAGATTTCTCTTTTTTTTTAAACAAGATAATAAATGCTTTTCCGACGTAAGTGAAGCAGAGTGCCGGTTCTGTTGCTGCCTAGACTGTGGCAGCTTGTGCAGGTTGCAGACCTGCAGACAAAGCACGGTTCAGTGCGAGACTGTAGGAAGGAGCTCTTCTGGGGAGTCCCCCATACGTCAGTCAAGCTGTCAGGGGCCACATCGCCATGGAACGAGGAAATCGGCCCTGGGTCCTGGCGTACCCAGGAGAAGGGAGGTGTGATATTAGCAACCCGGCTGGGATGGGAAACCTCAGCAAGACTCTCCTCATCTCAATGGGCTGGCATCTGCCAAAGCCGGAATCTGCCCTGAGTTCCAGTCCCCTTAGCAACCCTGGAAGAACAAGAATCCTGAGCTCCAGGTGTAGACTCCTTAAAAAAACTCCTCTCCTCTGAACCCAGGTCTGAGAACAGCCAAGAGTTGCTACAATGTAGCTTCTTTGGGGTGAAACCCTTGTATCCTAAGCAACAGCTGAGCAGGTCTCAAGTTGTTACAGTGTTGCTTCTTTGGGGTGAAACATTGTATCCTAAGCAACAGCTGAGCAGGTCTCAAGTTGTTACAATGTTGCTTCTCTGGGGTGAAACATCGTATCCTGAGCAACAGCTGAGCGAGGACACGTCTGGGAGGGACATAAATATTGCCCATAAGACCAAACAGACTGGACTCTTTCCCCACATCCTGGCCAGCATTTATTGCTGCTTGTGTTCTTGATCATTGCCATTCTGACTGCAGCGAGGTGGAATCTTAGGTTAGTGTCGATTTGCATTTCTCTAATTGCTAGCCATGCTGAACATATTTTCATGTATTTGTTGATCCATTCTATTTCTTCTTCTGTGAAGTGTCTGCTCAGTTCCTTAACCTGCGGATCAATTGGGTTATTTGGATTTTTGAGTTCTTTCTATATCCTGCTATATTATACACAAAAATGTGATTGCATAAACTCATGGAGCCTCAGGCATTTCTTAATATTGGTATGCATCATTATATAAAAAATTGTATATAATAGCTGTATATAATATAAAATAACATGATTAATTATTGCATATAATGGCATATTATTAGCCATGTCATTATATTGACTATAATTATGTACAGTTATATAAACACTTTTTTTACATTATATGGCTTCTGTCATTTCATAACACGTTGGTATGTGTGACTATAAAAGACCTCATATATAATATAGGTATATATCATATAAAAACAATACAACTAACAATATGCAGTTGCATATAATTAACTATATCATTACACTAACTTTAATTATGTAGATCATATGATGAATGTAATATAATCTATAAGTACACTATAATGTAATTATGACTATATGTGATATGTTAACTATTTCATCATATCAGATAGGAAGATAATTATTATATTATGCAGTCATATATATATAATGCTTATTCACTGAGCTTATAATTGCAAACATTTGGAAAACTCAAAGAATTACTGGATATTATTTATGCTGCAATCGTTCTGTGTGTTTCCAAAGTGAATGATTCCAAAACTTAATGTTTTTAGTTATATAACATATTTTATTATACATAATTGCATATTTTAAATATACATACATATGCTTATGCATTTATACAAAAACTGAGGGAGCCACATCTTCCAAGTCCAATACGAACATAAAATCCAGGTTTAAATTTCGAAGCTTCCAGGTAACACATTAAACACCAGATGCTACAAAACGTGAGCTTGTATTTTGGAGAGGTGGCCAGGGATGAAGTACAGAGCAACTTTAGCGAGGAACTATACGCGAAATGAGAGAAAATCAATTTGACGAGGAAGAAGCTGCAGGAGAGAAGCGCACGTCCCTCTGGAGGAATTCCACACACTGTTAACAGATCTCTCTTTTCACGTGGCCGTGGAGACGGCCCCGCCATTACTTTCTTGAATGCTCAGCCGCTTCTCTTTTTCTTTTCTTTCAATGTAAATGGAAGCTCCCTTGGAAGCGTTAAGAGCCCAGAGTCTGTAATACATACAAAATATTCCATCCCTCGGTAGAATCTGCATTAATATTCCTTTTAATTTTCCTGGAGGACTAATGAGAACTCACTGTCTTTACTGAGAGTGAGGTTTTATGAACTTGTTCAGAATTTCAATCCCCACGGAAAATAGAGCTGGGCTATTTCAGTTTGCTCATATATATATCTGCAGAATCAAGCTGCCTGCCACCAAAAATCCAGGGGAAAAATATATGGCAGGGATGGGACAGCAGGACCCTCATCCAGGCTCCTCTGAGCATTTCTATCTGTCCTCCTGGGGTTACTTTCCATCAGACCTCAGGGCTCCATCTGTAAAAGAGCTGTCGAGATTTCAAAACTGAAACACACACCTCAATTGCTTTAAACTGGAGATAATAACCAACACCTTTTTTCAATTACAAAATACATTTAAGACATAAAGGCAGGCACTGAGGCACACCTGAAATCCCAGCAGCTCGGGAGGCTGAGGCAGGAGGAGAGCAAGGTGGAGGCCAGACTCAGCAACCTAACCAGGTCCTAAGGAACTCAGTGAGACCCTGTCTAAAAATAAAACATAAAAAGGGCTGGGGCGTGAGTCAGTGGTTAGGCACCGCTGTGTTCAGTCCACAGTACCAAAACTAAAAATAAGAATAAAAAATACATAAACCAAAAAATAAAATAAAATTCTGGGGTTTTCCCAGTAATTCTGAGGTATAATGACTAAATTAAGAGCTTGAAAATTATCATTTATGCTAACCTTACTGCTGCAGGATATTTTTGCATACAAAGTACTCAGTATCTTCCATCAAAAAAATTTTTTTGAAAGACTGCACTGGAAATCTCCTTTGAGTTCTACAGAGAATGGTAGAAATCTTTACCACCTGCTCCTCAGATGGAACATTGATCTCCAGGATGTTAAAGAACTCAAAATACTGAACACCAAAAACCCCCAAATAAATCAATCAGGAAATGATTGGTTCCAATCAGGAACTTCACGGAAGAAGAAATACCATCGATCAACAAATATGTAAAAAAAAAGTTCAACTCCTCTGGCAACTAGAGAAATGCCAATCAAAGCTGCACTCAGATTCCATCTCACCCAGTCAGAAGGGCCGTGATCAAGAAGACCAGCAACCATAAGTGTTGGCGAGGACGTGGGGAAAAGGTCCACTCACACATGGCTGGTGGGAATGCAAAATGGTGCAGCCACTCTGGAAAGCAGTGTGGAGATTCCTCAGGAAACTTGGAATGGACCCACCATGTGACCCAGCTATCCCACTCCTTGGTTTATACCCAAAGGACTTAAAATCAGCACACTACAGTGACACAGCCACATCAGTGTTTATAGCAGCTCAATTCACAATAGCTAAACTATAGAACCAGCCTACATGCCCTTCAACAGATGAGTGGATAAAGAAAATGTGGTATATATACAGAATGGAATATTACTCAGCCATGAAGAAGAATTAAATGATGGCATTTGCTGGTAAATGGATGGAGCTGGAGAAGATCACGCTAAGTGAAATAAGCCAATCCCAAAAAACCAAAGGCCAAATGTTTTCTCTGATATGCGGATGATGATTCACAATGAGGTGGATAGGCTAGGGAAGAATAGAGGTACTTTAGATTAGGTAGAGGGAGAGAAGGGAGGGAAGGGTGTGGGGTAGGAAGAACAGCAGAGTAAACAGACATGATGACTCATGTGCACGTGTGACTGCATGACCATGTGATCCTGCAACACATAAAATCAGAAGAACGAGAAGTTAGACTCCCTTTATGAATGATATGTCAAAATGGATTCTACTATTATGTATAATTAGAACAATTTTTTTTAAAAAGAAGACAGATGACAGCTGGATGGATGATAGATGGAGACTCTGTCCTGCAGGTTTTCTCTGCACTGTGGCATCTGGGGCTGGGGTTCTCTGTGCTGGGCTGTGCTGTGCACTGCAGGCTGTGGAGCAGCGTCTCTGGGCTCCACACACCAGGAGCCAGGAGAAGCCCCAGCCAGGTTGTGAGAGCCACCTAGTCAGAAGTGGTAGATGACAGATAGATAGATAGATAGATAGATAGATAGATAGATAGATAGATAGATGATAGACAGATGACAGCTGGATGGACAGATGATAGAGACTCTGTCCCGCAGATTTTCTCTGCACTGTGGCATCTGGGGCTGGGGGTTCTCTGTGCTGGGCTGTGCTGTGCACTGCAGGCTGTGGAGCAGCATCTCTGGGCTCCACACACCAGGTGCCAGAAGCAGCCCCACCCAGGGTGTGACAGCCACCTAGACAGACAGAAGTGGTAGATGATGGATAGATAGATAGGCAGGAAGACAGACGGAGGGAACAGAGAGAGAGGTCTGCTGGGATCAGCCCCAGATGCTTTGAGGGTCTCTGACTTAATGCCGCGGCAGCAGGTGCTGAGCACAGAGGGGGTGAAGCCTCAGTGTCTCGCTGGCTTTTCCCTCTCCTCCCCTTAATTCCATCCCCATGTTGGTGGCTCACATCGGGTCTGGGCCAGCCCAGGAGCCAAGCCACACGGAGCTGCCTCTGTCCAGCTCGCCGGTGCTCCAGCCGAGAGTCCTTCCTAGGCAACAGCTCAGGAAGGAGCCAGGCCCGCCCCGGGAGCTCCCTCCACCCGCACCCTGCGACGTTTCTCCCCATGCGACGTTGCTACTGAGACACCAAAGCAGAAAGAACGGAAGCTCATTGACTCCAGAGAGTCTCTGAGGCCAGGGCCTCTATCCAGCCTCCATGCCGTCCGCTAGTCACAGACGCCTGGTAACAACCATGCCCGGCAGCAGCTCCAGAGCACAGGGATTTCCCGCGTCTGCCAGGCCGTCTGTGCTTCAGGGGCGACTGGTTTCCCGAGCCGGGCACCTTCCCTTAGCGCCACAAATGAACCTGTTTCCTGTGTCAAGTCCCTGGGTTCTCTCACCTCCGGGTTTTGGAAAAATCAAAGCCACACACGAAGAATGCAAAGCACAGACGCCAAGAGCTTCTGCACCTTCCTGTGCTCTCCACTCCCGGAGTCAAAAGGTGGAAGCCACGCAGGGTGTTCCCGGGGACTCCTCCAGGGAAAGAGGAGTCGGCCTCGAGGCCGGTTTGCGGATGAACTTCGGGGGACCTTGTGGGCGGAAGAATAAGGGCCTAGCAAAAAGCCAGCGGTAGGACCCTCCTTCCTGAGATGTCTCCGCAGCCCCGGGGCGAGGGGAGATGCCAATCAAAAGTGGCTCTGTTAGCTTTGCAGCATTTCTTAATAGAGTGTTCAATTTGCAACTTATATTTTTAATATTGGGGTCTGGATCCAGGGGTGCCCTACCATTGAGCCACATCATCAGCCCTTTTTTATTTCATTTTATTTTATTTTCATTTTATTTTATTTCATGGCATAGTCTTGCTAAGTGGCTGAGGCTGGCCTCCAACTTGCAGTCCTCCTGCCTCAACCTCTCGAGTACCCGGGATGATGGGACATCTTGCCAAGTTAACATGCCAGATTTGACCCAGCTTGCTGATTGGGAATTCCCCCACACACGCACATAAAACACCTCTCATCCCATCTCTGCAGTGGAAATGTGGCATCTCCAGACAGTTTCTTTTCATGCTAAGAAATGGAAATTTCATACATTGACTTTTCCAGCAACCTAAGTGTTTATTGGGAGGAAATCAATTTATTATCTATGGGGAAAAAAAGCACCCTTTTCCATAGATAATAAATTGGCGATCTTTGAAACACTGGATACATCAATTCACGCTCTGATTTAAATCCTTCAAACCACTGAGCCAAGCTCTTGGATCGGAAAACTCATTTTCACCGGAATAGAAAGGCCCAGACCCAGGTGATCCTAAAGAGCCACACTCTTTGCTAAATGCTTGGGGTGGTTTTCCTAGATGTTTTTACTGGTGCATTATAGGCGCGCCTTCCCCTGGGGTTCCTGCGTGCCAGGCATCTCCTCTGCTCCACTTGGATCGCTGGATCTCTTTCCCTCCCCTCCTCTGTCTCCCGGGCATGCTTCCTTGTTTATTTACTGCTTCTTTTTTTTTTTTTTTTTTTTTTTTTTTTTTTTTTTTTTTTTTTGCGCGGTGCGTAAGGGTGGAACGCACTAGGGTAGATCTATAGGTCGCACAGCAGGTAATTTGGTCCATTTGATTCCACAGATCAAGGAACGCATGGACCGGAGGCCCTCCTTGTGCCGGCGGTGGGCACCGTCCTCCCCGGGGTCCTGCCAACTCCAACGTGACCAGCTCCTGGGAATCGGTGAAGCCTCGGCTCACGGCGCATTCGCTCAGCTCTCTCACCCGCCGGTGAAGAAATTGCCCCAGAGAGCCATTCATCACGGGACGGATGGAGAACAGAGGTCCCGGACTGTTGCTCAGCCTGAGTTCCAGATGCACCGACGCGCACGGACACGTATCTGCAGGACGAAAACTGTGTTGGATTCGCTTCGGATCCATAACCAGGGTCAGGGCGGGAATCCCTGGTCAGCGTCTTGCTAGGCAAAGACCAGGGACCCTGGGTAGCCTCGGGCCCTCTGCGCCCCAGCGCGTGAGAGATCGTGTTCGGAGCGCACGGAGGGTCAGGACAGTGCCCCATGAGGTCGCTGCAGCTCTGCGGGGCTTTGCAAAGTCCCCCTTTTGGAATAAATATTGTGATCTCCACCCCCGGGCAGCCCGTTTCTCTCTCTCCTGTCTGGGTGGGAAGCCACGCAAGCCAGTCCCTGGAGCCCGACACCACGGTACACGCAAAAATGTCCTGGACGCGGCTTAAACCAGGCACCAGGGCGCTCAGTGTAGAGTCTGCCGCCAGCCGTGAGTCCTCGGCACGACCCCAGCGCGAGCCCAGCTGGCGGCGCGAGCCCAGCTGGAGAAACAGGCGCGGCCTCCGGCCCCGGCCTCCCTGCGAGTGTTCGGAGGCTGCACAATCGCTCCGCCACGCAGCGTTGGAAGAAGACTGATTAAAAGTCAACGCGATGGAAACCGGGGCACGGCGTCTGTGGGGCACTTTGGGGGCACATTGGAGTCCCCGACGCCCCCTGCGTCAGCTTCAGGTCCCCGTCGCGCGAGTCGTGGAGGCTGCCGCCGCCCGCAGCCCCTGCGGAGGCTGTGGGGTCGGGTCCGCTTTCCCCGCTCGGGTGCAAACCGAGCAGCCTGCTGCTCCGCCGGCCCATCCTCCCTCTCCAGCCGCCCGCGGGCCTGGAGTCCCAGCCCCGGGGTAGGAAGGAGGCTGTGGAGGCCGCCGCGGTAATATTCCTCTAACGCTGGCGATGTCAGCAGGAGAGGTCCGACTTCAGGCCGGCTCCCCAGTCTCCGTGGGACAGACGACTCTCCTGTCGCCTCGTGGGGCGAACGCCGACCGCGCCCTGAGCCAGGGGCCGCTGGGAGCATCGCGAAGAGGCGGGTTGGGCGCCTGCTGCCTTTCGGAGCTCGGCCAGGCTGCCCACGGGCAGTCGAGCAAATGACAGTGCACGGTCTCCTGAGGGAGGGTGGATACAGTCAGGATTTCAGGAAACTTCATAACATAACCAGGTCTTCATTCTATTTTGGGGGGGTCGGGGGGTGCCAGGGATTGAATTCAGGGTCACTCGACCCCTGAGCCACGTCCCCAGTCCTATTTTGTATTTTGTTTAGAGACAGGGTCTCACTGAGTTGCTCAGGGCCTCCATTCTGCTGAGGCTGTGATCCTCCTGCCTCAGCCTCCGGAGCCGCTGGGGTAACAGGCATGCGCCACCCCGCGGTGGGTGGGGGGCTTCCTTCCTTATATTGTGTAGGAGACCCTTTCGCTGCAAGAGCCATACAGACTCCTCCCCCTGCTCGACTGCCATGGACGCTTCCCCAAGTGACCATTCCCACACTCTCCCCAGGCACGTGGGCCTGAACCTTAGACCCTCACACCCCGCAGGCTTCTCTGCCTGCCAACGCCCCCTCTTCTCTGCTTCCTCAAAGCCTCTGTCCTTTCTGGACATGGAGACACGTCACTGTCCATCTCTGTTCCAGCTCCTTCTCGGGCCTCAGGCTGCCCGGAAAGACCCCAGCCTGTCCTGTTGGAGTCCAGCTCAAGGTGAGCACGCCGGAGAGAGCGTGCAGCTCTGCTCTCTGCAGCCGGAGAGCACAGGGGGCTCTGCAGAGGAGCTGAACAGCAGCTGCATGTGTCCTGAATGAAGCTCGCAGCCGGCTCCTCCAGGGGCTGATTCCTACCAGCGACAAGCTCTCCTGCCTTCGAAAGATGCCCGCCTTTCCTCCTGTGCCTCACCGGCATCGACTCAATAAACCTTCCACCCCAGGAAAACCACCAGGCCACCGTGCCACTCAAATCATTTTACAGTCACCAACGCCGCCCACGATGATCGCTTTCCCTGTTATTTCAGGAAGTATATATAACGCAGCCAGGTCGTTTCTCTCTCTCTCTTTAAGATCTGCTTGGCTCGCCCAGAAGTTTCCTTCACAATGGGAATGTTGGGGTTTAGATGTGAGGTGTCCCCCAAAAGCTCCTGTGTGAGATGATGCATGAATTGTAAGACGCAGGATGATTATTGAGTTGCAACCTAATAGTGGATTAATCCACTTGAATGGACTAACTGGGTGGTGACTGCAGGCAGGTGGGATGTGGTTGGAGGAGGTGGGTCACTGGAACATCCCTTGGGGACTATATCCTGTCCCTAGATCCTTGGGGACTATATGTCCCTGGCTCCTTGGGGACTATATCCTGTCCCTGGCTCCTTGGGGACTATATCCTGTCCCTGGCTCCATGGGGTTTATATCTGGTCCCTGGTGAGCAGAGCTCTCTCTGCTGCCTGTGCCACGTCCTGAGCTGCTCTCCTCCTCCAGGCCCTTCCGCCATTTTGTTCTGCCTCCCCTTGGGCCAGAGCCATGGAGTCAGCCCACCATGGACTAAATCTCTGACACCTTAAGCTAAATAAATTTTCCAACCTCTGAGTTGTTCTTGACAGGTATTTTAGTCATGATGATGAAAAGCTGATGGGAAAGCGAACCACTTGATGACATACTACATGCAGGGTCCCCAACACTACTCGGGATTCATGTCTTTCTTGAAGGATCCACCGAGCGCCAAGGAGCTGTAATGCTCAGAGTTACAGTTGATTTTAGTGAAAGAAATGCATTGAGCTTTGCAGGCACCAGTCCATTCTCTCTTCCATAATGGATGTCTGGATCTGTATTCCCACCAGCTGGATCTGTATTCCCACCAGCCGGATCTGTATTCCCACCAGCCTTGTGCCTTCCAGCCAATCCTGCAGCCAATCCCTGTTCTCTCATGTTTTATTTTGATTAGTTTTATCAGGCATGACATGACAGCTCATTGTGGTTCTGATTGGCATTTCCCTCACGGTGGTTAACGTTGCCAGGGTTTTTTGCGCTTCCTGGTGTAGATCAAGCCATCCTGCTAAACTACATGGATTCACAGACGCTCATCCATCACACCTCCAGACAGCTGGGGGGAAATACGCACAAGAAACCTGCAACAAGGCAGCTGGTCCCAGGGGGACACACCTGTAACCTCAGCTGCTCAGGAGGCTGAGGCAGGAGGATGGCGATTTTGAGGGCAGCCTCAGCAACCTAGTAAGACCTCGTCTCTGTAAAACATAAAAGGGAGTGGGACGGGGCTCAGTGGTGGAGCACCCCGGGTTCAATGCCCAGTGACGATAGTAATGAAATGGGAAGAAAATGAAGGGGGGGGGGGAAGAGTTTGAGGACTGGGTTCAACATCTCAGCACCTGAAAACAAAACAAAAAAATCTACAAAAGTAAAAACAAGCAGGTGAAAAGAAAAAAAAACCAAGCAGGTAGAGTCCATAAGAAATCAGATGTGAAGGACATTTCCTCCCACCTTCAAAAGGGCTCCTTCTTCCAGCAATATGACAACATGCATGAAATATTCCCACTGGGGAGGCTCACCTGAGCCCTGGTGTAGGCAGCTCACCTGAGCCCTGGTGTAAGGAGCTCACCTGAGCCCTGGTCTAGGCAGCTCACCTGAGCCCTGGTGTAGGCAGCTCACCTGAGCCCTGGTGTAGGCAGCTCACCTGAGCCCTGGTGTAGGCAGCTCACCTGAGCCCTGGTGTAGGCAGCTCACCTGCACCCAGTCTGGGGAGCTCACCTGCATCCCATCTAGGTGAGCTCACCTGAGCCCTGATCTACGCAGCTCACCTGAGCCCTGGTCTACGCAGCTCACCTGAGCCCTGGTGTAGGCAGCTCACCTGAGCCCTGGTGTAGGCAGCTCACCTGCACCCAGTCTGGGGAGCTCACCTGCATCCCATCTGGCGAGCTCACCTGAGCCCTGGTCTAGGCAGCTCACCTGAGCCCTGGTGTAGGCAGCTCACCTGCACCCAGTCTGGGGAGCTCACCTGCATCCCATCTAGGTGAGCTCACCTGAGCCCTGGTCTACGCAGCTCACCTGAGCCCTGGTGTAGGCAGCTCACCTGCACCCAGTCTGGGGAGCTCACCTGCATCCCATCTGGTGAGCTCACCTGAGCCTGGTCTAGGCAGCTCACCTGCACCCCATCTGGCGAGCTCACCTGAGCCCTGGTCTAGGCAGCTCACCTGCACCCCGTCTGGCGAGCTCACCTGAGCCCTGGTCTACGCAACTCACCTGCACCCGGTCTGGCGAGCTCACCTGAGCCCTGGCGCGCAGTTCACAGCGGGCCTTCCGCCTCCGGGTTGAAGAGAGTCGGGTGCTGAGCCTCTCACTTCCTACAGCTCCCGGGGCACCCAGAGATGCAGCAGGCCTGGGGCCCCGGCCAGCTCGCCCCTGGCTTCTCCCCCGTCGTCCTGCTGACGTGGACCCCTGGCTGGACCGGGCCTCCTTCTCTGGGCACATTTGCTCCCCGAGGTGGCCGTGGCTCCTGATGTGGGTGCTCCCTGCGACCCTCCCGCTGGAGCCCCATTGGTATGGACTTCATTACGAGCCTCGAGTGGTGGCCTGATGAGGACACTTCCTGGGGAGAGTCCACCACTTCTCCGCTTGGCGCTGGAAGGCGTGTCATGCCAGGTGGCGTCCGGACCAGCTTCCAAAATACAGAGACCAAAGGAAAAGGGTCTCACGTTCTACAGACCAAGAGGCTCAGTTTAGTTCACAATTATTTACAAGGCATTTCAAAATAGCTGGAAAAGTGTGAGTGTTCCCAAGGCAGAAATGATACAAAAATGTGGGGGATAACGCAGAGGAAAATCACGCTGATTTGATCTTCACACGCTGTATGTATGGATTGAATTCCCAAGTACGGATATACAAACCCCTATGTTAATTTAAAAATTAATTTAGCTCCAGAAGCTGGGGCAGGAGGATCGCAAGTTGGAGGCCAGCCTCAGCAAGTTAGTGAAACCCTAAGCAACTGAGCGACACCTGGTCTTCCAATGGAATATAAAAAGAGATGGGGATATGACTCAGTGGTTACTTACCCCAATACCAATAATGATAATAGTAATAATAATAATAATAATCAGTTTTTAAAAAGTGCAATTTGAGCACATGAATCATCAAAGACCATTCAGACTCAGCTTTGCTTCTCCACTAAATTCTTTGCTCCTGGGTCTGTTTTAAAAAATAAAATCACGTCTGTGCTTTGAACTCCTGCATGCTTACGGACTCTGGCCTCTGAAGATACCTTCGCATTGGAACTCATTGGCACCGGAGGCTGTCGAGCTAAGGCAGAGTTAATCAGGCCCTTGGAAAGAACTTCCATCGCATCTTATTCAAAACGGATACCGGGGAAATGCAGCCATTAAGCCATCCGGTTTGCCAGGGTTTATGACGGTTAACTAACAGCCCCCGTGATCTCCGTCACCCCTCAGAAGAGGTTCTTCCCCGTTGCCTGAGAAATCCCAGCGACGGCTCCTTAAAGGCGCTTCTCTCCCCGTGAGTTACGGGGACCTCCAGAGCTGGCCAAGCGTTTTATCGCCCCGTTGCTTCTCCAGGATGCGCAGGTTTTATTAAGATCTTTCGTCAAGATGCCCTGCTGGCGATGTTTAAAAAAGATATCAAGCTCTCACAAAATTCAGCCATGAGTCTTGTAAAAGTGACGACAGTTAAAAATCAAAGAAGAGAAAGAGAGACGGCAATAGAGCCACGTGGGTGCAGGCGAGCTGCCCTACACCAGGGCTCAGGTGAGCTCCTCAGCCATCCTTCAAAATCAGGGGCGAGAAAAGGCTAAAGGCACGTCAGCCTCCTTCTGTTGATCGGAAGACGTTGGCCTCAGAAGCCCAAAGACGGGGTGAGTTTCCAGGGTGTTTTTAATCAGCGTTCTCGGAACAGAGACCAAACGAGGAGGACGTGGAACAGGGGAGGAGGAAAGTCTCTTTTGGTTTTCAATTGCAGACCAAGGTGGGTCCACCCCATAGCTCTGGACCCAAGAGAGGCAGAGCAACATGGCGGAAGGGCCTGGTGGACTGTGGTTCAGCTCACTGGCAGCCAGGAAGCCGACAGAGAAGGAAAAGCCAGGGACAAGATAGAGTCCACAAGGCCCCACCGCAGTGACCTGCTTCCTTAAGACACACATCACCTGCCTACGGTCACCACTCAGTTCATCCATATCAGTGGATTAATCCACTGGACAAACTGGAGCGTGTTCACGCTTCTAACAAACAAAATACCTGGTAGGGACAGAGCTCGGGATTGACGGCTGACGCCATTAGCATTCCCGAAACTTGTTCCCAGAAGGTCACATCCAAGGACTGGAAACTAGGTAAGTCCTACGATGAAGACGAGAAACGTCACCGAGGTGGTCCCTACGGTTTGGACGTGGAAGGCCTCTTCTTCTTCTTCTAATTCTTCTGATTCTTCTAATTCTTCTATCATCTTCTGTCTGTATCTAATCTATCACTTAGCTAGCTAGCTGTCCATATCTGTCACCTATCTCTCATCTGTCTAGCTGTCCATCATCTATCTATCTATCCATACCTACCTTTCCTGACTGCCATGAATGGAGTGCTTTTCGCTTTTCTTCCACCCTGACAAAATTCCTGCCTCTTCCAGGATATTTTTCTTCAGCCCTAGAAAGAAAAGACAGTTCCCCTTAGTGTCTCCTTAAACACTCTGCCCTCGATCTTTACCTTATTTCCACTCACTCTACAGGGACTGCCAACCAAGGGTGAGCACGTGGAGGCACCATCTGTGCCTCCTTGCAGCTCACTGTTGAGACCTGGAGGTTGTCACTTAGGAAAGAACCACAGAGAGGATCAAGAAGGGTGAGGGAAGTGACGTAAGAAAGTTCTTCTCACACCGTGAGAACCCGCCAAGGGACTCTTCAAGCTCGGGGAAGGGGGTGCCTGAGATCTTCTCTGTGGAGGTGGATTTGAATTCAGACCTCCATGGAGACTGAAAACTCACTGTTATGGTCCGGAGGTCAGGTGTCCCCGAAAAGCTCATATGTGAGACAGTGCAAACCAGCACAGAGGTGAAATGATGGGGTTATGAGAGGTGTAGCCTACTGAGTGGATTAATCCATTTGCTTGCACTTACCGGGTGGTGACTGACTATTAATATCTGTACTACACATTTTCAAACTCTGGTTGAAATGGAGGCAGTGGTTTAAAGATGAAGCATCCTTCAAATTCACACTATGCAGATCTGGAGAGTGTTTTTCTGGACATGTTCCTGGGTCCCTAGCACAGGACGGTTTCAAGATAATTGGGGGAGACAAGTTGTTGTGGTTTAGACATGAAGTATCTCCCAAAATGTCTCATATGAGACCATGCAAGAAAGTTCAGAGGTGAAATGATGGGGTTATGACAGGTGTAGCCTAATCAGTGGATTAATCCACTTGGACACATTAACTGGGTGGTGACTGTAGGCAGGTGGGATGTGGCGGGAGGACTGGTTCACTGGGGACATCCCTTGGGGACTATATCCTGTCCCTGGCTCCTTGGGGACTGTATCCTGTCCCTGGCTCCTTGGGGACTATATCCTGTCCCTGGCTCCTTGGGGACTATATCCTCTCCCTGGCTCCATGGGGACTCTATCCTCTCCCTGGCTCCATGGGGACTATATCCTGTCCTGGCTCCTTGGATACTATATCCTGTCCCTGGCTCCATGGGGACTCTATCCTCTCCCTGGCTCCTTGGGGACTATATCCTGTCCCTGGCTCCTTGGGGACTATATCCTGTCCCTGGCTCCTTGGGGACTATATCCTGTCCCTGGCTCCTTGGGGACTATATCCTGTCCCTGGCTCCTTGGGGACTATATCCTGTCCCTGGCTCCATGGGGTTTATATCTGGTCCCTGGTGAGCAGCACTCTCTCTGCTCCCTGGTGCCACGTCCTGAGCTGCTCTCCTCCTCCAGGCCCTTCTGCCATTTTGTTCTGCCTCCCCTTGGGCCAGAGCCATGGAGTTGGCCCACCATGGACTGAGCCTCTGAAACCAGGAGCCCCAGGTAAACGTTTCCTCCTCTAAAATTGTTCTTGTCAGGTCTTTTGTCACAGCAGCAAAAAGCCGAGCAAAACACACAGAATCCCACAAACCTACAGAATGACTCTCAATCAAAAATGAAATATTAAAAAATACATATTTCTTATAAGATCAAAAGGGCAGAAATCCTCATGAGTCTGGCTCCACCTGGAGCTTCAAGATTCGACTCTCTGGACCCCGGTCCCCTCTCCCAGGGCACGGGCAGCTCCCGCCTCCTCTGATCGGCTGGATACAGAGGGTAGAATCTGCGTGGGTCCCTTTCTGGATTTGGAAGGCGCTCCCAGGAGACTCCATGAGTGACCTTCCGAGGAGTCAAGGACAGCGGCAGCCAGAACCGGCAGCTTGGAGAGGAGAACACCGTGCAGGGTCGGGGCGTCCTCGGTGGAAAAAACAATTTACACAGCCAGTCGTGCATTAAATGAATCTCCCCACCACGATCGCAACGGGAAGGAGGCTCAGCCCTCTATGGGTGATGGCGGAGGCGGGGACACACACGGCCCTGCACCCTGGACTTACACACTCACGCACACGCACGTGCAAATCTCTATGACTCTACGTTCAGTAGGACGAGGTCTGTTTAACCAGCAAAGCCTCCTGGCTGCTCCGGAGCATGGCAGGAATTTCGTGTGCTTGGCAACAATCCACGGCTGTGCAGATTATTTTCTCCTGGCCCAAGTTGCTCTCCGCGGTGACGTCCTGGGTCCTGGGTCTGTAAGACGCCATTCCTGCAGCATCGACCCCCACGGGCTGCCGCTGGCTGAGTCTCGCTGGGACGCTCTGTCCCCCTCTCTGAGCGGATTCAGGCCTCTGACTGGCAATGAGATTAAAAAAAAAAAAAAAAGAAAGAAAAAATCTGCATTGGTTCAGTTGTGCAAAAAACAGGGACAAAGAAAGTCCAGGCCCTGGTCTGGGGAGGCTGTCTGCACCCCAAGTTCTGTGAGTTCGGACGGCCGGTTTGTCTGAAGTGGGTCCTCAGGGGATTTGATGCTGGCAGTGTAGACCCAGGAAGCCCTGGAGACCTCGCCCTCGGGCCCCTTGGGTTTTTGTTGCTCTCAGAAGGCAACAGACAAGCCCTGGGTGTTTGGTCCAGAGGTTAAAATCTTCTGATTTGCTGGTGCTTAATACCTGCACCAAGCATCTTGAGTCTTACTCTTTCTTGTTTTTCTGTGGTTTTTTGGGGGGGTTACAGGGATTGAACTCAGGGTCACCGGACCCCGAGCCACCTCCCCAGCCCTGTTTTGCATTTTAATTAGACGCAGGGTCTCCCTGAGTGGCCGAGCCCCTCGCTGTTGCAGAGGCTGGCTTTGAACTCACAGCTTCCCTCCTGCCTCAGCCCTCCCAGCCCCTGGGATGACGGAGCTCCGGGTGAATCTCACTCTCTCTTTTCAACAGACACGTAATGACTGGATGTTAGCTGTGACGGACAGGGTGACAGTCACCCTGGGCACATGCACCTTCCCGTCTCCTGGAACGATTCTTTGCATCGGGACGATGGGAGTTCTCCACACCACAGTTGGTCGGAAAGAGGACCGCGGAGCCGGCGCCACGTCCTGGGGCAGGTTCTCCGCCCAGGGCTGCCGAGCTTAGGAAGCGCTCCTTCGCCCCTGCCTGCCCGTGACCGGCAGAGCTGGGGGTCCACACCCGCCTTTGCCAAAAGCCCACCAGCAGCTCCTCGGGGCCCGCATTGCACCCCTTTTATAGCCCTCCTTCCGCAGAGTGGAGTTTTTAAGCGTGCAGGTTGCACACGCGAGCACGTGCTGTTCTTCTCTCCGCCAGGCTGATTGCGCTCACAGAACGTCTGCGGATTGCAACCTTCAAAACAGTGGATCAGCCAGACACAGTGGCGCAGGCCTGTCATCCCAGCGGCTCTGGAGGCTGAGGCAAGGAGGATGGAGAGTGCAAAGCCAGCCTCAGCCAAAGCGAGGCCCATAAGCAATTCAGTGAGACCCTGTCTCTAAATAAAATGGCCAAATAGGGCTGGGGAGGGGCTCAGGGGTCGAGTGCCCCTGGGTTCAATCCCTGATACCAAAAAAGAAGGAGGAGGAGGAAGAGGCAGAGGAGGAGGAGATACCACCAATATCTGAAAACAGCAGCTCCCTCTGGACAGAAGCAGGTCCTTCTGTGCAGACAGCAGAACACCAGCCCACTGATTGCCCCACCAGCCGGCAAGAAAGAGCCGAGCGTGGACAAAGACAAACCCTATTGGAAAACCTCTCTGCCGGTGGGTCTGAGCGCCCAGGAGGCGGCGTGGGCTCCTGAGTGATCGGGACAGTTGGACTGTTCCTGAACCCTAATTTCAACTTCAATCAGAAGGCACAGAAAAGCAGGCGCGGGATACTTGCCGCTTGTCCCTCCGTTGTCCCAAATTCTGGGTATACATCACCCCAAAGCAGAAGCGCCCCCTGGGTTGGTGGTGAGAAAATACCACCACTCACCTGCGTGTGAACAGACACTTTGCAATCTGCAAAGAGCTTTTCCGAGTTCTGGTCTGAAGGTGATGGCGAGGTCCAGGAGCGCGGGCTGCCAGGAACTTCTCGCCCAGTCCCGCTCCCTGTGGCTGCTGGATGAGGCGCCAACCCCTGGAGGCTGAGGACCGGGGATCCAAATGTCAGAGCTGTGGGATCAACTCGGAGGGGCGAGGCTGTGAGTGCTTTGGAGGATGTGGGAGGCCGGGCCTCCTGGGCGGTTCTGTGGCACGTATACACATCCCTCCTGTGCTAGTCAGGTTTTTTGGTGCTGTGATAAAATACCTGATTTAAAAGAGAAATTGAAGAAGGAAAAAAAAAAAATTGTTTTGGCTCATGATTTCAGAGGTTTTCAGCCCATGGTGGGCCGACTCTATGGCTCTGGGCCTGAGGGTGAGGCAGAACAAGATGGCAGAAAAGCAAGGTGCAGGAGAAGAACTCAGCTCAGAGCAGACGGGACGTAGAGAGGCAGAGAGAGGGAGAGAGAGAAGCCGGGGACAGGATATAGTCCCCAGGGATGGGTCTCCAATACGCGGCTGCCTCCACTGCTTCGCCTCTCCATTACTCTGGGCCTGTGTAGGCTGAAACATCATGGCAGAAGGGACATGGTGGAGAGACTCAGCCCAGTTCATGGCCGACAGGAAAGCAGACGGGAAAAGTGAGAGGGAAGCGAGAGAGAGAGAGAGAGGAAGGAGCTGAGAACAAGAACACGCCCTTGCAGAGAGGGAAGCTGTGTGCCGACTCCGCTGGGTGGTCAGGAGGTGCTCTTTGGGGTCCTTTCCGTGAGGAGCCCCGGGGTTTACTGCATGTTACTCAACCTGCCTCCTGGAGGGAACTGCCTCCAAGCCTCCCCAGTGACCGTCCTCCACCAGCCGCACCCCGCCAGCCTACAGTCACCACCCAGTCAGTCCACACCAGGGGACAAAGGCACCCCTTAGCTCACGGCTCTCCTACCCGACCCTTTCACCTCAACGCACGAGCTTCGCGGGGACGCCTCCTGTCCCAACAAGGTCATTTGTCGATCTACGTACAAGGGACACTTTTAGGACAGGGTAGAATTTATGAAATCGTCAATTCGCTCTTTGAAAACCCAAACCGGTTCGAAATCCGAAGAATCGAACCTGTTTACTTTCCTGTTCTTCCCTTTTCAAGGTAAGCAAACCACATTTCTGAAGTTACAAAGTAGCTTTCTCATTAAGAGGTTTTCCTCTTATCAGTAGATTCACTTTCTGCACTTTTAATTACCCAGGGTCCATTAAGGTCCAAAATATGAATTGAAAAAATGTCTTAAATGACTATTTAAAATTTTAAGTCATACATTTTTTTCCAAGTGGCATGAAAAAAAAAAATTTTCAATCTAGTTCTTCTCCGTAACTCCTGAGACGACAAGAACCGTGACTTTGGCCAGTGTATCCGTGGTGTATAAGCTACCCACCCGTTAGTCATTTAGTAGCTGTCTCATCTGTCAGATCAACCGCCATTGGCATCTCAGTGTTTGCAAATAACTCTCTCTATATATTTTTTTTTTCAGTACAAGGGATTGAACTCAGGGTTACTTGACCCCTGAGCCGCCTCCCCAGCCCTATTTTCTAATATAATTAGAGACAGGGTCTCCCTGAGTTGCCAAGCACCTCATTTTTGCTGAGGCTGGCTTTGCACTCACCATCCTCCTGCCTCAGCCTCCCGAGACCCTGAGATTACAGGTGTGCACCACGGCCCGCAGCTCAAATCGTCCTATATGGTATGATAAGCGTTCCAAATCTGAATCACAATGGCGCTGGTCATTCAGATATTCCATTACCTGCTTCCTTTAATATGATCGTACATCATCACAGCAAGAAGCAGGATGGCACAATAGGTATTTTGAGAGAGAGAAAGAGAGAGAAGTGCATTCACCTAACATTTACTGCAGTATATTTTTCAAGTCATTCTATTTTATTGTTGTTACTATCCCTAGTGTGTCTGATTTATAAGTAAACTTTATGATTGCACTGCAATCATAACCTATGTATATGGCTGCCGGATCCATTGATCCAGGAAGGAAGGAAGGAAGGAAAGAAAAGAAGAAGACAAAAAAAGAGGAAAAGAAAAAGCTAGCTCTTCCTAACCCTGTTATTAGTCGCGTTTTTCATAGACTTGCCATCACTTCGCATCGCTCTGATCATGGTAAAATTTACCCACACGACTCAAGAACATTTTATTGATAGATGCATGAATGAATATAGGGATCATATCTGCAAGATAGAATCATAATTTCCTCCTTTTATGGATCGCACACACACACAAATTTTCCAAATCTAGTGAACATGATGGTAAAGCATGATATCCTTCATCATTCATCCCGGGCAAAAAAAAAAAAAAAAAGAAACAATATTTCATGAAGCAAGAATAAGATTAGCAAATTCTTCTGCGAATTTATGTTTGCCTGCATACCTTCATTGGTAGCAGAATATTTGCAGTCCTGTTTGGAATGTAATTTACCAAGAGATGGGAAGATGCCATCAAAATATTAGATGCAAAAATAATGGCTACGCGGGTTCCTTGCAGACCTTTCTACAGCTCTGCCCTGAGCCTCATGATAATGGATAATTAATTACCATCCTCCCTATATTCATTGACAGTATGGAAATATTTCCATTCCAATGGCTTATTTGTAAAAAAAAATAAAACATAAAAAATCCAGTGCAGTATCTCGACAGCTGTGATTATTGAAAAGGAAGAGAATCTCATTCCATGAATTTAATACACAGATAAGAACGAGGATAATACCTACAGTCCAGTGAGACAGAATTAAACATCTCAACAGAAATATGAAGAAACAGCACAGGACTTTTAATAATGCCGGGGGATAAAGAAGAGTGATTTTGCATTTCATGCTGTCAAATAATGTACACATTGGTTGTTTTTTTTTTTTCAGAGTTCATGGATAGTGGGCGGCCATCTTTCCTACACCAATATGGAGGCGATGACTAAGCTTTTGCATGAACTTGGTCGATGTCAACGACATCAGCGTTAGGCAGTGTTTCATCACGGTGGACCAAAACAGCTGGACCACCAACAACTAAGAGCAACAAAGGTTTATTTTAACTCAAGTCTCTGAAGTCTCAGTCCAGGGTTGGCTGGTTTCAAGGGAAGAAACAAGATGGCGGAAGGGCAGGGTGGAGAAAAGAGACTGACCTCTTGGCAGCTGGGAAAGCGGAGAGAGAGAGGACAGGCAAGGAGCTAGGAACAAAATAAAGTCCCCCAAGGTCACCCTCCCCCAGTGACCTCCTTCATCTCAGTTATCAACCGTCCAATTCAGTAATCAATGGATAATCCATCAAACGATTAATCCACTGATGAGGTCAGAGAACTCATCAGCCAATCTTTTCACCTCTGCACAACCGCTGCCTTTTCCAGCGGATGAGCTTTTGGGGGAACATTTCAGAGCCAAACCATAGCAGTCGCCCTGATAGCTGGTAAAAACACTATGCCTGGATTGTGTCATGTGAGGGTGTTTCCAGAAGGAAACAGCATTTGAATCCATAGACTGAGCACCAGTCCGTTGAAGACCTGCGGACTTGACTTCTTCTTGAGTCTGGAGCCTGGATCCTGTCTTGCCTTGGTGCCTGAGAAGCTCCTGATTCCTAGGGCTCAGATGCAGGTGAACTCACCCACTGGCTTCCCTGGATCTTTAGCCTGCACGGGCAGATTGGCAGATGGCAGGTAAACACTTCTCAGGCCCCCATAATCAGGTGAGTGGACAGACATAATCGATCTTAATTCTCTCTCTTTTCTCTCTCTATTGATTCTAAGAACCACTGAGGACCACCCCAGTGATTCTCACTGACCAATGGGAGTGAGACTCAGCACAGGCTGATCTGTGGACGCCATTACAAAAATCAGAGAATTTCCAATCCGAAGGAGGTCCAAGATGGTCTTCCAAGGAGATTCGCCTGGGTGAGTCTTGTGGATGACTCCCGTTTCCTGCCTCGGGTTGCCATATTGAATCCAGTGTTTTCTGTGTGTGTGTCTTGGAGGAAAACGGTTGGGTATCAGCAAGGGTGTTGTTTCAGCGCATTCTACATTTTGAGCTTCAACTTGACGATGGATCCATCAGGAGATAACCCTTCCATAATCAAGGAGCATGTGTCTCAATGGTTTTCTCGGTTTTGTTTTATTGTTGGTCTAGATCACAATTTTTCTTGCTGCATATTCATTATACAGAACGGTGAATCTTTTTGTGGCATTTTTGGTACACATGCGCGAACATAATTTGGCCAACTTTACCCCTCAGTTCTCCTCTTGCTCTCCCCTCCTGTCTCCTCTGATCTCTTTCCAGTGCCCTGGTCTCCTTTCTATTTTAATGAGATTTCCTTTTCCTTTTTCCTCTCCGGCTTCCACATAGGAGAGAAAAACATACAACCCTTGACCTTCTGACTTGACTTATTTCACTAAACATGATGGCCTCTACTTCCATCTATTTTCCCTGCAAATGACATAATTTCATTCTTCTTTATGGCTGAATAATACTCCATTGTGTATCTATGCCAATGTTTTTTATCCATTCATCCATTCATGGACACCTAGGCTGGTTCTGTCGTTGGGCTATTGGGAATGGGGCTGCTGTAAACCCGGGTGGGCATGGATCACTGTGGTCAGATTGGCTTTAATTCTTCAGGGTAAATACCCAGGAGTGGAGCAGCTGGGTGTCATGGTGGTTCCATCCTGGTGTTTTGAGGAGCCTCCGTACTGATTTCCATAGTGGTTGGACCCCACTGACAGTCCCCACCCACAGCCTAAGAGTATTCTTATTTCTTCACTTTCTTCAAACCATGTCTCATGGTGGAGTCGGTCGGGTCTTTGTGAAGGACATTGGCTTAATTTTAAAACAATCCCATACGCTCAAGCAGCTGTTTTAACGACGACGCGGGTATTTCTTATCCTTCGTAAACATTGTCTTCAGTTAGATAATAATGCATTTTAATAGCGTGATTCATTCTGATTTTATTCATAACAACTTTGCTCACCAATCATGCCCATCTTTTCATCAATCCATTATGAACAGATTTCCTCCTCCTTCTTGCATCTGCTCCAAGGCAGAGAAGGGTCACGGTACTTCACCCGGCCCATCCTCACTCAGAAATCAAAATATCGTTAAAGGGCTGTAAGAACGAACCAGATCTGGACCTATTTAGGCGTTCCCTGGGAAGCGGGCGCCATTCGTCCTAGCACCACGTGGGTATCACCTCAAACACACTCTTCACGAAGGACTCACTTCATGTCTGTGCTGTCCTGGGTCCGTGATTCAGTTTCCCCTCTCTAACAGAAGGAAGATAATTCCCTTTTACAAAGGAAGAAGCGGTTTTCCAAAGAGAGTCAACCTGATGTGACTTTCCCACCCTGCAATGTGCCCCAAATAAGAAATCCCTGAACGTACCACTGAGCCAGAGCGCTCTTTGATAATGAGACGATAAAATTAGACACTGTACTTACATGGTACCCACAGGCCCGTGTTTATAGCAGCAAAGTTCACAAGAGCCAAACAATGGAACCAGGCTTGGTGTCTATCAGTGGATGAAAGGATAAACAAAATGTGGTGTATGTATACATTGGAATATTACTCAGTCATGAAGAAGATCGATGTTATGGCATTGGCAAGAAAATGGATGGAACTGGGGAACATTATGTGAAATGACATGAGCCAAAACTCAGAAGATCAAGGTTAGTATATTTTCTCTCATATGCAAAAAGAGAGGAAAATGTGGGAGGAAATGTGGGAGATGGTGATCTCACAAAAATCAAAAGGAGTTTAGTAGAGGCAAGGAAAGGAATGCAGAGGAGTGAGGTGGGCAATGATATTGGGTAAATTGCATTGTTACATTGTGGATGCAGGAATCTGTAACCCCAGGTGCACAACTATAATGCACCAATAAAGATGTGGGGGAAAAGAAAAGTAATAAGACACACAAAATGCGAATGTTAACTTCATCCTGCGGAGATGATCCCAATAACAGCTCAGTGGGATAATGACCCCTGGTGATCCCTTTTGAAGGACCTCATCCTAAGCCTTGGACTTAGGATATGGAGCATCCCTTATCCAAAATCTCTGCCTATGCTTTCAGATTTCTTTTCTGATTCTAGAATATGTTCTGGCGCAGCGTGAGCTATCTTGGGGATGGAAGAAGTCAAAACTTGAAATTTATGTATCTGTTGTACAATTTCACCTGGAACCTGAAATTCATCTTCTACAAGATTGTTAATGATGTTTTGCATAAAATGAAGTTTAAGGGTGTGCACATTTCAACACGTGGGATGGTGTCAGCATCCGATGTGCTGGGGATTTGAGAGCAGCCCAGATTTGGGATTTTTGACTTAGTGATGCTCCACGTGTACAGAATGTAAATTTCGTGTTGCTTTGCTGACCTTATGTGTAAACCTTATACTGGGTGCATCCTGAAGATCAGGTTTTACAGGTGTTCCTGAGCGGTCATTGCAGTGGATTGATAATATAACTACTATTTACGCCGTATTCATACTGTACTAGACGTTATGAGTCATCTAAAGATGGTTTAAAAAATATCAAACCGTCCGCATTTGTTATTTGCAAAACTGGGTCATTTTATGCAAAGAAATGGAGCCTGCGTGGATTTTAGCATCCCTGGGGACATCCCGCAACCACTGTATTAGATAAGGAGGATTCCAACGTGACTCTCCTCCTAGATGCCCACCTCCTGATAGACAGGAACTTCTTCAAGGTACTCAACCCAGGTACTGCTGGAGAAGGACTTTGCAGAGATCAAACTGTAAGATAAAGGACCGAGATACAGGGATATTAGGCCAAAGAGTTGTGCGCACTTAAAAGCAGACTGTTTTCTGAAAATCAGGAATTGGAAGTATGGCCAGGATCTGATATTGTGGGTCTGACGGATTTTGGAGGTCACGGGTGGTCAGCGTGGTCCTTGGCCTGCTAGTGTTGAGAAATGGTGGAATGTTCAAGAGGCGGAGCCCAGTGGAAATGGTTCGGTGATTGCAAGTGCTTCCATTAGAGCCCAAGTTGCTTTTCCTAAGACGAGGTCCTTCTAAAAGAGCAAGCTGGGGCCTCTGGACCACTCTGGCTTCTGACCCTTCCAATCCCTTTAGTCATCTCGTCCCTGTGCCCAAAATACCAGCAAGAACAACTTAAAGGAAGAGAAGTTTATTTGGGGCTCATGGTTTCAGAGGTTCAGTCCATGGTGGGCGAGTCCATAGCTCTGGCCCAAGGTGAGGCAGAACAAATGGCGGAAGGGCCTGGAGGAGGAGAGCAGCTCAGGACGTGGCACCAGGGAGCAGAGAGAGCTCTGCTCACCAGGGACCAGATATAAACCCCATGGAGCCATGGACAGGATATAGTCCTCATGGAGCCAGGGACAGGATAGAGTCCCCAAGGAGCCAGGGACAGGATATAGTCCCCGAGAGATGTCCCCAGTGACCACAGCTCCTCCAGCCACACCCCACCTGCATTGTTCCACCTGGTTTATTTTGGCTCATGGTTTCAGAGGTTCAGTCCACGGTGGGCCAACTCCATGGCTCTGGCCCGAGGTGAGGCAGAACAAAATGGCAGAAGGGCCTGGAGGAGAGAGCAGCTCAGGATGTGGCACCAGGAAGCAGGGAGAGCTCTGCTCACCAGGGACCAGATATAAACCCCAAAGGCAGCTGCCCAGTGACCCAGCCTCTCCAACCACACCCCACCTGCTACAGCCACCACCCAGTTAGTCTGTCCATTCAAGTGGATTAATCCACTGACAAGTTATCTCTCTCATCATCTGATCATTTCACCTCTGAACATTCCTGCACTGGGGACACCTCACATCCAATCCAAACCATACACCTCATGTGAAGTCTTCCTCTCCCAGCGATTGTTCCATGATGTCATCTGTCTGGCTGCCACACAGCCAAGGGTCCCTCACCAGAGGCCAAATAGATGGAGCCCCACAATCTTGGACATTCTCTCTGCAAAACTGTAAGCAAACTAAATCCATTTTCTTTTAAAGAACTCAACACAACTACGTTCTTTTGACAACGGAACATATGCATGAATACAAGCCAAAAGGCAGAGATGAAGACGAGTTGAGAATTTATGAGTTTCACGGTACCATAAGCAGAAGATCCAACCATGCCACCGAGGAGGGTTCTGATCTAAGGAACTGTGAGTTCACAATCGTGTGTTGCTTTACCACTGTGCACTAGTGAAATTTGTTATACCAGATAGGAAACCAAGGCACCCTGAATGTGACCTTCACAGATATCACCCAACAGATACTTTGCCATTGATACTACATTGATTCAAAATTACCCATTAGGGAGGAAAAGAAAAAAAAAATATCACCAACTTCTTAGGAAAGGAGATCTCCCCTTTGAACCTCCAAATTCGTAAAATCAACTTCAGTAATTGCACCAATTCTACAAGCTTTCGATTTCTTGCATACATGGAAGTTGCTCCCATCAGTCTCAATGTGGAAAAAAAAAATCCCCATTCTCCTAGAAAGGCTTTAAGGTTTATAATTTCGCCTTGAGTTCCTTCTGATAACTACAGTGGATGTAGCTGAACAAACCAGAGAAAACTTCATCAGTAATTATTAAGCGTTGCCAGGTGAAGTTCCCAGGATGCCAACAGTGTTCCGTGGACAGAGGCAGCGTTCGGACGGCGAGCGCGTCCATAAATCAAACCAGTCCCAGGAGTGGGCGTAGTGGTAATGGAGGGAACGATGTGAATTACTGCTCAACAGGAATATTGAATCCTTAAATGAACTGTACACTCTCATTTTTAATGGGAGAAAGTAGTAGCCAGGCATAATAAAAATAATTGAAATGAGGGGTTGGATCCATTAATCTACAGAGAAGTGCCTTAAAGAATAAGTGAGGCAGAAAACAGGAAAATGTATATGACACCCCCGATAGATGTCATTTGTGCCTAATGGTCTCGGTGGCCATCAATAAAGGAGTGAATGGTATGGATAATGGGGAATGCACCTTAAGACAAATTCCTCCTTAGCAGGAGAACAGAGAGGAGAATGGGAAGTCATGATTGATCGAGCAAATGTCCCTCCTCATTGCTCCTTCAGAGAAAAAAATGGAATCGCCATATCTGCATAATTCATTTAATTAATGGAGTAACAGAAGTCCAACTGAACGGACAAAACTCATTTTTCTTCCTCCCTCTTAACATAATATCTGGATCAGTCTTGCAAGAATACCTTCCATTGCCGCAATTCTATCTGTCATTTACCTTGGGGTCTGAGAAGTACCTGCCCGTCCGCCATTTTGATAAGTTTCACAGGTCAGCAGAAGAAGCCTAGAAAGTTTCCCATGGTAAAAGACACCTCCCAGGGATGTAAGAGGTCACAGGGAATGCATCTGTCCATTTTCCAGGACTGGATTTCACAAACACAACCCCGTGTTGGATCTCTGGGCACAGTCGGTATCGTCTGGAAGAACCCATGCATGAAACCATTGAGCCAAATTCCAAGACAGCATGAATGTGATATGGTGTCAACTGTGGGTAAATGGGCATCTCAGCCCATTTTATGAGCCTGAGTAACTTCATAAAGGAAAGAAGTTTATTTGCACACACTGATGGAGGGGCCAGTTCAAGGCACCTGCCTCCACTCCGCTCTGAGAGGATCTTGGGGTAGACCACACCACAATGGTGGAAGTGCATGCCAGGGGACACACTCAATCCACATCCAAACCCTCCAGAGCAGGAATCTTGGGGGACACACTCAATTCACTTACAAATCACCCAGAGCAGGAACCCTGAGGACACACTCAATTCATATCCAAATATCTCAGAACATTAATCTTGGGGACACACTCAATCCACCCAAACCTTCCAATACATGAACCTTGGGGACACACCAATTCATATCCAAATCTGCCCACACTGTATCTTGGGGACACATTCAATCACCCAGAGCATTCAAATTACCCAGAGCAGAAAAACTTGGGGACACACTCAATCCACACCCACACCTTCCAGAGCATGTATCTTGGGGGACACACTCAATCCAACCTGACCCACAGAAGGTCCTGGGGGCACCAGCGTTTGACTTGATTAGGTGATTATTTAGTGCAGTTATGTCATCATCTCTGGTTGGAAAGGTGTCCAACTGTTGGCTTCTCTTTTCTGTGATTCTTCCATACACTTCCGCGATACTGAGGCCGTTCTCGGGAAATAAATGGTCTCTGAGGTCATTTTTGCAAAAATGTAGCTCAGATCCCAAACTTTGACCAAACAAACCTTAATATGAGGGAAAGGGCTCACTGAGTAAGAAATAATAGGTCTCAGATTGCCCAGAATCTCCCAGGTAGGTGGACGTAACTGGGAGAAAATGCGAGGGAAAGCCGGGAGTACTGGGAGCAGCCACCGTGCTCTTGGCCTCGGGTTCCAGAGGCACATTTGCATCTCTCAGTACACGCAGTGAGCTTCAGGGGGGATTTCTGAAGAGAAGACATATTCCATCATGCTCGTCAAAAAAATGTCTGGATGTCTACACCCCATGCTAGGTGATGTCCATTCATAAACTCACGTTGAGGGTCTTTTAGGCAAGAGGAGCTACACAGAGAAGTTATTTGAATTCCAGTACAGAATACAGAACAATAGCCTAAAATAATACCCAGTTATAGATAGATAGATAGATGAATGGATAGACTGATAAGGATGGATGGATGGATGGATGAATGGATGGATAGATGGATGGATGGATAGATGATTGATAGATGGATAGACAGATAGATAGATAGATAGATAGATAGATAGATAGATAGATAATAGATGGATGGATGGATGGGTGGATGGATGGATGGATGGATGGATGGATGGATGGATGGATGGATGATCAATAGATGGATAGATAGATAGATAGACAGATAGATAGATAATAGATGGATGGATATATTGATAAGAAGAGATGGATGGATGAATGGATGGATGGATGGATAAATAGATAATGATGGATGGATAGATGGATAAGAATGGATGGATGGATGGACAGATAGAGAATAGATAAGAATAGACAGGTGGAAAAATAGACGATTAGTAGATAGTAGATGGATGGATGTGCATAGATAGATAATACATATCTTCACATAAAATATTCAAAGCTCACATCTCACTCGATCTCTGCTGCTCTAACGAGCTGAGAACTAACTCTAGTTTTCATCTGAAGGTCAAGGGGAGATCTGGGGCCTCTGCTAACTCATTGGGAAACTCACTCTAGGTTGTCTTGTATCTCAGAAGGTCTTCTAACCATACCCAGAGAACCGGGCTCCATGTGCAAGTTCAGAAAGCTCAGGAAAGTTTGAGAAAGAAGACACTGGAGACATTCATCCCAATAGCTCTCTCGCCTATATCAGAGTCCCACGTCATCACACGCAGTGCTATAAGCTTGGATGGAGAGATGAACTTTGATTGGCATTTATGCTCTTGGAAGCATCGACTCTTGGGCCCTGGAGCTGATTCGCGTTTCTCTACCTTGTCCTTGAAAGAAGAGAGTTTTTCTGGCACCAAAGAACATCTTTGATTTTCACAGGTGGCTTCCACTGGGCTATTCTTAGTCTTTTACCTCTTCCTTATTTTTCTGCAGCAGATGACTGGTCCTTATCCTGACCCATCCAACGCCACACAGTCTTTGCTGCTATTTATTCCATGTGTCTCAAACTCCAGATGGATCGCCTATGCTCATGCAGTCCCATACAACGGTATCCACCAGAAGTCACACCAGTGAGTGTTTTTCTCAACAGGACCATCAACGGTCACCAGCCATTTCCTCTTCCCACCTACCACGGCAATGGTGCCCTCCTCCCCAGCCAGGCGATGAAGGATTGGCCTTCTGACCGCCATCTTGGTACCTTCTCCAGACATCTCCAGCTCTTGCTCATGGTCTCAGACCTCTTGGACTCTTGCAAATGAGCTTCCCCAAACTGAGCCCTGGTGTAGGCAGCTCACCTGCACCCGTCTGGGGAGCTCACCTGTCCCATCTGGCGAGCTCACCTGAGCCCTGGTAGGCAGCTCACCTGAGCCCTGGTGTAGGCAGCTCACCTGCACCCAGTCTGGGGAGCTCACCTGCATCCCATCTGGTGAGCTCACCTGAGCCCTGGTCTACGCAGCTCACCTGAGCCCTGGTGTAGGCAGCTCACCTGCACCCTGAGCTCACCTGCATCCCATCTGGAGCTCACCTGAGCCTGGTCTAGGCAGCTCACCTGCACCCCATCTGGCGAGCTCACCTGAGCCTGGTCTACAGCTCACCTGCACCCCGTCTGGCGAGCTCACCTGAGCCCTGGTCTACGCACTCACCTGCACCCAGTCTGGCGAGCTCACCTGAGCCCTGGCGCGCAGTTCACAGCGGGCCTTCCGCCTCCGGGTTGAAGAGAGTCGGGTGCTGAGCCTCTCACTTCCACAGCTCCCGGGGCACCCAGAGTGCAGCAGGCCTGGGGCCCCGGCCAGCTCGCCCCTGGCTTCTCCCCCGTCGTCCTGCTGACGTGGACCCCTGGCTGGACCGGGCCTCCTTCTCTGGGCACATTTGCTCCCCGAGGTGGCCGTGGCTCCTGATGTGGGTGCTCCCTGCGACCCTCCCGCTGGAGCCCCATTGGTATGGACTTCATTACGAGCCTCGAGTGGTGGCCTGATGAGGACACTTCCTGGGGAGAGTCCACCACTTCTCCGCTTGGCGCTGGAAGGCGTGTCATGCCAGGTGGCGTCCGGACCAGCTTCCAAAATACAGAGACCAAAGGAAAAGGGTCTCACGTTCTACAGACCAAGAGGCTCAGTTTAGTTCACAATTATTTACAAGGCATTTCAAAATAGCTGGAAAAGTGTGAGTGTTCCCAAGGCAGAAATGATACAAAAATGTGGGGATAATGCAGAGGAAAATCACGCTGATTTGATCTTCACACGCTGTATGTATGGATTGAATTCCCAAGTACGGATATACAAACCCCTATGTTAATTTAAAAATTAATTTAGCTCCAGAAGCTGGGGTAGGAGGATCGCAAGTTGGAGGCCAGCCTCACAAGTTAGTGAAACCCTAAGCAACTGAGCGACACCTGGTCTTCCAATGGAATATAAAAGAGATGGGGATATGACTCAGTGGTTACTTACCCCAATACCAATAATGATAATAGTAATAATAATAATAATCAGTTTTTAAAAAGTGCAATTTGAGCACATGAATCATCAAAGACCATTCAGACTCAGCTTTGCTTCTCCACTAAATTCTTTGCTCCTGGGTCTGTTTTAAAAAATAAAATCACGTCTGTGCTTTGAACTCCTGCACGCTTACGGACTCTGGCCTCTGAAGATACCTTCGCATTGGAAGTCATTGGCACCGGAGGCTGTCAAGCTAAGGCGGAGTTAATCAGGCCCTTGGAAAGAACTTCCATCGCATCTTATTCAAAACGGATACCGGGGAAATGCAGCCATTAAGCCATCCGGTTTGCCAGGGTTTATGACGGTTAACTAACAGCCCCCGTGATCTCCGTCCCCCTCAGAAGAGGTTCTTCCCCGTTGCCTGAGAAATCCCAGCGACGGCTCCTTAAAGGCGCTTCTCTCCCCGTGAGTTACGGGGACCTCCAGAGCTGGCCAAGCGTTTTATCGCCCCGTTGCTTCTCCAGGATGCGCAGGTTTTATTAAGATCTTTCGTCAAGATGCCCTGCTGGCGATGTTTAAAAAAGATATCAAGCTCTCACAAAATTCAGCCATGAGTCTTGTAAAAGTGACGACAGTTAAAAATCAAAGAAGAGAAAGAGAGACGGCAATAGAGCCACGTGGGTGCAGGCGAGCTGCCCTACACCAGGGCTCAGGTGAGTTCCTCAGCCATCCTTCAAAATCAGGGGCGAGAAAAGGCTAAAGGCACGTCAGCCTCCTTCTGTTGATCGGAAGACGTTGGCCTCAGAAGCCCAAAGACGGGGTGAGTTTCCAGGGTGTTTTTAATCAGCGTTCTCGGAACAGAGACCAAACGAGGAGGACGTGGAACAGGGGAGGAGGAAAGTCTCTTTTGGTTTTCAATTGCAGACCAAGTGGGTCCACCCCATAGCTCGGACCCAAGAGAGGCAGAGCAACATGGCGGAAGGGCCTGGTGGACTGTGGTTCAGCTCACTGGCAGCCAGGAAGCCGACAGAGAAGGAAAAGCCAGGGACAAGATAGAGTCCACAAGGCCCCACCGCAGTGACCTGCTTCCTTAAGACACACTCACCTGCCTACGGTCACCACTCAGTTCATCCATATCAGTGGATTAATCCACTGGACAAACTGGAGCGTGTTCACGCTTCTAACAAACAAAAACCTGGTAGGGACAGAGCTCGGGATTGACGGCTGACGCCATTAGCATTCCCGAAACTTGTTCCCAGAGGTCACATCCAAGGACTGGAAACTAGGTAAGTCCTACGATGAAGACGAGAAACGTCACCAAGGTGGTCCCTACGGTTTGGACGTGGAAGGCCTCTTCTTCTTCTAATTCTTCTGATTCTTCTAATTCTTCTATCATCTTCTGTCTGTATCTAATCTATCACTTAGCTAGCTAGCTGTCCATATCTGTCACCTATCTCTCATCTGTCTAGCTGTCCATCATCTATCTATCTATCCATACCTACCTTTCCTGACTGCCATGAATGGAGTGCTTTTCGCTTTTCTTCCACCCTGACAAAATCCTGCCTCTTCCATGATATTTTTCTTCAGCCCTAGAAAGAAAGACCAGTTCCCCTTAGTGTCTCCTTAAACACTCTGCCTCGATCTTTACCTTATTTCACTCACTCTACAGGGACTGCCAACCAAGGGTGAGCACGTGGAGGCACCATCTGTGCCTCCTTGCAGCTCACTGTTGAGACCTGGAGGTTGTCACTTAGGAAAGAACCACAGAGAGGATCAAGAAGGGTGAGGGAAGTGACGTAAGAAAGTTCTTCTCACACCGTGAGAACCCGCCAAGGGACTCTTCAAGCTCGGGGAAGGGGGTGCCTGAGATCTTCTCTGTGGAGGTGGATTTGATATTCAGACCTCCATGGAGACTGAAAACTCACTGTTATGGTCCGGAGGTCAGGTGTCCCCGAAAAGCTCATATGTGAGACAGTGCAAACCAGCACAGAGGTGAAATGATGGGGTTATGAGAGGTGTAGCCTACTGAGTGGATTAATCCATTTGCTTGCACTTACCGGGTGGTGACTGACTATTAATATCTGTACTACACATTTTCAAACTCTGGTTGAAATGGAGGCAGTGGTTTTAAGATGAAGCATCCTTCAAATTCACACTATGCAGATCTGGAGAGTGTTTTCTGGAATGTTCCTGGGTCCCTAGCACAGGACGGTTTCAAGATAATTGGGGGAGACAAGTTGTTGTGGTTTAGAATGAAGTATCTCCCAAAATGTCTCATATGAGACCATGCAAGAAAGTTCAGAGGTGAAATGATGGGGTTATGACAGGTGTAGCCTAATCAGTGGATAATCCACTTGGACACATTAACTGGGTGGTGACTGTAGGCAGGTGGGATGTGGGGAGGACTGGTTCACTGGGGACATCCCTTGGGGACTATATCCTGTCCCTGGCTCCTTGGGGACGTATCCTGTCCCTGGCTCCTTGGGGACTATATCCTGTCCCTGGCTCCTTGGGGACTATATCCTCTCCCTGGCTCCATGGGGACTCTATCCTCTCCCTGGCTCCATGGGGACTATATCCTGTCCTGGCTCCTTGGATACTATATCCTGTCCCTGGCTCCTTGGGGACTCTATCCTCGCCCTGGCTCCTTGGGGACTATATCCTGTCCCTGGCTCCTTGGGGACTATATCCTGTCCCTGGCTCCTTGGGGACTATATCCTGTCCCTGGCTCCTTGGGGACTATATCCTGTCCCTGGCTCCTTGGGGACTATATCCTGTCCCTGGCTCCATGGGGTTTATATCTGGTCCCTGGTGAGCAGCACTCTCTCTGCTCCCTGGTGCCACGTCCTGAGCTGCTCTCCTCCTCCAGGCCCTTCTGCCATTTTGTTCTGCCTCCCCTTGGGCCAGAGCCATGGAGTTGGCCCCCACCATGGACTGAGCCTCTGAAACCAGGAGCCCCAGGTAAACGTTTCCTCCTCTAAAATTGTTCTTGTCAGGTCTTTTGTCACAGCAGCAAAAAGCCGAGCAAAACACACAGAATCCCACAAACCTACAGAATGACTCTCAATCAAAAATGAAATATTAAAAATACATATTTCTTATAAGATCAAAAGGGCAGAATCCTCATGAGTCTGGCTCCACCTGGAGCTTCAAGATTCGACTCTCTGGACCCCGGTCCCCTCTCCCAGGGCACGGGCAGCTCCCGCCTCCTCTGATCGGCTGGATACAGAGGGTAGAATCTGCGTGGGTCCCTTTCTGATTTGGAAGGCGCTCCCAGGAGACTCCATGAGTGACCTTCCGAGGAGTCAAGGACAGCGGCAGCCAGAACCGGCAGCTTGGAGAGGAGAACACCGTGCAGGGTCGGGGCGTCCTCGGTGGAAAAACAATTTACACAGCCAGTCGTGCATTAAATGAATCTCCCCACCACGATCGCAACGGGAAGGAGGCTCAGCCCTCTATGGGTGATGGCGGAGGCGGGGACACACACGGCCCTGCACCCTGGACTTACCACACTCACGCACACGCACGTGCAAATCTCTATGACTCTACGTTCAGTAGGACGAGGTCTGTTTAACCAGCAAAGCCTCCTGGCTGCTCCGGAGCATGGCAGGAATTTCGTGTGCTTGGCAACAATCCACGGCTGTGCAGATTATTTTCTCCTGGCCCAAGTTGCTCTCCGCGGTGACGTCCTGGGTCCTGGGTCTGTAAGACGCCATTCCTGCAGCATCGACCCCACGGGCTGCCGCTGGCTGAGTCTCGCTGGGACGCTCTGTCCCCCTCTCTGAGCGGATTCAGGCCTCTGACTGGCAATGAGATTAAAAAAAAAAAAAAGAAAGAAAAAATCTGCATTGGTTCAGTTGTGCAAAAAACAGGGACAAAGAAAGTCCAGGCCCTGGTCTGGGGAGGCTGTCTGCACCCCAAGTTCTGTGAGTTCTGGACGGCCGGTTTGTCTGAAGTGGGTCCTCAGGGGATTTGATGCTGGCAGTGTAGACCCAGGAAGCCCTGGAGACCTCGCCCTCGGGCCCTTGGGTTTTTGTTGCTCTCAGAAGGCAACAGACAAGCCCTGGGTGTTTTGGTCCAGAGGTTAAAATCTTCTGATTTGCTGGTGCTTAATACCTGCACCAAAGCATCTTGAGTCTTACTCTTTCTTGTTTTTCTGTGGTTTTTTGGGGGGGTTACAGGGATTGAACTCAGGGTCACCGGACCCCCGAGCCACCTCCCCAGCCCTGTTTTGCATTTTAATTAGACGCAGGGTCTCCCTGAGTGGCCGAGCCCCTCGCTGTTGCAGAGGCTGGCTTTGAACTCACGCTCCTCCTGCCTCAGCCTCCCAGCCCCTGGGATGACGGAGCTCCGGGTGAATCTCACTCTCTCTTTTCAACAGACACGTAATGACTGGATGTAGCTGTGACGGACAGGGTGACAGTCACCCTGGGCACATGCACCTTCCCGTCTCCTGGAACGATTCTTTGCATCGGGACGATGGGAGTTCTCCACACACAGTTGGTCGGAAAGAGGATCCGCGGAGCCGGCGCCACGTCCTGGGGCAGGTTCTCCGCCCAGGGCTGCCGAGCTTAGGAAGCGCTCCTTCGCCCTGCCTGCCGTGACCGGCAGACGCTGGGGGTCCACCCGCCTTTGCCAAAGCCCACCAGGCAGCTCCTCGGGGCCGCTGCACCCCTTTTCAGCCCTCCTTCCGCAGAGTGGAGTTTTTAAGCGTGCAGGTTGCACACGCGAGCACGTGCTGTTCTTCTCTCCGCCAGGCTGATTGCGCTTCACAGAACGTCTGCGGATTGCAACCTTCAAAACAGTGGATCAGCCAGACACAGTGGCGCAGGCCTGTCATCCCAGCGGCTCGGGAGGCTGAGGCAGGAGGATGGAGAGTGCAAAGCCAGCCTCAGCCAAAGCGAGGCCATAAGCAATTCAGTGAGACCCTGTCTCTAAATAAAATGCCAAATAGGGCTGGGGAGGGGCTCAGGGGTCGAGTGCCCCTGGGTTCAATCCCTGATACCAAAAAAAGAAGGAGGAGGAGGAAGAGGCAGAGGAGGAGGAGATACCCCAATATCTGAACAGCAGCTCCCTCTGGACAGAAGCAGGTCCTTCTGTGCAGACAGCAGAACACCAGCCCACTGATGCCCCACCAGCCGGCAAGAAAGAGCCGAGCGTGGACAAAGACAAACCCTATTGGAAAACCTCTCTGCCGGTGGGTCTGAGCGCCCAGGAGGCGGCGTGGGCTCCTGAGTGATCGGACAGTTGACTGTTCCTGACCCTAATTTCAACTTCAATCAGAAGGCACAGAAAAGCAGGCGCGGATACTTGCCGCTTGTCCCTCCGTTGTCCCAAATTCTGGGTATACATCACCCCAAAAGCAGAAGCGCCCCCTGGGTTGGTGGTGGAAAATACCACCACTCACCTGCGTGTGACAGACACTTTGCAATCTGCAAAGAGCTTTTCCGAGTTCTGGTCTGAAGGTGATGGCGAGGTCCAGGAGCGCGGGCTGCCAGGAACTTCTCGCCCAGTCCGCTCCCTGTGGCTGCTGGATGAGGCGCCAACCCCTGGAGGCTGAGGACCGGGGATCCAAATGTCAGAGCTGTGGGATCAACTCGGGGGCGAGGCTGTGAGTGCTTTGGAGGCTGTGGGAGGCCGGGGCCTCCTGGGCGGTTCTGTGGCACGTATACACATCCCTCCTGATGCTAGTCAGGTTTTTGGTGCTGTGATAAAATACCTGATTTAAAAGAGAAATTGAAGAAGGAAAAAATTGTTTTGGCTCATGATTTCAGAGGTTCAGCCCATGGTGGGCCGACTCTATGGCTCTGGGCCTGAGGTGAGGCAGAACAAGATGGCAGAAAAGCAAGGTGCAGGGAAGAAACTCAGCTCAGAGCAGACGGGACGTAGAGAGGCAGAGAGAGGGAGAGAGAGAAGCCGGGGACAGGATATAGTCCCCAGGGATGGGTCTCCAATACGCGGCTGCCTCCACTGCTTCGCCTCTCCATTACTCTGGGCCTGTGTAAGGCTGAACATCATGGCAGAAGGACATGGTGGAGAGAATCAGCCCAGTTCATGGCCGACAGGAAGCAGACGGGAAAAGTGA
Organism: Sciurus vulgaris; assembly: GCF_902686455.1. Classification (NCBI taxonomy): domain Eukaryota; kingdom Metazoa; phylum Chordata; class Mammalia; order Rodentia; family Sciuridae; genus Sciurus; species Sciurus vulgaris. The sequence goes on from NC_136471.1 coordinate 136,301,377, forward strand.
GAGGGAGCGAGAGAGAGAGAGAGGAAGGAGCTGAGAACAAGAAACGCCCTTGCAGAGAGGGAAGCTGTGTGCCGACTCCGCTGGGTGGTCAGGAGGTGCTCTTTGGGGTCCTTTCCGTGAGGAGCCCCGGGGTTACTGCATGTTACTCAACCTGCCTCCTGGAGGAACTGCCTCCAAGCCTCCCCAGTGACCGTCCTCCACCAGCCGCACCCGCCAGCCTACAGTCACCACCCAGTCAGTCCACACCAGGGGACAAAGGCACCCCTTAGCTCACGGCTCTCCTACCCCGACCCTTTCACCTCACGCACGAGCTTCGCGGGGACGCCTCCTGTCCCAACAAGGTCATTTGTCGATCTAACGTACAAGGGACACTTTTAGGGACAGGGTAGAATTTATGAAATCGTCAATTCGCTCTTGAAAACCCAAACCGGTTCAGAAATCCGAATCGAACCTGTTTACTTTCCTGTTCTTCCTTTTCAAGGTAAGCAAACCACATTTCTGAAGTTACAAAGTAGCTTTCTCATTAAAGAGTTTCCTCTTATCAGTAGATTCACTTTCTGCACTTTTAATTACCCAGGGTCCATTAAGGTCCAAAATATGAATTGAAAAATGTCTTAAATGAACTATTTAAAATTTTAAGTCATACATTTTTTTCCAAGTGGCATGAAAAAAAAAAATTTTCAATCTAGTTCTTCTCCGTAACTCCTGAGACAAGAACCGTGACTTTGGCCAGTGTATCCGTGGTGTATAAGCTACCCACCCGTTAGTCATTTAGTAGCTGTCTCATCTGTCAGATCAACCGCCATTGGCATCTCAGTGTTTGCAAATAACTCTCTCTATATATTTTTTTTTTTCAGTACAAGGGATTGAACTCAGGGTTACTTGACCCCTGAGCCGCCTCCCCAGCCCTATTTTCTAATATAATTAGAGACAGGGTCTCCCTGAGTTGCCAAGCACCTCATTTTTGCTGAGGCTGGCTTTGCACTCACCATCCTCCTGCCTCAGCCTCCCGAGACCCTGAGATTACAGGTGTGCACCACGGCCCGCAGCTCAAATCGTCCTATATGGTATGATAAGCGTTCCAAATCTGAATCACAATGGCGCTGGTCATTCAGATATTCCATTACCTGCTTCCTTTAATATGATCGTACATCATCACAGCAAGAAGCAGGATGGCACAATAGGTATTTTGAGAGAGAGAAAGAGAGAGAAGTGCATTCACCTAACATTTACTGCAGTATATTTTTCAAGTCATTCTATTTTATTGTTGTTACTAATCTCCTAGTGTGTCTGATTTATAAGTAAAACTTTATGATTGCATGCAATCATAACCTATGTATATGGCTGCCGGGATCCATTGATCCAGGAAGGAAGGAAGGAAAGAAAAGAAGAAAGACAAAAAAGAGAAAAGAAAAGCTAGCTCTTCCTAACCCTGTTATTAGTCCGTTTTTCATAGACTTGCCATCACTTCGCATCGCTCTGATCATGGTAAAATTTACCACCACGACTCAAGAACATTTTATTGATAGATGCATGAATGAATTAGGGATCATATCTGCAAGATAGAATCATAATTTCCTCCTTTTATGGATCGCACACACACACAAATTTCCAAATCTAGTGGAACATGATGGTAAAGCATGATATCCTTCATCATTCATCCCGGGCAAAAAAAAAAAAAAAAGAAAAATATTTCATGAAGCAGAAATAAGATTAGCAAATTCTTCTGCGAATTTATGTTTGCCTGCATACCTCATTGGTAGCAGAATATTTGCAGTCCTGTTTGGAATGTAATTTACCAAGAGATGGGAAGATGCCATCAAAATATTAGATGCAAAATAAATGGCTACGCGGGTTCCTTTGCAGACTTTCAGCTCTGCCACTGAGCTTCATGATAATGGATAATTAATTACCATCCTCCCTATATTCATTGACAGTATGGAAATATTTCCATTCCAAATGGCTTATTTGTAAAAAAAAATAAAAATAAAAAATCCTGCAGTATCTCGACAGCTGTGATTATTGAAAAAGGAAGAGAATCTCCTTCCATGATTTAATACACAGATAAGAACGAGGATAAACCTACAGTCAAGTGAGACAGAATTAAACATCTCAAAAAGAAATATGAAGAAACAGCACAGGACTTTTAATAATGCGGGGATAAAGAAGAGTGATTTTGCATTTCATGCTGTCAAATAATGTCACATGGTGTTTTTTTTTTTTCAGAGTTCATGGATAGTGGGCGGCCATCTTTCCTACCCAATATGGAGGCGATGACTAAGCTTTTGCATGAACTTGGTCGATGTCAACGACATCGCGTTAGGCAGTGTTTCATCACGGTGACCAAAACAGCTGACACCAACAACTAAGAGCAACAAAGGTTTATTTTAACTCAAGTCTCTGAAGTCTCAGTCCAGGGTTGGCTGGTTTCAAGGGAGAAACAAGATGGCGGAAGGGCAGGGTGGAGAAAAGAGACTGACCTCTTGGCAGCTGGGAAGCGGAGAGAGAGAGGACAGGCAAGGAGCTAGGAACAAAATAAAGTCCCCAAGGTCACCTCCCCAGTGACCTCCTTCATCTCAGTTATCAACAGTCCATTCAGTAATCAATGGATTAATCCATCAAACAGATTAATCCACTGATGAGGTCAGAGACCTCATCAGCCAATCTTTTCACCTCTGCACACCGCTGCCTTTCCCAGCGGATGAGCTTTTGGGGGAACATTTCAGAGCCAAACCATAGCAGTCGCCCTGATAGCTGGTAAAACACTATGCCTGGATGTGTCTGTGAGGGTGTTTCCAGAAGGAACCAGCATTTGAATCCATAGACTGAGCACAGTCCGTTGAAGACCCTGCGGACTTGACTTTCTTCTTGAGTCTGGAGCCTGGATCCTGTCTTGCCTTGGTGCCTGAGAGCTCCTGATTCCTAGGGCTTCAGATGCAGGTGAACTCACCCCACTGGCTTCCCTGGATCTTTAGCCTGCACAGGGCAGATTGGCAGATGCAGGTAACACTTCTCAGGCCCCATAATCAGGTGAGTGGACAGACATAATCGATCTTAATTCTCTCTCTTTCTCTCTCTATTGATTCTAAGAACCACTGAGGACCACCCAGTGATTCTCACTGACCAATGGGAGTGAGACTCAAGCACAGGCTGATCTGTGGCGCCATTACAAAAATCAGAGAATTTTCCAATCCCGAAGGAGGTCCAAGATGGTCTTCCAAGGAGATTCGCCTGGTGTGAGTCTTGTGGATGACTCCCGTTTCCTGCCTCGGGTGCCATATTGATCCAGTGTTTTCTGTGTGTGTTGTCTTGGAGGAAAACGGTTGGGTATCAGCAAGGGTGTTGTTTCAGCGCATTCTACATTTTGAGCTTCAACTTGACGATGGATCCATCAGGAGATAACCCTTCCATAATTCAAGGAGCATGTGTCTCATGGTTTTCTCGGTTTTGTTTTATTTTGGTCTAGATCACAATTTTTCTTGCTGCATATTCATTATACAGAACGGTGAATCTTTTGTGGCATTTTTGTACACATGCGCGACATAATTTGGCCAACTTTACCCCTCAGTTTCTCCTCTTGCTCTCCCCTCCTGTCTCCTCTGATCTCTTTCCAGTGCCCTGGTCTCCTTTCTATTTTAATGAGATTTCCTTTTCCTTTTTCCTCTCCGGCTTCCACATAGGAGAGAAAAACATACAACCCTTGACCTTCTGAACTTGACTTATTTCACTAAACATGATGGCCTCTACTTCCATCTATTTTCCCTGCAAATGACATAATTTCATTCTTCTTTATGGCTGAATAATACTCCATTGTGTATCTATGCCCATGTTTTTTATCCATTCATCCATTCATGGACACCTAGGCTGGTTCTGTCGTTGGGCTATTGGGAATGGGGCTGCTGTAAACCCGGGTGGGCATGGATCACTGTGGTCAGATGGCTTTAATTCTTCAGGGTAAATACCCAGGAGTGGAGCAGCTGGGTGTCATGGTGGTTCCATCCTGGTGTTTTGAGGAGCCTCCGTACTGATTTCCATAGTGGTTGGACCCACTGACAGTCCCACCCACAGCCTAAGAGTATTCTTATTTCTTCACTTTCTTCAAAACATGTCTCATGGTGGAGTCGGTCGGGTCTTTGTGAAGGACATTGGCTTAATTTTAAAACAATCCCATACGCTCAAGCAGCTGTTTTAACGACGACGCGGGTATTTCTTATCCTTCGTAAACATTGTCTTCAGTTAGATAATAATGCATTTTAATAGCGTGATTCATTCTGATTTTATTCATAACAACTTTGCTCACCAATCATGCCCATCTTTTCATCAATCCATTATGAACAGATTTCCTCCTCCTTCTTGCATCTGCTCCAAGGCAGAGAAGGGTCACGGTACTTCACCCGGCCCATCCTCACTCAGAAATCAAAATATCGTTAAAGGGCTGTAAGAACGAACCAGATCTGGACCTATTTAGGCGTTCCCTGGGAAGCGGGCGCCATTCGTCCTAGCACCACGTGGGTATCACCTCAAACACACTCTTCACGAAGGACTCACTTCATGTCTGTGCTGTCCTGGGTCCGTGATTCAGTTTCCCCTCTCTAACAGAAGGAAGATAATTCCCTTTTTACAAAGGAAGAAGCGGTTTTCCAAAGAGAGTCAACCTGATGTGACTTTCCCACCCTGCAATGTGCCCCAAATAAGAAATCCCTGAACGTACCACTGAGCCAGAGCGCTCTTTGATAATGAGACGATAAAATTAGACACTGTACTTACATGGTACCCACAGGCCCGTGTTTATAGCAGCAAAGTTCACAAGAGCCAAACAATGGAACCAGGCTTGGTGTCTATCAGTGGATGAAAGGATAAACAAAATGTGGTGTATGTATACATTGGAATATTACTCAGTCATGAAGAAGATCGATGTTATGGCATTGGCAAGAAAATGGATGGAACTGGGGAACATTATGTGAAATGACATGAGCCAAAACTCAGAAGATCAAGGTTAGTATATTTTCTCTCATATGCAAAAGAGAGAGGAAAATGTGGGAGGAAATGTGGGAGATGGTGATCTCACAAAAATCAAAAGGAGTTTAGTAGAGGCAAGGAAAGGAATGCAGAGGAGTGAGGTGGGCAATGATATTGGGTAAATTGCATTGTTACATTGTGGATGCAGGAATCTGTAACCCCAGGTGCACAACTATAATGCACCAATAAAGATGTGGGGGAAAAGAAAAGTAATAAGACACACAAAATGCGAATGTTAACTTCATCCTGCGGAGATGATCCCAATAACAGCTCAGTGGGATAATGACCCCTGGTGATCCCTTTTGAAGGACCTCATCCTAAGCCTTGGACTTAGGATATGGAGCATCCCTTATCCAAAATCTCTGCCTATGCTTTCAGATTTCTTTTCTGATTCTAGAATATGTTCTGGCGCAGCGTGAGCTATCTTGGGGATGGAAGAAGTCAAAACTTGAAATTTATGTATCTGTTGTACAATTTCACCCTGGAACCTGAAATTCATCTTCTACAAGATTGTTAATGATGTTTTGCATAAAATGAAGTTTAAGGGTGTGCACATTTCAACACGTGGGATGGTGTCAGCATCCGATGTGCTGGGGATTTGAGAGCAGCCCAGATTTGGGATTTTTGACTTAGTGATGCTCCACGTGTACAGAATGTAAATTTCGTGTTGCTTTGCTGACCTTATGTGTAAACCTTATACTGGGTGCATCCTGAAGATCAGGTTTTACAGGTGCTCCTGAGCGGTCATTGCAGTGGATTGATAATATAACTACTATTTACGCCGTATTCATACTGTACTAGACGTTATGAGTCATCTAAAGATGGTTTAAAAAATATCAAACCGTCCGCATTTGTTATTTGCAAAACTGGGTCATTTTATGCGAAGAAATGGAGCCTGCGTGGATTTTAGCATCCATGGGGACATCCCGCAACCACTGTATTAGATAAGGAGGATTCCAACGTGACTCTCCTCCTAGGTGGCCACCTCCTGATAGAGAGGAACTTCTTCAAGGTACTCAACCCAGGTACTGCTGGAGAAGGACTTTGCAGAGATCAAACTGTAAGATAAAGGACCGAGATACAGGGATATTAGGCCAAAGAGTTGTGCGCACTTAAAAGCAGACTGTTTTCTGAAAATCAGGAATTGGAAGTATGGCCAGGATCTGATATTGTGGGTCTGACGGATTTTGGAGGTCACGGGTGGTCAGCGTGGTCCTTGGCCTGCTAGTGTTGAGAAATGGTGGAATGTTCAAGAGGCGGAGCCCAGTGGAAATGGTTCGGTGATTGCAAGTGCTTCCATTAGAGCCCAAGTTGCTTTTCCTAAGACGAGGTCCTTCTAAAAGAGCAAGCTGGGGCCTCTGGACCACTCTGGCTTCTGACCCTTCCAATCCCTTTTAGTCATCTCGTCCCTGTGCCCAAAATACCAGCAAGAACAACTTAAAGGAAGAGAAGTTTATTTGGGGCTCATGGTTTCAGAGGTTCAGTCCATGGTGGGCGAGTCCATAGCTCTGGCCCAAGGTGAGGCAGAACAAAATGGCGGAAGGGCCTGGAGGAGGAGAGCATCTCAGGATATGGCACCAGGGAGCAGAGAGAGCTCTGCTCACCAGGGACCAGATATAAACCCCATGGAGCCATGGACAGGATATAGTCCTCATGGAGCCAGGGACAGGATAGAGTCCCCAAGGAGCCAGGGACAGGATATAGTCCCCGAGAGATGTCCCCAGTGACCCAGCTCCTCCAGCCACACCCCACCTGCATTGAGTTACCACCTGGTTTATTTTGGCTCATGGTTTCAGAGGTTCAGTCCACGGTGGGCCAACTCCATGGCTCTGGCCCGAGGTGAGGCAGAACAAAATGGCAGAAGGGCCTGGAGAAGGAGAGCAGCTCAGGATGTGGCACCAGGAAGCAGGGAGAGCTCTGCTCACCAGGGACCAGATATAAACCCCAAAGGCAGCTGCCCAGTGACCCAGCCTCTCCAACCACACCCCACCTGCCTACAGCCACCACCCAGTTAGTCTGTCCATTCAAGTGGATTAATCCACTGACAAGTTATCTCTCTCATCATCTGATCATTTCACCTCTGAACATTCCTGCACTGGGGACACCTCACATCCAAACCATAACACACCTCATGTGAAGTCTTCCTCTCCCAGCAGTTTGTTCCATGATGTCATCTGTCTGGCTGCCACACAGCCAAGGGTCCCTCACCAGAGGCCAAATAGATGGAGCCCCACAATCTTGGACATTCTCTCTGCAAAACTGTAAGCAAACTAAATCCATTTTCTTTATAAAGAACTCAACAACAACTACGTTCTTTTGACAACGGAACATATGCATGAATACAAGCCAAAAGGCAGAGATGAAGACGAGTTGAGAATTTTAGATGTAGTTTCACGGTACCATAAGCAGAAGATCCAACCATGCCACCGAGGAGTTCTGATCTAAGGAACTGTGAGTTCACAATCGTGTGTTGCTTTACCACTGTGCACTAGTGAAATTTGTTATACCAGATAGGAAACCAAGGCACCCTGAATGTGACCTTCACAGATATCACCCAACAGATACTTTGCCATTGATACTACATTGATTCAAAAATTACCCATTAGGGAGGAAAAGAAAAAAAAAATATCACCAACTTCTTAGGAAAGGAGATCTCCCCTTTGAACCTCCAAATTCGTAAAATCAACTTCAGTAATTGCACCAATTCTACAAGCTTTCGATTTCTTGCATACATGGAAGTTGCTCCCATCAGTCTCAATGTGGAAAAAAAAAAATCCCCATTCTCCTAGAAAGGCTTTAAGGTTTATAATTTCGCCTTGAGTTCCTTCTGATAACTACAGTGGATGTAGCTGAACAAACCAGAGAAAACTTCATCAGTAATTATTAAGCGTTGCCAGGTGAAGTTCCCAGGATGCCAACAGTGTTCCGTGGACAGAGGCAGCGTTCGGACGGCGAGCGCGTCCATAAATCAAACCAGTCCCAGGAGTGGGCGTAGTGGTAATGGAGGGAACGATGTGAATTACTGCTCAACAGGAATATTGAATCCTTAAATGAACTGTACACTCTCATTTTTAATGGGAGAAAGTAGTAGCCAGGCATAATAAAAATAATTGAAATGAGGGGTTGGATCCATTAATCTACAGAGAAGTGCCTTAAAGAATAAGTGAGGCAGAAAAACAGGAAAATGTATATGACACCCCCGATAGATGTCATTTGTGCCTAATGGTCTCGGTGGCCATCAATAAAGGAGTGAATGGTATGGATAATGGGGAATGCAACCTTAAGACAAATTCCTCCTTAGCAGGAGAACAGAGAGGAGAATGGGAAGTCATGATTGATCGAGCAAATGTCCCTCCTCATTGCTCCTTCAGAGAAAAAAATGGAATCGCCATATCTGCATAATTCATTTAATTAATGGAGTAACAGAAGTCCAACTGAACGGACAAAACTCATTTTTCTTCCTCCCTCTTAACATAATATCTGGATCAGTCTTGCAAGAATACCTTCCATTGCCGCACATTCTATCTGTCATTTACCTTGGGGTCTGAGAAGTACCTGCCCGTCCGCCATTTTGATAAGTTTCACAGGTCAGCAGAAAGAAGCCTAGAAAGTTTCCCATGGTAAAAGACACCTCCCAGGGATGTAAGAGGTCACAGGGAATGCATCTGTCCATGTTTCCAGGACTGGATTTCACAAACACAACCCCGTGTTGGATCTCTGGGCACAGTCGGTATCGTCTGGAAGAACCCATGCATGAAACCATTGAGCCAAATTCCAAGACAGCATGAATGTGATATGGTGTCAACTGTGGGTAAATGGGCATCTCAGCCCACTTTTATCTGAGCCTGAGTAACTTCATAAAGGAAAGAAGTTTATTTTGCTCACACTGATGGAGGGGCCAGTTCAAGGCACCTGCCTCCACTCCGCTCTGAGAGGATCTTGGGGTAGACCACACCACAATGGTGGAAGTGCATGCCAGGGGACACACTCAATCCACATCCAAACCCTCCAGAGCAGGAATCTTGGGGGACACACTCAATTCACTTACAAATCACCCAGAGCAGGAACCCTGAGGACACACTCAATTCATATCCAAATATCTCAGAACATTAATCTTGGGGACACACTCAATCCACACCCAAACCTTCCAATACATGAACCTTGGGGACACACTCAATTCATATCCAAATCTGCCCACACTTGTATCTTGGGGGACACATTCAATCACCCAGAGCATTCAAATTACCCAGAGCAGAAAACTTGGGGACACACTCAATCCACACCCACACCTTCCAGAGCATGTATCTTGGGGGACACACTCAATCCACACCTGACCCACAGCAAGTGTCCTGGGGCACCAGCGTTGACTTGATTAGGTGATTATTTAGTGCAGTTATGTCATCATCTCTGGTTGGAAAGGTGTCCAACTGTTGGCTTCTCTTTTCTGTGATTCTTCCATACACTTCCGCGATACTGAGGCCGTTCTCGGGAAATAAATGGTCTCTGAGGTCATTTTTGCAAAAATGTAGCTCAGATCCCAAACTTTGACCAAACAAACCTTAATATGAGGGAAAGGGCTCACTGAGTAAGAAATAATAGGTCTCAGATTGCCCAGAATCTCCCAGGTAGGTGGACGTAACTGGGAGAAAATGCGAGGGAAAGCCGGGAGTACTGGGAGCAGCCACCGTGCTCTTGGCCTCGGGTTCCAGAGGCACATTTGCATCTCTCAGTACACGCAGTGAGCTTCAGGGGGGATTTCTGAAGAGAAGACATATTCCATCATGCTCGTCAAAAAAATGTCTGGATGTCTACACCCCATGCTAGGTGATGTCCATTCATAAACTCACGTTGAGGGTCTTTTAGGCAAGAGGAGCTCTACACAGAGAAGTTATTTGAATTCCAGTACAGAATACAGAACAATAGCCTAAAATAATACCCAGTTATAGATAGATAGATAGATGAATGGATAGACTGATAAGGATGGATGGATGGATGGATGAATGGATGGATAGATGGATGGATGGATAGATGATTGATAGATGGATAGACAGATAGATAGATAGATAGATAGATAGATAGATAGATAGATAGATAGATAGATAATAGATGGATGGATATATTGATAAGAATAGATGGATGGATGGATGGATGGATGGATGGATGGATGGATGGATGGATGATCAATAGATGGATAGATAGATAGATAGACAGATAGATAGATAATAGATGGATGGATATATTGATAAGAAGAGATGGATGGATGAATGGATGGATGGATGGATAAATAGATAAATGATGGATGGATAGATGGATAAGAATGGATGGATGGATGGACAGATAGAGAATAGATAAGAATAGACAGGTGGAAAAATAGACGATTAGTAGATAGTAGATGGATGGATGTGCATAGATAGATAATACATATCTTCACATAAAATATTCAAAGCTCACATCTCACTCGATCTCTGCTGCTCTAACGAGCTGAGAACTAACTCTAGTTTTCATCTGAAGGTCAAGGGGAGATCTGGGGCCTCTGCTAACTCATTGGGAAACTCACTCTAGGTTGTCTTGTATCTCAGAAGGTCTTCTAACCATACCCAGAGAACCGGGCTCCATGTGCAAGTTCAGAAAGCTCAGGAAAGTTTGAGAAAGAAGACACTGGAGACATTCATCCCAATAGCTCTCTCGCCTATATCAGAGTCCCACGTCATCACACGCAGTGCTATAAGCTTGGATGGAGAGATGAACTTTGATTGGCATTTATGCTCTTGGAAGCATCGACTCTTGGGCCCTGGAGCTGATTCGCGTTTCTCTACCTTGTCCTTGAAAGAAGAGAGTTTTTCTGGCACCAAAGAACATCTTTGATTTTCACAGGTGGCTTCCACTGGGCTATTCTTAGTCTTTTACCTCTTCCTTATTTTTCTGCAGCAGATGACTGGTCCTTATCCTGACCCATCCAACGCCACACAGTCTTTGCTGCTATTTATTCCATGTGTCTCAAACTCCAGATGGATCGCCTATGCTCATGCAGTCCCATACAACGGTATCCACCAGAAGTCACACCAGTGAGTGTTTTTCTCAACAGGACCATCAACGGTCACCAGCCATTTCCTCTTCCCACCTACCACGGCAATGGTGCCCTCCTCCCCAGCCAGGCGATGAAGGATTGGCCTTCTGACCGCCATCTTGGTACCTTCTCCAGACATCTCCAGCTCTTGCTCATGGTCTCAGACCTCTTGGACTCTTGCAAATGAGCTTCCCCAAAAGTCAATGCCAAGGTGAATTTGGAGGTGCAAAATATATGCTGGGCATTAGCAGATGTAACAGGAAACACCATTGGGCAGAGAGAAAGGTCAAACAGTGAGGTGTACACTGAGCTCTAGAGTAAGCATGGCCCATTGGAGTCTCCTGACTTGCTCCAAAATGGCCCGACCATTATATCCCAGATCCCATCACTAGAGGTAGGCTGCCTGGGAACATGCAGGACCCCAGAGCATGAACCTTGGGGTACACACGCTGATGGCTTCCCTTCTTTACAGCAGAGGGAATTCTGGACAGCAAGCCTTTCCACCATGGGGAATCTACTCTTGACAGATAATGGGTTTCACTCAGTCCTAAAACCAGCCTGCAATCCAGTCCTGGTTGGTGGGCGTCTCTTCAATGAGGAAATCAATACATGTTCACACAAAGTCATAAAACTTGCATGAGGTGATCGTATCTCGTGTTTATCTGACAATACCAAGATGGCGCTCCGAGAGATGGTTTCTTTTTGTTTCTGGAAGATTTTACAGGCAGTGAACTCAAGTCTGGCCGTGGGATTCAATTTGTTCCACCATCTGGTCTCATCGTGGTTCATTCAACATCATCCATGGACAACAACTTCAGGTACTGTGTGGAAGTGTTAATGAATTTTCAAAAACGTTTTTAAAAAGCGTAGAGTTGTTAAGGCATTTTGTTTAACAAACACTCGGGATAGAGGAGGAATTGCCCTGGCCGTTTGCTCTCGCTCCCCTTGAAACACAAATAGCATCCTGTGCTAATTCCTGTCAAAGTCACATTCAGCTCAGGTGCCTCAGCGCCGGCTTTGGAATTGCTTATTAATCCCACAAACAAAGCAACGCATCCTATACACAAATACAATCCGTTCTCATTTTCAAAACTTCTTCCAGAAAAAAAAAAAATGGTAATTAGAAATGTCTCAAAAATACTTGAAATTTTTTTCCCAGGTGAAGAAGGATCTGATCTCGGATAATTAGTGTTTGCCACCAGGGTCCTGGTTCAAAATCTTTTTCCACCTACCAACCAATTTCTGGGTCCTCAACAAATCGACAGGTGTGAACGGGCTCTGCACGTCTCAGTAGCTGCCAAAGGCAAAGCCCTCTGGAACAACCGGATTTCTGGTCATCGCCCAGCCTGAATGCCTGTAGCTCACAGCTCAATTTTTGTAGGAACCGAATCTTTTCATTCTGCCTTATTTCCATGTTGGTTTATGAATGTCTGACTCAGAATCATTCTCTCTGTGTTTTCTCACTCAGAAACAGGAGCCTCAGAATGAGCCATATCTTCAAAGCTGCACGATAGTACATTTGTCCTTCTGTGTCTTATTCCTGCAGATGGACACCAAGCACCCAGATCTATGGACGCTCCAGTCCTTTAAATAAAATGATGTGCCCACCTTCCCGTACACATGAGGACATCTCTAAGTGAACGTCCATACCTCACACTGCATAAATGCCGTGCAAAGAACCATCCCACTCAAAAGATGGAGAATAATTAGAAGAAAAAACTATAGATGGTCAGCACCCACAAAGTGCCCGTCCAAAGACTCTGGGAAGCACCATCCTCAAAAGAGATGGATATGGTTCTCAGGGGCTCTGTGAGAGGTTATGAAATCCCCTGTGCTTTGTCCTTTCTTGATACAACCCCATCCCTTCCTGCTTCTCCGCCATATTGGGATGCAGCCAAACTTGTGGGATTCTGGTGCCATGCTGTTTGGATTCCCCAGCCACCAAAATCATGAGCTAAATAAACCTCTTCAGAAAGGATTGAACATCAGGTGTTTTGTTAGAGCAACCAGAAAACAACAACGATTCCCAAACTCAAAGACTAGTTCTCTAAGGAACTGTGCCAACTTGAACCTCAGGCGTTTTGTTATAGCAACAGAAAACAACGATGTTTCCCAAACTCAAAGACTAGTTCTCTGAGGAACTATGCTAACTTGAACCTCAGGCGTTTTGTTATAGCAACAGAAAATAATGATGATCCCCAAACTGAAAGGCTAGTACTCTAAGGAACTGTGCTACCTAGAACCTCAGGTGTTTTGTTATAGCAACAGAAAACAACGATGTTTCCCAAACTCAAAGACTAGTTCTCTGAGAAACTGTGCTAACTTGAACCTCAGGCATTTTGTTATAGTGACAGAAAATAATGATGATCCCCAAACTGAAAGGCTAGTACTCTAAGGAACTGTGTTACCTTGAACCTCAGGTGTTTTGTTACAGCAACAGAAAACAATAAAGATTCCCAAACTCAAAGGCTAATTCTCTGAGGAACTGTGCTAACTTGGTAGGTGATGAACAAAGAAAAATGCCCTCTTTCTGGGTAACACAATATGAATCAGAGATACAGAAAGATCTGACTTAATAAAGAAGATTAGGATGCAGAAAGACTAAAGAGATTCTTCTTGTGTAGTGCAAGTCCTCCTTCCATCCATCCATGGATTAATCCACTGTTGAGGTCAGAGCCTTCAGGATCCAGTCCCTTCCCCGGGGGTCAATTCAGAGAAGCAGCTGAGAGGATGTCTCACTCTAATTTACCAGAAAGCCTGTGCATTGAGAGAATCGGGACCAGAAGATGCCCCTGACGTTCTGAGTGGAACCCACACCTAGAAAGCTCTGAGGTAAAAAGAATAAGGGGAGATACAAACCCAAGTCTGCTAGTGGAGACACCAAGAATAAAATCTGGTACCTGATGATTTTCATAGTTTGAGCACCGGCAGAAACACACTCTTGGATAAAATGTTCAGAATGTGGGAGGAAAGTCCTATTTGGACTCAGGGTTTCAGAGGTTTCAATCCACGATGGGCCAACTCCACACATCATGGCGGAAGGGTGTGGCCATGGGAACCCGCTCAGCTCATGGAAGCCGGGAAGCAGACAGAGAAAGAGGAAGGACTGCAGAACAAAATAAGCCCTTCCAGGGGAAACCAACCGATGACTCCTTCCTCCAAGAAGGTCCCAGCTCCCAGGTGGTCCATCCAGCTACCAATGGATCAATCCATCGGTGAGGTCGGGGCCCTTGGGATCCATTTTCCCAAGCTCCACCTCCGCACGCACAAGACTGTAGGAGACATTCCAGATCAAATCTCCTGCGATCTGCATCTTCAGGGAGACCTTTCTCTCTCTTTGAAGGACTCCCGTGATTTACGTCGGGTCTCAGGGTCAGGTTCCCGGGGATCGTCACGAAGCCCAATGATTGAGGACGTTCGTGATTCCCCAGTCATAAAAAGTAATATCGCCCAGGGAGGGACATGTGACTCCCTTTGCCAAAAGGTTCAGTCTCATCCATAAAATGATATTCCACGACCATTGTCATGAAAATGGCAGGTCGCACCCTTCTGCACTGTAGGAGATGAACCGGGGACAAGTTGAGCTGTGTGGAAGGTCCTGGGTTGAGGCTCCAGCGCCTCACAAGTCCGCTGCTTAATTACACAGATGCTTACACGAGTAAGGTCACTCTATGACCCCTCTGTCCCAACCGGAGGCAGCTCATCTTCAGGCATGAGAGAGGTTTCTGGGGAGCAAGTAATCTAGCATGATCTACCTGCTTTTGCTCTCAAGAGACCCTCTGAGACTCACACCCTTGAGAGGAAGCCTTAGTTCTATGGTGGCCAGAGTCCAGCCGATCATGGACAAGCACCAGTGGATGCTCAGCCCAGTTCAGCTGGGCACACTGCACATCATGGAGACCAGGGCTCCAACACTCTTCTGTGGCCCATTCTGTGTGGGGAAGACACAGATTTTTTTCATTCAAGAGAAAAGAAACCTTCACTCTGAAGTTAAGAGATCCATTTTTGAAGGACTTCAGAGTTCCACCACATCAAAGGGGTGTCAAGAAAAATCAGTCATGCACTTTTCATGGCTGCCTAATATTCCTGTGGGCCACTGCACCAAATGCACTATATCCATTTCTCACTTGCCGGACGTCACGTTTGCTTACATCTTTTTAGCTATTCAGATAAAAGCTGCTGCGAATATTCATGCACATGTGGGGATATTTTTTTTTGTTTTGTTTTTGTTTTTGTAGACAAGTGTTTTCATTCCCCTTGGGTAGATACCAGGGGTGGAATTGCCGGGTCGGATGGTAACTCCACGTTGAACATTGTGGAGGAGCCGCCAATCCGTGTTCCAAGGCAGCTGCGCCATTCTGCATTCAAGAATCTGGGAGACGTTTGCCTTTAATTTGTCACATCAAGTCACACAGCTGTGGTTTAATGAGGACTTAAAAGTAGGTCACTGTATTCTCAGGCTGGTGCTCTTTGCTCTAAAACCTGTTTTCCCTTCCAGCTACAGAGCCGGCCCGCTCGCTGCCCGAGTGCAGAAAGTAATTAAGCTGCCAGCACATCCTGTAACGTTAATTGTGAGGCCCAGAAAACCTAAATAGCTGTGACACACCGATTCGTGGAGGGGGACGTTAGGGGCCTGGGGCCCCAAAGTAGATGACCCCATTTGCTAATTTTGCTTACGTGCAGATAAAAGCCATTCCCTGCCTGCCCTTCTACCCTGCCTTTCCTCCCGCAGCATTGATGGGACGCGGGCTGGTTGGAACTTTGTCGCTGAGTGGCCGGGTCAGAGGAGAAAAGAGCGCTAGCAGGAACATCTCACCCAGCGGGAACAACGCTGGTCTCTTAAAACTCCCGGGGTGTGGAACTCATGAGTGGTGCAGCAGGCATCGATGGAGCTGGGGTTTTGAAGGTGAAGGATGAGGTTGTGCATCCTTGTAGAGGGCAACTGGCCAAAGGATGCACACCGATCCTTCCGCTCGGCATATTGGAATCTTCCCATCATGTCGGGGACCACGGACTGGGTTGGGCTTGAGGGTCTGGGTCTCCAATGGGTCTCCCCAGTCCTTGAGTCTCTCCCTCAGAGAGTTCAAAGAACAGCAGTGGATCGTGCTGGGTTACATTTTCTCCAAAGCACGGGCAGTCCCTTCTCTTGTACCTGACGTCAGCTCCCTCTTCTTGCAACATTGGGATCATATTCTGAAGTATCCAAATGGGTAGAAGATTAAGAATCATAAGAGTTGACACTGAAAAATAAGGTACATTGCTAGAGAGCCGCCTAATTCACCCTCACCAAAGGACAGAAGCAAACGAAGTGTCCACAAATGGGTGGATGCATAAACAAATTGTGGGTCATTCATAGAATGGAATATTACTCGGTCATGAAAAGGAAGAAGTGAATGATATGCTACAATGTGGATAAAAGGTAAAAACATTATGTTAAATAAAAGAAACCGGACACAAAAGACCCCATATTGCATGCTTCTATTAGTATAAAACATTCAAAGTAAGCAAATCCGTAATAGGCAGAAAGGAGATGAGAGATGGGCAGAGCCGGGGGCAATGAACAAAGGCAGTGATTGCGTCAAAATGATGTTATGCTTTAGATAGGAGGTGTCTCTCAAAAGCTCATGTTTGAGAAATGCAAGAAGGTTCAGAGGTGAAATGATTAGGTCATGAGAGGTAGAACTCAATCAGTGGATTAATCCACTTGAATGAACTAAGTGGGTGGAGACTGTAGGCAGGTGGGGTGTGGCTGGAGGAGCTGGGTCACTGGGGACATGCCTTGGGGTCTATATCCTGTCCCTGGTTCCATGGGGTTTATATCTGGTCCCTGGTGAGCAGAGCTCTCTCTGCTTCCTGGTGCCACATCCTGAGCTGCTCTCCTCCTCCAGGCCCTTCCGCCATTTTGTTCTGCCTCATCTTGGGCCAGAGCCATGGAGTCGCCCACCACAGACTGAGTCTCTGAGACCATGAGCACAAACAAACTTTTCCTCCTCTATTCCATTTTTGCCAGGTGTTTCAGTCACAGCAACAGAAATCTGACTAAAACCAAGTAAACCCACTTCTCTGGGGTCAGGAATTAAAAACCGTCCTGAACGTCAACATGACGGTTGCCGAGCCCCGTCATGTTCTCTCACTCGTTCACTTCATGCTGAGTCAGATCTCTGCCAACCCTGTTGGCGTTCTTCCTGGTTTTACCTCCCCAATTCTCCAATCTTTATCCCGCATCCTTCTCAGTGTGCGTTTGAAGCACCCCCATTGAGAGGTCAAGGTCTTTCCCGATGCCCTCAACCTGGGCGCTCTTTGTTCTTGGTTTCGCAGAGACCGTGGGGATATTGGGTCCATTCTAAGCCTAAAAGTTGACGGTTCTTCCATTTCTCCTTCCCCTTGTCCTCCCTCTTTCTCTTTCGTGACATGGTCAAGTCAATATGCTGGCACTTCCCCAAGGAATTCCATTCTCCCAGTTGCCGCCAACCAAGATCAGTCCACACCAGCTGACCGGCAAGGTGACCGTCACTGTATCATCAAACACCACAGCTGAGCTGTGGGCTCCTGCTTGGCATTTGAAGCCACCCAGCTTTGTGACATCCTGACACACAGTCACACCTGATTGACACGTAAGCCCGACTCCCTCCGTTTCCTCATTTAAAAACTGGGTGAATATTAGCATATTTTTTTCAACCTTACGGTTTTCTCCTTTTTTAGCCTGAGGCTGTTAATAAGATTAAATTGAAAAACGAATTCTAAACCATGCAGAGATCTCCATTCTTATGCCAGGGAGCCTGCGTTTCCTGTGTGGACTACCAGAGGGAAATCGGGGTGGGATTCACCAGGTATTTCTTTCCCATCCGTCTTGCTCTCTCTGACACCTGTCACCCGGGTGTTTCAAATTCAAGCAATTCTCCATTTATATTTGATCTTTGAAAGAAAGAACATAGACAAGTAAATTACGTTGTAACTGCATGAAAGACTCGGAGCCGGCCATACCAACGCATGAAATGAATATTGCTTTTGATTTTCATTGATAGAGATGATCAGTACCTTCTCACTGAGTGGTGTCAAGAGTCACATGTGTTTTCCTTTGTATTTGATTTACATTCTTTGGATTTCTTAAATCTCCCTTCTGCAGTTCCCTGCAGGATACCCGTACACAGCAATCGTTGAATAAATACTTCCTGGATTCAACCAAACGTGGAATAAGCAACCATATGTGAAATGCCGAGGATCAACAGGGAACGTGCTCCTTGGATTGAATTATGTGTCATCTCATTTCGACTAAGGAGCAGTGGATCCACCTGTTAAAAACCACAATTTTACAACATGGGAGATATCTTAACAAGCAAATAACAGAATGAAAGATGAAGATCACAGCACGAATCCAAGGGTGACTTATAAGAATTCGAAAGCAAGAGTCTTGATTTTTGATGATCCAGGGTGATTATGTGAATCAGCAGATGATAAAAATGTACAGAGATGAAAGAAGCCCAAACACCTGCAAATGAAGATGCGGGCAACTCATGAAATCGTTTAAGGTGGTTAGGCTGTTAGCGATGTAAATTCCCTACCAGTGAAACTGCAATTATTATGCTGCTAGAATAATAATCGCCCAAAAACCATGTTTTCTGTTTGAAGGTTGTGGAGCCTTTAAGAGGTGGAGCCTAGAGGGAGGAACTTAGGTCACTGGGGGCGTGGCCTGGGAGGAGACATTGGGACCCCAGTCTCTTCCTCTCTCTCGCTCTTTACTTCCTGGCCACCATGAGTTGAATAGCTTTCTTATTGAAAAAATTATTATTATTATTTTCATTGTACAGATTTACGGGATACAGTGTGATAAACCCATTTGCGCAGATAGTGAGTAATGATCAAATGAATTCAGCATTTCCTTTTCTTTAAACCCCTTTTTAATATTTTAATTAAGTTAATAATCATGTGTATTTATGGGGTACAATGTGATATTTTAAAACATGTATTCAGTATCTGCTGCACTTATGGAGGTAATGAATTTTTCCATGTCCTTGACATTATTTTGTGTTTAGTAGAGACGCCAAGCTTCTCTCTTCTAATTCTTCATGCAATATAGAGTAGATGGATACAAATTGCAGTCCTCCCACTGTGCTATATAAAAAAAAAAAATACCACTTACTGCATTTCTCTGTGTTGGGACACGCATTATTTTTTTAATGGGAAAACACTGTAAACATGGAGTTTCATACATAAGATGTTTTTCTGTGGGGGGAAAAACATTTTTTTTTTATGTGAAATGAACTTGTTTGCAGCTAAACAGTTCATAAATGAAATCATTTTTGATTCCCCTGAAATGCTTCTCCCCCTCTCCAGCTGTCAGGGACCCCTGTCCCTCTTTGTAGAATCAATGACAAGAAGTTGATCATAAACAATAGGGATCGAATCAAAGTAGTATTTAATGAATCACTCTGAAACATCTGTGATTCCATTCCTCATCACTGATATATGAGGAATACTAGTCCATATTTGTCTATATATCTTCATGCTGAAAATTTACCCAAAGTCTTGAGTGTTTGTACTTCTTAAAAAAAAAAAAAAGTAAAAGTAATTAAAGGACCAGGGACATAGATCAATGGTAGAGCATTTTACTGGAGGGTGGGATGTCCTGGGTTCAATTTAAGCCCTGCAAAAATTAATCATCATCATAATTAAAAATCATGTAAAGGTATTAAGTAGGCTAGACTATTAATTTTGATATGGCCATCAACCGATAATAAGCTACCTGCATCTCTCTGTTCTGTTTCCATAGCTACCCTGCCTTATCTCAATTTTTTCTTACTGAGAAAGGGATTTAAAATGGATACAGTTAAAAGACATAAAGAGTACGCTTCGTTGGCAAGGGAATGTCACAAAATTATGATGAGTTCATTAAAGAAGATCTGCTGGCAAGAATCATGGAGAACCTGAACTCCACAGTCCTGTGATGGACACTGTCCATCAGCATCTCTCATTCAATGCAAAGGTAAAAGGAGGAAACGCTCATGTCTACTCTCTATTCTTTAAACTCGGTTCTCCATTGATCTTTCCTTACGTATTGACAAATGAGAGAGACGGAGAGGTGGGAGGTGGAAAATCACTCATCAGTCCACGCCTGGGAAGGAAATCTGCTCCGGGACAGCCCTGGAATGTACTTTCCAGTTCTGTTTGTTTTGAACTGCATCCAGTGATCGAGGAAGGATGGGGAGCCCACCTACCAAGCACTTTCAGCTCTGGGGGAATTTGTTCATGCTGTGGGTTGTTTTAACCATCAGGTGCATTACTGAAAAATGCAAATGGAGAGAAATGCAATCTCTTGGCTCTCCGGTATCCTTCATGAGTCGGCAGTGGATTTACAAGACCACCCACCACCATGAGAGCTGTGTTGTACCATCCACCACAAGATAATGGAGCAGGTGGCCCAGAGACCAAAGAGGACACCCAAGGAAGGCGTGTGAGAATTCAGATTTATTTACAGCTGCTCATGTTGAAGGTCCAGGGGCAGCAGACTGAAGAGGGCCCCTCTCCCCTGAGGGACTTTCCCAGTTATCATGGGAGGAGGGAGCCTGTAAGTTAGCTGGTCCATTATAGGACCAGCGTTCCAAGGAACTCAGAGGACAGGTGAGAAGGCAGATTCCACAGATAGCATGGTGGCCCTGGTTAATACTGGATGAGAGAAAGAGATAGTAAGAGAGAGGGATCGCTTTCAACCTAATCCTTAGATCGTCAGATCTGCTCTCATTCTTCCCTGGACTTGGCTACGTTCTTAGGAATGGAAAAGGGGAATTTCAGGGACAGGATATTTTACTGGCGTAATGGTTAATGTGAACTGTCAACTTGATTGGATTGAGAGATGCAGATGATTAGGAGGTTCTGGGTGTGTCCAGGAGGGCGTGTCTAGGAATGATTGGCATGTGGGAGAGCCAACTGAAGTGGAGCCCCTCCCTCAGCCTGGGCAGCTCCGCCCAATAGGATGGAATAGAAGCTGGAAGAACAGGAAGCAGATGCAGATACAGCTCGGCTCTTCCTGGACGGGTTCTTGATGGCTGCTTCCATCCTCTAAGGACATCGGACTCTCGCTTCTTCACTCTTCCAAAGTGGACTCTGCCAGGGATTCTCCAGGGAGTTTCCAGAAGCCTTGGTCTGGGACTAGGTAGCACCGCTGAGCCCTCTTGTTCTGGGGCTTCTGCCTCTTGGACTGAGCAGCTGCTGGTTCCTCCAGCTCTCCAGCTGCAGATGGCCATGTGGACTCTCCAGCTTCTGGTCCTGTGAGCCCATCCAATAAATCCCTTTTATAATCATGCTTCCTGTGGATTCTCTTTCTCTCGAGAGCCCTGACACAACTGATCTCTTATTTTCTCCTCCAAGGATGACATTATGACCCATAGTAACCACGTCCACACAGGCAGAGGTGGAGAGTAAGAAGGGGCCCCTGCCACCCGCATCTCCCTACAGCCACGCCCATCACCAGTGGAGGATCCTGCTCTTACAACACACAAAGGCAACATCCACGATTAAAGTCAATTACTCCCAGTCGCCCCAGAAGCATGACGTACACCATGTTTCCAGCGTGCGCGGGAATTCCATTGCCAGTGGCCCATGGGACTGAGGCTTGATGGAGAGTAGGATGATTCATGCATGCGACTCAGAGAAGCCATGGCTGGGCTGTCTTGGCATTCACAAGACTCTGGAAAAGAAAGCAGTGATACCAGCCAGCGGTGATGTAAGTGGTCATCTCATTACGACGTACCTACCTCTTGCCGATGGAGAAGAAGAGGAGTCTCGACCGTGCGCAGCATCAGAGAATGAGCAGGTGAGATGCAGAGCAAAACACAATCCAGGCTGGCTGGACATCCATTCTCTGCAGGTGGGACAGCGGGCAGGTGGGACCCTAGCTCTGCTTCCGGGGGGATCCTGGGTTTGATCCACCACCAAAACCAGCACTGTCATTTCCTAACTCCAACTGGAACATTTGGGGTAAATAGAAATCACTCCAGGAAGACTCCCTTTGATGTTTCAAAGTCTCCATCTAAAGCGAGACTCGCTCACATCTTTTATTCAAGTACAGTCTGATTCTGGGAAAGCCCAGCAAGTTTACCCTCAGGTCCTTTATGGCAAAAGTCCTCCAACCCCTGAGATACAGTTCAGCTCCTATGAAGAAGGGACTCCATTAGTTGATCACTCAGAAACATCTGGAAAAGTTCTTAAAGACAAAAAGAAAAAATACTATCTGTCCTAAAAACCTTAGAAATCCAATCATCTGTGAAGAGGAATTAGGTGAGAGGTTGTATTTTGAATTTTATATTATCTGAACTTGTTTAAATCCACTTTTTATGACTGTATTGTAATTATGCATAATAGGGGGACGGACCGTGACATATTCTTGCATGCACAAAATATAAGTGGGCAGTTTTATTCCCCAAAACCTCCCGTGTCCTCCCCCTCCATCCCCATGCCTCTGTTTCACTGAGCACACTTTTATTTTCTTGTTTACAACCTTCTGTCAGTTTCTGCAAATAAATATGAGTGCTCCTACAGAGAAGGTGGCATGGTAACCTGAAATACACTTAGTTCCACAGGTTTCTTTCTTCCTCAGAAACCAGGATTGACTAGTTACCCCCAAGGTTTGATTTTTTTCTTTCCATTTTTTTTTTTTTTTCTTTTTCCTTTCAAAGATGGTGGAGAATATAGAGAATGGAAGGAAGTGTCTTGGGACCATCAAGGTGCAAGAGCAGAGTGGTCCGTGAGAGCAGCCCAGGAAAGCAGGACGCACCCCTGTCTCTCCAGAAAAGATCTCTCTGGAAAACGCCGTCACGGTACCAGTGAGGATCCCCACTGGGTACTGACATGAGCGACTTGCATCTTAACAGCGTCTTCCTCCTCGAACCAAGACACGCACGGTCCTGTCGATTATTCGTCTAAACCTACCTTGAAACATTTCGCCCAAGGAGGTATCTGCTGTTTTTGAAGTTCCTCCCAATTAATCATTTTTGACATTATCCAAATGAGGAGGACAAATAAACTCGATGCACAAAGAAGAGGGAGTAAGTCATCAAGATCTGGTTAATTTGGGGTTTTTTGATTTATTCATTTATTTGTTTGTTTTGTTTTGTTTCCACCTTTGGATACAAGATGCCTCTGTGGGTAACAGACAATTCTTTGACAAATTCTATTTTGGGAAAAGGAAATGAAGGAAAAGTCTTTCCCGCAAAGTCCCTTGAACGTATTCTTGCTCAGATTCCTGTGATCGATCTGCATCTGAAGCTTACTCGTTGATCCCTCTGTTATGGTTTAGCTATGAGGTGTCCCCAGAAAACTCGTGTGTGAGACAATGCAAGAAAGTTCACAGGTAAAATCATTACATTATGGGAGCTGGAACAAGACCAGTGGATTAATCCACTTGAATGGACTAACTGGGTGGTGACCGTGGGCAGGTGGGGTGTGGCTGGAGGAGCTGGGTCCCTGGGGACATCCCTTGGGGACTATATCCTGTCCCTGGATCCATGGGGACTATATCCTGTCCCTGGCTCCTTGGGGACTATATCCTGTCCCTGGCTCCTTGGGGACTGTATCCTGTCCCTGGATCCATGGGGACTACATCCTGTCCCTGGCTCCATGGGGTTTAGATCTGGTCCCTGGTGAGCAGAGCTCTCTCTGCTTCCTGGCGCCACGTCCTGAGCTGCTCTCCTCCTCCAGGCCCTTCCGCCATTTTGTTCTGCCTCACCTTGGGCCAGAGCCATGGAGTCGCCCACCATGGACTGAACCTCTGACACCATGAGCCCCAGATGAACTTTTCCTCCTTAAAATTGTTTTTTCAGGTCTTTTGTTCACAGCAGGAAAGAAAAAAAAAAAAAAAGCGGACCAGAAGCGCCTCCAGGGAGAACCCCCACGAGTCCAGGTAAAACCCTGGGTCCTCTCTGCAGGGTCTGGAGAAACGCAGACCCCTATTTTTTGCATGGAGAGCGTTTGCTTCAGCTGATTCCCTGGCTTTCTGCAGTGAATGGCCGAGCTCTGGATGCGGCTCCGTGTCTCTTTCATGCGGAATGACAGGGTCTACCACCACGCAGGCCTCAGGCGCTGAACCCAACAGCCTGCGATGCTGTTTGAGGTGACAGGACCGGAGGAGCGGTGAGCAGGCGCCGGGGTCAGGAAGCCGCCTTAGAGGACGTAAATACCTGGGAGGTACAGCGGCAGGCTCTGTTGAGCGGGGTCTTCTCAGAGCTGAGATATCAAAGAGGAACCTGCTGGATGTGCACCCCACACGCCAGGTAGGAGAGTCAGGGGCATCCCGCCTGAGCAGGGGGCCTCTCCTTCCCACCTACACCAACTAAACGCACTCTTTTAACGCTGCAAGTTTTGAAATAGCCTTGAATGCGGCCGAGTTTTTCATTGAACTGCTATTTTTTTTTTTTTTAATTGCAAAATCAAAAGCAGGATGGCCGCCGGCTCACAGAGAGCTACCCAAGGGCGCACAGAACCTCGCTCACTGCCACGCCCCGTTCCTCTGCGACAGGTCCCACGTATTTAGACTGGCCGGGTTTTATGCACTTAAAATGTTGGTTCAGAAGCCCGGGCGCCACGTGCACGCCGGGAATCCCAGCTACTCTCCGGAGGCTGAGGCAGGAGGATCACGAGTCCGGAGGCCAGCCTTCGCCACTTAGTGAGACCTTCGGCAGCCTGTCTCAAAATAAAATATAATACATAAATAAGCAGGCTGGAGATGTGGCTCCGTGGTTGGGTTCAATCCCTGTTACCAAAAAAGCGTAGATGTCAGGGCAAATGTCCTCAGAGAGAGAGACAGAAACACTCCAAAAAGCAAAAAGTAATGGAGAAAGGAATGATTGGAAGCGGTGCGTAGGGTTACCACCCTGATAAGGCCACAGACGGGCCTGTGGGTGTGGCCTAAGTCTAAGCTGGCTAAATCGAAAACGTTAAAAACGTCCCTGTCTGCCTCTCAGTGAACCCTCCGCGGAGATGCAAAAGGTCACTCAGTGGGAGAGCTCTGGCCTGGCCGGCGAGACACCCTGGTTCGAGCCCAGACGCTGCAAAAAAGAAAAGGCTAAGCACAGGGAGAAATCTGCAAATGCAACCGAGCTGCAAGAATCGCGCTCCAGTTGCGCGGGTGCAAACCTTTGCGCACCCGGGAGCGCAGGCGCCAGAACCGACTCTGCAGAGAGACGATCGTGCGGAGCGCGCAAAACCACGAGCGGAGCAGCGCCCATCAAGGCGCGCGCCGGCTGGGGTGACCGGGCCGCCCAGTTCTCGCCCCTCCTGCCCGAGTCCAGCGCCGCGCGGAAGCCGTAACGTGGGCCCCTCGCCGGGTGGAGCCTCTGCTCTTAGAACGGCCGCGGATTGTGGGCGTTTTTATTTTTTGGTTGCATTTTTTTTTTTTTTTTTTTTTTTTTTCCTTTTAATTTGGCTCAAGTTGGAAAGGAGAGCCCCCGCCAGCGTCCTGGGCCCTCCTTTCTGCAGGACAAGAGCTCCCTCTACGGATGCCAGAGTTTTCCTGCAAGAGGATCACTCGCGGATCCTGGGAGGTAGACAGCTGCTCTCCTGCAGGCGGAGGAGATGATCCGATGGGGACAGGCTGGGGAGAGGGTCGGCGAGGCTCAGAATTCAGTAACGACTCTAAGGTTCCACCTCACCCAGTCAGAACGGCCATGATCAAGAAGACCAGCAACGATAAGTGTGGGCGAGGACGTGGGGAAAAGGTCCACTCATGCTTTGCTGGTGGGAATGCAAAATGGTGCAGCCACTCTGGAAAGCAGTGTGGAGATTCCTCAGAAAACTTGGAATGGACCCACCAACTGACCCAGCTATCCCACTCCTCGGTTTATACCCAAAGGACTTAAAATCAGCACCCTACAGTGACGCAGCCACATCAGTGTTTATAGCAGCTCAACTCACCATAGATAAACTATGGAACCAACCTAGGTGCCCTTCAACAGATGAATGGGTAAAGAAAATGTGGTACATCTACACAGTGGAATATTAGTCAGCCTTCAAAAGGAATGAAATGATGGCCGTTGCAGATAAATGGATAGAATTGGAGAATATCATGCTAAGTGACATAAGCCAATCCCAAAAAAACCAAAGACCAAATGTTTTCCCTGATAAGTGGAGAGTGATATATAATGGGGGTGGGGGAATGGGGAGTGAGAGACGAATGGGGGAACTTTCGATTATGTAGAGGGAAATGAGAGGGAGGAGGGTGTGAAAGATGGTGGACTGAGACAGACATCATCGCCCTACGTACATGGATGATCACACGAATGGAGTGAATCTACATCGTGCACAACCAGAGAAACGAAACGATTTACCCCATTTGTGTACAGTGAATCAAAATGCAGATGGAAAAATATTTTTTTAAAAATTATTAAAAATTTTAAAATGACATATTTGTTGGAGGGCTGAAGGTGTGAGCAATATTTTAATGAAATAACAGGCCTGTTTAGTCAAGATATTTTTCCGCATTGATGACATTGTAGGGTCAATTATTGTCAGGGATAAATTTGTGATCTCTTGGGAGGTGGGGTTCATAAAAGTCGCCAAGTCCTTCGACTAGGAAGGAGCAAATGAAGTAGACTTCCTTGTGGTATACAACAGTGAAAACTGTAAAATATGTCTTAAAATTTGATTGTCTACTTCAAGAGAATTATATATTCCCATCAGCCTCCTGCATGACACAAGTATTAAAATGAAATAAAAGCAGTCCTTTCCCTTAAAAAAAGAAAAGAAAAGAAAAAGAATTCAGTCTTGCTGAGCATGCTGGTTCACACCTGTAATCCCAGTAGCTCAGGAGGCTGAGGCAGGAGGATTGCAAGTTCAAAACCAGCCTCAGCAACTTAGCGAGGCTCTAAGCAACTTAGAGAGACCCTGTCTCTAAATAAAAAATAAAAAGGGCTGGGGAGGGGGCTCAGTGGTTATGTGCCCGGGGTTCAACCCCCAGTACTGAAAAGAAAAGAGACAAAGAAAGAAAGAAAGAAAGAAAGAAAGAAAGAAAGAAAGAAAGAAAGAAAGAAAGAAAGAAAGAAAGAACACTAAGGTCTTGGTAGGATTTTCCTCTCTCTTAATAATTCTAGTGCCAGGAGATTTTTTTAAAGCTGCATTTCCGCATTGGATTATCTCCAACAGGAAAGCACGAAACATCAAATTCGTGCCTTAAGAACATTGAACATCGATCACAAAGTCCCTTCCCCTCTGACACGGTTAACATATTCATTTGAATTCCCCAAGTGACAAACGGCTTTCATGGGGGGGAAAAGTTCTCATTGATCTGGTATATAAATTGCTATTGACCTCAAAAGTTCAGCAATGCGTTTTCAAACAGAATATTCAGGATCTCTGTAAGCAGCTCTGGGGGTTTGGCTTGGTTTTTGTTTGGGGTTTTTGCCGACGGAGAACATTTTCTTCTTTTAACTTATTGAGATGCATCCAAACAGGAAAATCGCGTGCGTTTAACATGGCGTTTCAATGCGTGTGTACAGAGTGTCATTTCCAATGGAGGGCCGCATTTCCGACTCCCTGAAGGCGTATCATTTCTTTTCCGAGGAAACCTTCTCGATCCTTTCTTCTAGCTCTGCTGTACAGTAACCTCCGCTCTGGACTTCTAGGAGCTCAGCTTGTGGACATCTAACATACGTGTGAATTCACACAGAATTGGTCTTTCTGAGCCTGCCCTAATGTTCCCCTGTTCTAATGCATGCTGTCTCAAACGAAGTCCTTTTTTCTAGCTGAATAGTATTCCATTCCATACATGGAGCACATTTTCTTTATTTCTCCGTCAGGAATAGAGACCTTGGTGGATTTTGTTCCTCGGCACAATCAGCATGAACTGAGCTTCCTGAATCCATTCTTTCTGGACTCGGTTATCCTGAGGATAAGAGAAACCACATTAAAATAGTGCAAACTCACGTTTCTATCATTAAAAAACCGTTGGATTTTCTGTCGTGGCCATTTAAAGCATTTGGGCTGCCTGGAAAGTACACTTACCACTGAGCACAAAATTTCCAGCTCAGGAAATAAAGGGTCTACTGTGTTTTGCTTTTTTTCTTTTATTTTTCCCCCCTCAGTACTGGAGACAGAACCCCAGGGGTGCTCTACCCTTGAGCTGATTCCCAGTTCTTTTTATTTGTGTTTTGAGACAGGGTTTTACAGTGGTGCTGAGGCTGGCCTCCCAACTTGTGATCCTCCTGCCTCAGCCTCCTGAGTTGCTGAGATACAGGGATACACAGCAATGCCCAGCTATTTTTTATTTTATTTTACTATTTCATATGGAACTCTTGCAGAACCAGAAAGGAGTCGCAGGGCCACGGTCTTTCCTGAAACATTCTCTGTTGATAAATATTTTTTGCCAAGTCTTAGCTTTTAGAGGCTGGGAATTGTGACGAGGCAAGGCAAGAACTCCTCCGTCAATTGGAATGCAGTCTACCTCATGGCCTCACGGCCTCGGCATCCAGCCGTCCCGGGGTAGAGTGAGAAAACGTTCTTTGCATTTTTCAAAACACTGTGATGTCTTTCCGGAAGGCTCCTTAGGGTGGGCGTCTCCGTCTTCACTAATGAAGGAATAAAGATGGATTCTGAAAGAATAAAAACAGCTTGGAGTTTGTGCGAACCCATAAACTTGGTCGTATTTGGAACAAGCTTAGGGTCTCCCTATGGCTGAGGCTGGCTTTGGATTCACAATCCTCCTGCCTCAGCCTCCCCAGCCCCTGGGATAGGACTACACCACTTTTCCTTTTTTTTTTTTTTTTTTTTTTTTTCCTTGTACCAGGGACTGAACCCAGGGCTGCTTTACCGCTGAGCCACCTCCCCAGCCCTATTTTATATTTTATTTAGAGACAGGGCCTCACTGAGTTGCTCAGAGCCTCCCTAAGTTGTTGAGGCTGCTTTGAACTATCCATCCTCCTGCCTCAGCCTCCCTATTACCCTGAGATTCAGGCGTGCCCCACCACAGCCCAGCAAGAATGTGACTTTATTATTTTTAACTCTAAGTCATTCTGGAGAATTCCTGAGTCCTCCTCACCTTGATTCCTGGAAGACATTCTGTGGCCCGGGTGTAGACCGTCTCCACTTCTGGATCCCAGCTCTGCCTCCGCCTGAGTCTGAACTCGCTGGGCGGGATCTGGGGCAGCTCAGGGCACAGATGCAAAGCAAAGCGCTCCAGTGCAAAAAGAAACGAGGAATCCTGGAAAAACCCTTGCAAAATAAGGGGGGCGGTGGAGCAAGGGCAGGGTGGGTCGCTGACCCCACCGTCCAACCTTCACGTGGGACAGGCTGCAGTGACCCCTGCACCCTGCACATCGCAAGCCACTACTTAAAATTAAAAAAAAAAAAAAGGAAAAAGTAAAAAAGTAAATGGCAGAAAGATCGGCAGAGCCGAGGAGAGGGAGAGGGGAAGGACTCGGGCCCCAATTAGAGCACATCATGTCGCCTGCTTTTACCATCATGCCAAAGTGAATCCTGACGTCACGTAAGACCAGAAAGAACTGATAAGAAGGAAAAGAAAAAATAATAATAATACCTGCGGCTCCGAGTTGCAAAGACCTCATTAACCTGTGCAATTCGCAAACAGAAGACGTCTGATGTTTTGGGGGTTTTTAAGGAAATATTCAGGGCTGGGGGCCGGGACTCCGGGGTGACGTGTGTGCCTGCCTCACCTGGGGTTTGTTCTCCGGCACCAAAAAAACAAAAGAGAAGAAAGATAAATGGACACAGGATCAGCTCAGCCCCGTTGCTAGAAAGGAGTAGGTGACCCTGGCTTCACCTGCGTGAGGTCGAAAGGCTGTCGCCGGCTCACTTAGAGGAAGGGTCACCGGCTCCAAAGGCCAGGATGAACTCCACCTTCCTGTCCAGAGACCTCTCTGCAAAATACACACACAGCCTGAGGAGGAAAAGAAGAGCGTCGCTTCGGATTTGGAGAGAATAAGCGGTTCCAGGTGCCCAGAACCCACCTGCAACGGATGGAGGGTCTTCAAGGCAGGTGGGAAGACACAGAGATGGAGCCCGGCTATGACCTCTTGCCCAGGAAAAACCCATCCACCCACCCACCCAGGGAAAATTCCAGAAGGGCAAGACCAACATACTGCTCGCTCTCCAGAAGGAGACCGGGCTCCCACGGAGACTGGTGGCCCCGGCTCTTGGCCACAGGTTTGAATGAGAGGAAGAAGCTGAGTGAAGAGCTGCAGAGGCGGCCATCTTTGCAGGAAGCCCTTTGTCATCCAGGCCGACCAAAGAGCACAGAGGTGCCGGGTCCCGGCCGCAGGTCTGGTGGGGTAGAAAACCCAAGGTCCAGCCGGCTACCGGAGACCTCAGCCAGGGGAAGAGGGCGAAGACAGGGAAAGGCAGACAGAGAGACACAGCTCAGCTAGGAAGGAAGAAGTAAAACCGCCGCCTCTTACCATGGGCTGCGCATCCCCATCGAAAATCCTAAGATAGCAAAAAAAAAAAAAAAAAGCCACCAAGACTAGTAAGCAAACTTAGAAGGTCACAGGACACAAGGGTCTTTCTCAAAATTAAATTACACCAGTAATAAACTCTGGATTTTTTTTTTTTTAAGGCCATTTACAAATCTATAAAGTGAGGAGTCCTTAGGGATAGATTTTGCAAATGCACTAAATTTCTTGGGCTCTGATGCGGAGATCACTTTATAAGAGCCAGCAAATGCAAAGAGACGCCCCGGTTATGATCCAAAAGGGTCAATATGTGTAAGGTAATGACCGTTCTGTCTTTATCAATTGCTTGACTGAAACAGCAATCAGCACAATGACAGAATTTTTTCTTTCCACATAAACTAACTCTAAAATGTGCATGGAAATGCCCGGGACCTAGGATATCAAAACAGTTTGGAAAAAGAAGAACAAAATTAGATGTGGTCGCTACTCAATTGTAAGATTTAGTTGAAAGCAACAATATGGATACACAGTGGCCCAGCAATTTTAAGGAAAGACAGGGAGGTTGATGGAGAGATTCAGTCCAGAATGAAAACCATATATTGTGCCTTAATTGATTTTTTTTTAACTAAAAACTTTCTTCTTTTTCTTTTTGTTCTAATGAGTTGCACCTGACAGCAGAAGGCATGGCTGCATTTTGACAGATCAGACATAAATGCAGGGTCACCTCTCATTTTTCTGATTGCACATGTTGCAGGATCACATGGTCATGCAGTCACACATGCACATGAGTCACCATGTCTGTTCACTCTACTGTCCTTCCTGCCCCA
This sequence comes from Sciurus vulgaris, assembly GCF_902686455.1. Lineage (NCBI taxonomy): Eukaryota > Metazoa > Chordata > Mammalia > Rodentia > Sciuridae > Sciurus > Sciurus vulgaris. Next base: position 136,332,681 of record NC_136471.1, read on the forward strand.
CACCCTTCCCTCCTTCACTCCCTCTACCTAATCTAACGCAACTCTATTCTTCCCTATCCCGCCCTTATTGTGAGTTAGCATCTGCATGTCAGAGAGAACATTTGGCCTTTGGTTTTGGGGATTGGCTTATTTCACTTAGCATGATATTCTCCAGCTCCATCCATTTACCTGCAAATACCAGCATTTCATTCTTCTTCAGGGCTGAGTAATATTCCACTGTGTAGATGCACCACATTTTCTTTATCCACTCATCTGTTGAAGGGCACCTAGGTTGGTTGCATAGTTTAGCTATTGTGAATTAAGCTGCTATAAACACTGATGTGCTGTGTCACTGTAGGGTGCTGATTTTAAGTCCTTTGGGTACAAACCAAGGAGTGGGACAGCTGGGTCACATGGTGGATCGATTCCAAGTTTCCTGAGGAATCTCCACACTGCTTCCCAGAGTGGCTGCACCATTTTGCATTCCCACCAGCCACGTGTGAGTGCACCTTTTCCCCACGTCCTCGCCCACACTTATTGTGGCTGGTCTTCTTGATCATTGCCATTCTGACTGGGGTGAGATTTTTAACAAAAGTTCCCAGGCAATTCCAAGAGGAAAAGAAAAAAAAAATAGAATAACAGAATTAAAAAATAATAAGTAAGAAATAACTTTCTACTTTTTCTTTTCACACTTAGGCACAGCTTTGCCTCAAAATAAACTGGGGACCTAAATCTAAACGCTAGAAGCATCAAGCTTATAGAAGGTCTTGAGGAGCTCTCCCAAACCGAAGCTCAACCTCAGCTCAGGCCCGGAGGTCTCTCACTTGGAGAATTCTTGTCTCTGCTTGGAGAGACAGAGGCGGGGACACCCTGGCTGCAGCCTGGGTAGGTGATTTTGACGTCTCAGATCCACAGGGAGGGACAGCATCCCAGACAGCACTTCCCTTCTCCTTCCTGTGGGTAGCAGGACAGGCAAATGGGTCATTTCAAGACAGGGTGACGATTATCAGGACGGAGTCTTTTTCTTTGTTTTTTGTGAACCTGTTCTGCATGGGGACCACAGACAACATTAGCATATCTTGGATAAGTCCTGATAATTGATCTAATAGTGCTCTGTGTGATCACCGTATGTGAAAGTGGTACTTATTATTATTTTTTTTTTAATGAGTGCACTCTAACTATACATCATTGCGGGTTCGTTTTGACATGAGCCTGCATGGGTGGAATGTGATTTGCTCCTCTTTGCCTCTCCTCCTCCCTCCTTCTCTACTCCATGGATCCTCCTTGTGTTTATTCATACATTTCACAAAGGTGAAATTCACTGTGGTATACTCCTCTGTGCACTTAGAAAATTTCAGTTAGATTCATTCCACTGTTCCTCTCCTTTTCCATCCCTCCTCCATCTCCAATGAAAATGACTTTTAAAGCTGGACTTTAAATCCAAGTGACAGCCAGGCACGGGGGCGCCTGTCTGTAATCAGTGACTCAGGAGGCTGACAAAGGAGGATCGCAAGTTGGAGGCCAGCACCACTCAGCAACTTAGCGAGGCCCTAAGCAACTTAGAGTGACCTTGTCTCAAAATAAAAAAATAAAAAAGGGTGGGCATGTGGCTCAGTGGTTAAGCACCCCTAGGTTCATTCAATCCTGGAACAATAAAAAAAAAAAAAAAAGGTTAACATGGTACTTCTTATGACAATGAAAAAAAATTTTTTGAGGTGCTGGGGATTTGACAATGAAATTTTTTAATTTACAAAATGTGCATGTCTTAATCTACGCCTCTATGACTAAACCTTTTACTGAAGAGTCAGGCAACCAACAGAAAGAGTAAACAGTGAACAGTTAGTAGTGAATGGGAACCAGGGGAAGTTCCTAATCTCACCCAGGGCCCCATAACCACGCCTCCCCGCATAATCAGTCCCGGTAACCACGCCCACTGCGGTCACGCCCCAGTGTGGTCACGCCCACCATGACCTCACCCCACATTGATCACACCCAATCCTGACCATGCCCTGAAGTAACCACGCCTCCACCATAACCCCACCCTTATAACAGACCCCTGTAACCACACCCCATCATGACCACGCCCTGCAGTGACCACGCCCACATGGTAACTGTGCCCTTATAACAAGCCCCAGTAATCAAGTCCCATTGTGACCACGCCCCCACCATAACCACGCCCACCATAACCACGCCCTGAAGTAGCCACGCCTCCACCATAACCCCACCCATATAATAGGCCCCTATAACCACGCCCCCACCATGACCACGCCCACATTGATCACAGCCAATTCACACCATGCCCTGCCATGGCCACGCCCACCATAACACCACCCCTATAATAGGCCCCAGTAACCAAGCCCCATTGTGACCACGCCCTACACCATAACCACGCCCACCATAACCACGCCCTGAAGTAACCACGCCTCCACCATAACCCCACCCATATAATAGGCCCCTATAACCACGCCCCCGCCATGACCACGCCCACTATGACCATGCCCCACATTGATCACACCCAATCCTGACCATGCCCTGCCATAGCCATGCCCACCATAACCCCACCCCTATTATAGGCCCCAGTAATCAAGCCTCATTGTGACCACGCCCTACACCATAACCACGCCCACCATAACCACGCCCTGAAGTAACCACGCCTCCACCATAACCCCACCCATATAATAGGCCCCTATAACCACGCCCCCGCCATGACCATGCCCTGCAGTGACTACGCCCCCACGATAACCTTATAATAGGCCCCAGTAATCAAGCCCCATTGTGGTCACGCCCCCACCTTGACCACGCCCCACAGTAACCACGCCCCCACCTGAATTCCTAAGCAACTCAATGAGATCCTGTCTCCAAATAAAGAATAAAAAGGACTGGGGATGTCCCTCAGGAGTTAAGCACCCCTGCCTTGGTTCCATCAATCAAAATAAATAAACAGATAAATGCGAGCGAGAGCGGCTCTAAATCCCAGTCACTCTCGCCTTATCCTGAATCTCTCCTTTTCACCTCGCCTTATCTCTTTTCGGACCTCAGAAGCCCATGCGTGATTCTTCAACTTGGAACAGGAACGGTTTCTTAGGACACAAACAGCAAGAATCTTAATGTAAAGAAAAAAATTTTTTTTTCTGATCCACTGGACATTTATCAAAATGTCAAACTTGCACATTTTGAATGACGAGTGCATGAAACAAAATGATAAGCCGTGCATGTGAAGAATGGCACACTGGATGCCATACGTGCATCACAGGTTGAGGATACTTGAAAACCCAGTTAGGGAAGCCCAACACCCCAACACACGGAATTGGGGGGAAGGCACCAGGGCTTGGACCCAGGGGGGTGCTCAACCACTGAGCCACCTCTCCAGCCCCTTTTTATCTTTTATTTAGAGACAGGGTCTCGCTGAGTTGCTTAGGGCCTCGCTGAGTTGCTTAGGGCCTCGCTAAGTTGCTGAGGCTGGTTTTGAAATCGTGATCCTCCTGCCTCAGCCTCCTGAACCGCTGGAAATTATAGGCATGCATCACGCCAACCAGCTAAATGAACACTATTAAGTTGCTTAGGGCCTCCCTAAGTTTCGGAGACTGATCTTGAACTTGTGATCCTCCTGCCTCAGCCTCCCAAGTCATTGGAGTCAGGGTCCTGTGCCACCCCGCCTTCCCCACATGGGGTCTTACGGTGGAAAGACGAAGCTTCCAAAGACAGCCTCCATGACCCCCTTCCTCCTACCTCCCTGTGGTCCATGCAGAATCAATGGCTTGATCCACTGATAGGGTTAGAACCCTCAGGATCCAATCCCTTCCACAAAGCCCCAGCTCTGGACATCGTTGTGCTGGGGACCAAGCCTTCCACACAGGTGACTTCAGGGGACACTCCAGATCCAAGTCACAGTAATAGCCCAAGCAGGCGGGCGCCTCTCATTCCAGGGGATGCGGAGGCTAAGGCAAGAGGATCGCGAGTTCAAAGCCAGCCTCAGCCAAAGCGAGGCCCTAAGCAACTCAGTGAGACCCTGTCTCTTAAGTAAAACGCAAAATAAGGCTGGGGAGGTGGCTCAGGGGTCGAGTGTCCCTCAGTTCAATCCCTGGTACACCCCCACCCCACAAAAAAGAAAAATAGTCCAAACAGGAAACTTGACCGCCGGGTGCACCACAGCGGTAATGCCAACGCCGTTACGTCATTACGTCATTAAAACCACACAGTCTCCCCCGGGGCCTGCTTTGGGTTTTCCCTGCCTGGAGCACAGCCCAGCAGCTGGGCGAGCTGGCTGTCCTGTCCCTGGGGTGACATCAGCGTTCCCAGGTCCTAAGCCCCGGTGCCGCCTCCGTCCCAGATCCTGGGTCCCTCTGCTCTTGCCCGTGAGGGTGTCTACGTTTTGCTCTGTTCCTGCAGCAGCGCTGGGGAATGAACTCGGGACGCTCTGCCTACTGAGCCGCGTACCCGACCCCTGTGATTTTTTTTTTTTTTTTTTTTTTTTTTTTTTTTGGAAACAGAGCCTCACTAAACTGCCCAAGCTGGCCTCGAACTCTCAGATCCTCCAGCCTCAGCCTCCTGGGATGACACTGTGCCTCCCTTGTACTGGCTGTGTCCAAAATCATTGATTTGATTAAAGTACAAAAAACAGGACGAGTTTGGAGTGTCATCTAGTGGACAGAACTTCCCATTGGACCAACATGAGGTCCTATGAGCTAAATTCCCAGAACCACCAAACAGAAAAAAATGAATGAAAATAAAAAAAAAAAAAAGAACAAGTGTGTATGAGTCTAACAGAAAACCGACAAGAGGCACTTTGAAGGTAATAAAAGAGAAAATTATTTTTCAAAAAATCCTGAGCCAAAGCTCAAAATTTGGACGTCGTTCTTTTTCCCAGTTACAAGACTTTGGCTTTGCACGTGTGGGGTCTGGTCTGAGGGCAACGGGCATCTGGGGGCTCCAAGAGGGAGGTGGTTGTGTGATACTGTGAACTGCTAAGATTGAATTTAGAAGGATACTATCTCAATAAACTGCAGATTTTACAGGTGAAGTGAGAGAGAAAGGCGTTTGTTCTCAGCTAAAGAAATGATCCGGGTAGGGCAGGGTGACAGGGGACAGACAGTGCAGACGTGCTGGGACCCGAGGTCCAGGGGAGGATACTGTCCACGGCCCGGTGCTGACCCCACGGACTTTCTGTTCCCAGGAGCCGCTGGCCGGCAGCCCTGCCTGGCCTCCGTGGACAGCCCACGTCCCCTTCCTCAGCCAACCGCCTGCTCCCTGCAGGAGAGACGCAGCCTGAAATCATGTCCCAGAGGAGCCCAGTGACCCTGAAGGGGACTCTGTGACCCCGACACAGACCAGGTCCCAGGGCCCAGGGACACCAGGGTCATTCCTCCACCATAGAACCTGCAGGAACAGGGGCCAGTGAGAGCCAGCCAGACTGGGCCAGGAAGACCCAGAGTGGCCATGGCCGTGGGGGCTGGACAGTCTGAGGTCGCCCTGCTGTCTGTCAAAAGCCACCTGGGCGGGACTCTCTGGAAACTTCCCTGGGACCCCATAAAACTGGATGCAGGAGAGGCCTGTTGTCCCCTCCTCTCTGAGAGGACCCCTGTGTCCCTTGAGAGTGTCCCCTTCCCCTTCCATCCCTTCAGTCAGCTCCTGCCCGTTACTCTGAGTGATAGGTCTGACCTCTCTCTGCAGTGCCTGCAAACGGCAAGAACGAGGGTTTGCAGAGGGGTCTTGCAGCTGGACATCCTCCTGACTTGATTGAAAGAATCGGGGTTTGAAGGCGAAGGGGTCTTCACGCTGCCTCCGTTTCCTGTGACAGAGGCCAGGGACCCAGGAGGAGGGAGGAAATGCAGAATTACATGAACCAGGTCCGGCCAGGTGCTTGCACTCAGTCCACTGGATGCAAAAGACTGTGCACCAATTAAAGCCAACGCATAAACAGAAGGATGGCCAGCTGGATACCTGCACATGTCACGAAGCAAGACACTGCTTTGGATCAGGATAATGCATTGATAAAAACAGTAAACATCAGCAAAATGAAATAGAAGCAGTTAAAAAATATATTCGAAAGAAAAGGCTAATGAATGTAACGTGATCTTTAGACATCAAAACATCACAGTGTATGCCAAAAATGTGTACAGGAAATATGTGTCTATTGAAAATCATGTTAAAAGGAGTCGGGCGCACACCTGGAATCCCAGCCGCTCGGGAGGCTGGGGCAGGAGGATGGCAAGTTGGAGGGCGGCCTCAGCAACTTAGCAAGAACCTGTCTCAAAGTTTTAAAAACAGGGCTTTAGAGTAGAGCCCGTAGCTCAGTGGTAGAGCATCCCTGGGTTCAAGTCCCAGAGCCACGTAAGTGAATAAATGGAGTGAAATAAAAAGAGGCTGGAGACGTCACTCAGTGATTGAGTACCTCCTGCGCACCTGCACTCCCCGGGTGCCACGCTCTGCAAAACCTAAGGTTATAAGGACTCAGTAGCAGAAGAAGAATTCAGATGCGAGGTGTGGTCGCTGACCCAAGTTTTCACGTGGGGACATGTTTTTAGATCAGCTCCACAAGTTGCCCAATATCCACTACCTACAAGCCATATCGCACCTGCATTTTGTGACTTCTTTTGTTACACTACTGAAGAAGCCCAACCCGGATTGTCTGCACAGCTTCTGTGTGTGTGTGTGTGTGTGTGTGTGTGTGGTGCTGGGCATGGAACCCAGGATCCTCCTATAAGCTAACAGCCCACAAACGATGGAGGCCGAAGACGGAGGACGGAGACCTGAGCAGACCTCGGGCAGCAGGCTTTCCTTGATCCTGCAGTGAGGTCCGCGGATCCGGCCAGGAGGGCCCCTTTGCTGGGTTTCAGAAGGAGCCTGGTTTTAGGGTTTCATTGGAGACTCAGACCTGCAGATGGATGGTCAGGCGCTGGGGGTGCAGGCGAGAACTTGAACTCGGGAAGGTCGTTGTAAAAGGTGGAAGCTCATTGTTCCCCAGAACCTAGGAGTCTGGCCCGTTGCTTTTCTTCCTTGGGATCCTGTTTCCCAGGGATTCCGTACTCGCTCTGCCTCCGTTGAGGGCTAATTTGCAATGGGGGAGGTCACAGTCCAGGGCCCAGCGGTCAGTATCCGACCCCTCCTTGGGCCCATTGTTACTGGGAAAGGATTTACCAGAGGTTAATGCTTGGCGGGCTCCCTCCCTCCTTCCGGGCCACAATGTCCCTGCGTTTTTCTTGGGCAGTTGTCTTGCAGGAATGCCATTTCCCATAATCCTTCACTCCCGCCTGCTAAGCCAGCGCTGCACCGCTGAGGGTCACTCTGTCCCCAGACAGCAGCTCTCCGCAGTATCCAAGAGCTCGGCCCCGAAGTCCAAGCCTCCCTCCCCGAGATGGGGGGCAAAAGCTGCGCGTTGACCCAGTGGCGGGGAGGGGTGGGGTGGCCCCAGCTGCGCCCAAGGCCAGCAGCCCCGGCCCAGGGCGCAGGCGTCCTGCTGGGCTGCACCTGGGTTGCCCCCCAGCAGAGGACAAAGGGCAGGAGCCAGCAGACCCGCTTCCTGAGAGGGGTGGCCAACAGGACGTGGGGGTGGACCCGGCGCCCTCCGTGGGTTGCAGCGCGGGGTCTGGTGCGGAGGGAGGGAACCGAAGCCCGGGGAGCAGCTTGCGGGGGTCAGCTCTGCAGAGCAGCCTGGCGCGCACACGTGTGCAGCCCCGGGATGCTGGCCCTACGCTCCGTGCGGTGCATGAACCCGTGCGCGCGTCCGCAGCCCTGCGCGCGCACACGTGTGCAGCCCGGGGATGCTCGCCCAACCCTCCTGGCGCGCGTGCACCCGTGCGCGCCTCCGCAGCTCTGCGCGCCCAACGGAGAGTCGTGAGCTCGCGCACGCGCGTGTCCCGGCGCTCGGATTTGGGGGTCCCTTGGCCACACCGCCAGGGCTGGGCGCTCCTCCGGGGCTCCGGCATCCGGACACCAGCTGGGAAAGCAGAGGAGGGGAAGGCGGGGCGTGGGCCACAGCCCGACCCCGACCCGCGGCCGCCGGCCCGCCCCGCCCCCTCCGCCCTCCGCCCTCCGCCCTCCGCCCTCCGCCGGCTCGCCCCTCCCCCTCCGCCGGCCCGCCCCTCCCCCTCCGCCTGCTCGCCCCTCCCCCTCCTCCCCGCCGGCCCGCCCCGCCCCCTCCTCCTCGCCGGCTCGCCCCTCCCCCTCCCTCCGCCGGCTCGCCCCTCCCCCTCCGCCTGCTCGCCCCTCCCCCTCCTCCCCGCCGGCCCGCCCCGCCCCCTCCTCCTCGCCGGCTCGCCCCTCCCCCTCCCTCCGCCGGCTCGCCCCTCCCCCTCCTCCCCGCCGGCCCGCCCCGCCCCCTCCTCTCCCTCCCCCGTGAGCTCCCGGAGCCCCGCGGCAGCTGCAGGACGCCGTCGGGTCCGGGCGCCTTCAATCCTGGGCAGCGCAGGCCACCCACCCGGGAGGGCGCCGAGGCCGGCCTGGGTCCCCTTCGGATTCCGGGAACAGTCACCCGGTCCGGTCCCCCAGGGGGGCGCCTGAGCACCCGCCCCCGGGCAGCGCGGCGCGGCGTCCGGATCCCCAGGGTCCGGCCAGCAAGCGGCGGGTCCCCGCGGGCTCTGCAGTCACGCCTCGGGGTCGCGCTCCGCCCGCGAGGGGCGCTCAGTCCCCGGAGGGTCCTCGGCCTCCCTTAGTACAGCCTCGTGGCGCGGTGCCTCCTTCCTGGGAGGGACCGTAGCGGGCCGCACGCTCCCGCGTCCCTCGCCCGCGTATGAAGTGGGAGCTTCCTGTGTCCGTCATCCACTCCTGTCTGTCATCCGCCCGCGTGCGCACAGTCCTCTGCGCGTCTGTCCGTCCGGGGACGGATCAGGGGGAACGGTGGACCCCGAGGTCCCGGGGACGATCCTGTCCACGCCCCGGTGCTGACCCCACGGGCTCTCTGCTCCCAGGAGCCGCTGGCCGGCAGCCCTGCCTGGCCTCCGTGGACAGCCCACGTCCCCTTCCTCACCAACCGCCTGCTGCCTGCAGGAGAGACGCAGCCTGAAATCATGTCCCAGAGGAACCCAGTGACCCTGAAGGGGACTCTGTGACCCCGACACAGACCAGGTCCCAGGGCCCAGGGAGACCAGGGTCATTCCTCCACCATAGAACCTGCAGGAACAGGGGCCAGTGAGAGCCAGCCAGCCTGGGCCAGGGAGACCCAGAGTGGCCATGGCCGTGGGGGCTGGACAGTCTGAGGTCGCCCTGCTGTCGGTCAAAAGCCAGGAGGTGGACCTGGGCGGGACTCTCTGGAAACTTCCCTGGGACCCATAAAACTGGATGCAGGAGAGGCCTGCTGTCCCCTCCTCTCTGAGAGGACCCCTCTGTCCCTTGAGAGTGTCCCCTTCCCTTTCCATCCCTTCAATCAGCTCCTGCCTGTCACTTTGAGTGACAGGTCTGCCATTTTCCTGACTTGATGACAAGAATTGGGGTTTCAAGGAGGGTCTTCACGCTGCCTCAGTTTCCCAGCAGCCCCGCTCTGTAGCCCCTGGGGGGTGGACCTCAGGGCGAGTGTGAGACCCCAGCTCCTCCTCTTCCCGCAGGCAGTTCTTCTCTGGGTGCATTAAAGATGGAGTGAGGCTGGGTCTGTAGTCCTCCTGTGCACAGGGACACAGTGCAGCAGCCTGACTTGGCCACTGTTCCCCAGGGATCCCGCTCTCCCCCTCGGGGTCTGCCGTTAACTCACATGGGTCCTTGGTTCTCAGCTGTCCCTCCTTTCCCTTTTCCAGCTTCTGCATGTGAGAAAAACATGTGACCCGGACTTACTTTGCTTATCTTGCTTAGCATAGTGGCCCCCAGCTCCGCGCATTCTCCTGAACACGACAGAATTTCTTTTCTTTATGAATAAAACTCCACCGTGCATCTAGGCCACGTTATATTGTAATGCAGTCGCCCACTGATGACCCCTCCCTGGGCTGGTTTTGTAATTTTTTTGAACAACTAAGCAGCATCCCCAGGCCCTGAGCTGCCTCCACGAGCTCCAGGGAGGCTCCTTCCTGCCTCTCCAGCTCCTGGGCTCCAGGCGGCCCTGGGCTGGTGGCTCCACGTGGCTCCTCCTCTGTGTCTGTGTCTCCTCTTCTGTCTCTTGTGAGGACACGGCCATGGCCTCAGGGCCACCTGACCAGGAGGACTCCTCTCAGGGTCCTGCACTCCCTGCCTCTGCAGAAACCCCATGTCCACACCAGGTCCCCTTCACAGGTTCCAGGGAAATGGGACTCAAACATTTCTCGGTGGGCCACTATTTGAACATTGGGCACTGCCAAGGCAATTATTTCTTTTTATTTCATTTACTTATTTATTTTTTAATACTGAGGATCGACCACAGGGGTGCTTAACCACTGAGCCGCATCCCTAGCCCTTTTTATATTTTATTTAGGGACAGCACCTCACTAAGTTATTCAGGGCCTCTCTAAGTTGCTGAGGCTGGCCTCCAACCTGCCGTCCTCCTGCCTCAGCCTCCCCAGTCTCTGGGTCCCCACTGTATGAGTTTCGCACAAACCTATCACCTTTCTAAAGACACCCGGCTCTTTCCGCACCTCCCTTCCGAGTCGCCCTGCCCTTACCCGAGCCCTTTCCTGCAACACCGAACAGAAAAAGAATTCCTTTTTCCTATTTCGTTCACGATTTGCCGAAACGTTCTTTAAAATGAAAGAGGCCGAAGCTTTGGGAAGCAAAACGCTGTAGAAAAGAACTGGTCTCCTCGCTCTGCACGGAGGCCTTCTGCACGGCCTCCGAGGGTCTCCGGGTCTCCGAAGGCAACGCAGGACGCCGGCGGGAGCCCGGGGGCGCCTCGGGATGGAGCGCGCGGGCCGCATCGCTCGCTTGGCTTTGTCTCCAGGAGCAGAGGCCGCAGGACCTCGGGGTCTCTAACCAGGAGCCGCCGTCACATGCGACGTGGGCGTTTGTCCTTCCACACGCTGATGCGGGAAGGTCTTTCTGGCTTGCGAGGGTAACACTAGCTTCCGAGATGCTGCTGTGCGATCAGGGAGCGTGGATCAGTGCGCTGCGGCTGCGGAAGGCAAGTCCCACAGCCCGATGGTTTAAACAGCAGAGGTCTATCTCCCCCGTCCTGGAGGCTGGAGGCCCAAGGGCCAGGCGTGGGCAGGGTTGGCTCCTCCCCAGGCCTCGCTCCTGGGCTGGCAGACGCCGTCTTCTCCCTGGGTCCTCACGGGGTCGTCCCTCTGCCTGCATCTGTGTCCTCACCTCCTCTTCTACCAGGACTCCAGTCCTGTGGGGTCAGGGCCACCCTGGGGACCTCACTGCATCTCAGTCACCTCTGTAAAGACCCCTCTCCACACACAGGCACGTCCCAAGGTCCTGGGGTCAGGGCCACCCTGGGGACCTCACTGCATCTCAGTCACCTCTGTAAAGACCCCTCTCCACACACAGGCACGTCCCAAGGTCCTGGGGTCAGGGCCACCCTGGGAACCTCACTGCATCTCAGTCACCTCTGTAAAGACCCCTCTCCACACACAGGCACGTCCCAAGGTCCTGGGGTCAGGGCCACCCTGGGGACCTCACTGCACCTCAGTCACCTCTGTAAAGACCCCTCTCCACACACAGGCACGTCCCAAGGTCCTGGGGTCAGGGCCACCCTGGGGACCTCAGTGAACCTCAGTCACCTCCGTAAAGACCCCTCTGCACACACAGGCATGTCCCAAGGTCCTGGGGTCAGGGCCACCCTGGGGACCTCACTGCCCCTCAGTCACCTCTGTGAAGACCCCTCTCCACACACAGTGAATCCTGAGATTCTGGACGCCCAGGCATCAAGATAGAAATTGGAAAAGGACCTAATTTAGCCCATGTCCTGATGTTCTATTAAAATGGTCATTTTCTTAAAATAGTAATAGAACAGAATCCAGGAAAATCCTACAGGCATCCCGTGAACAAGAATCACCTGTAATAAAAAGAAGCCACATAGTTACTCCAGAGTATTCTCCGGTGATTTAATTTAATTTTATTATTTATTTATTTATTTTATTGCCTTCGCTTATTTATTTGAGACCGAGGAATCGTGCACATTTAGGCACTGCGGTGTGATATCCGGTTACGCAGATGCAATGCTGTAATGATCCGTGGAGATCAATGGAGTCTCCATCCCCTTGAGCATTTACTACAGCTCGTGCTAGAGATGATCAAAACCCTCGCCCCTAGATATTTTGAAATACACTCTAAATTATGACAGTCACCCTACTGTGCAACAGAACATGGGATACCTCCCCTCTCTCACTAGAACTTTGGACCCGTGGACCAGACTCTCCCTTCCCCTCCTCTCATCTCTGGTAACTGCCATTCTGCTAAGTCCCAGAGATCGGAAGGCATTTTTCTGACCCCAAACGAACATCTTGTCACCTTTTATTTGGGGACTCCATTGCTAGAGGTCTTCTCTAAAATGTTCCTATGTCCTTGACCAATCCCTCCTTTTTGAAAGAATTCTTCCATGAATGTGTTGCTTTGATGCTTCTGTATTATACGCACACATTTCAATCACCTCTGACAAAAGGCACTTTCTAGATTTGCTATTTTCCTGACTTTGGCAGAACGGAGGGGAACCCATGATTATTGATTGATTGATGGATTTTCAATCAGAGGAAGTCACACGGCAGATGATCCATGAATGGTACAAGGAGTGGCACTCCGGAGAGTCCATGAAACAGGCATTGATTAGCTGGGCGTAGTAGGGCACACCTATAATCCCAGTGATTCAGGAGGCTAAGGTAGGAGGATTGCTAGTTGGAGGCCAGCCTCTGCAACTTAGCGAGGCCCCAAGCAACTTGCAAGACCCTGTATTGAATTTTTAAAAATGTAAAGGGGGTGGAGATGTAGCTCAGGTGTTAAGCACCCTGAGTTCATTCCCTGGTGAAAAACAAAATAAAATAAAAATAAGTAAAAGGCATAAATTTAAAAAAAAAAAAAACCATAAGTAAATAGCAGAAGGTGAGTAGAGTGGAGGGATGGGAACAGGAGGAGGAAAGACGGAAGCACTGGGGACTGAATTAGAGCCAATCGCATCCCATGCTTTCATAATTTTGTCAGAATGAACCCAGTAGTGTGTACGATGACAAAGAACTGATGGAAATAATAGGACGAAAAAAGTTGTGTCCCTTTAAACTACTCATCGGCTGAGAAGGATCTGAAATAGGAAATCAAGACTGGGGTCGGGAAGGAGAGCGGAAGTGACCCCTAGGAGCTCCGTGGGACGTGGGCAGGAGAGGGGGAGGGGGCGCTGGACGACCAGTGGAGTCTGAAGAGGGAGGGGGAGAGACGGGGACGGCGGACGTAGAGGGAGACCCCGAGACTGAAAGGAAACGCCAGGAACACGGAGCTCAGGAGGCACGTGATCCACTGGAGATCAGGAGGCACGTGATCCACTGGAGCTTAGGAGACACCATGATCCACTAGAGCTCCGGAGGCACGTGATCCACTGGAGCTTAGGAGACACCATGATCCACTGGAGCTCAGGAGACACTGTGATCCACTGGAGCTCAGGAGACACCGTGAGCCACTGGAGCTCAAGAGACACCATGATCCACTGGAGCTCAGGAGACACCGTGATCCACTGGAGCTCAGGAGACACCGTGATCCACTGGAGCTCAGGAGACACCGTGATCCACTGGAGATCAGGAGGCACGTGATCCACTGGAGCTTAGGAGACACCGTGATCCACTGGAGCTCAGGAGACACCGTGATCCACTGGAGCTCAGGAGACACCGTGATCCACTGGAGATCAGGAGGCACGTGATCCACTGGAGCTCAGGAGGCACCATGATCCACTGGAGCTCAGAAGGCACCGTGACCCACTGGAGCTCAGGAGGCGCGTGATCCACTGGAGCTCAGGAGGCACGTGACCCACTGGAGCTCAGGAGGCACATGATCCACTGGAGCTCAGGAGGCACCGTGACCCACTGGAGCTCAGGAGGCACGTGATCCACTGGAGATCAGGAGGCACGTGATCCACTGGAGCTTAGGAGACACCATGATCCACTAGAGCTCCGGAGGCACGTGATCCACTGGAGCTTAGGAGACACCATGATCCACTGGAGCTCAGGAGACACTGTGATCCACTGGAGCTCAGGAGACACCGTGAGCCACTGGAGCTCAAGAGACACCATGATCCACTGGAGCTCAGGAGACACCGTGATCCACTGGAGCTCAGGAGACACCGTGATCCACTGGAGCTCAGGAGACACCGTGATCCACTGGAGATCAGGAGGCACGTGATCCACTGGAGCTTAGGAGACACCGTGATCCACTGGAGCTCAGGAGACACCGTGATCCACTGGAGCTCAGGAGACACCGTGATCCACTGGAGATCAGGAGGCACGTGATCCACTGGAGCTCAGGAGGCACCATGATCCACTGGAGCTCAGGAGGCACCGTGATCCACTGGAGCTCAGGAGGCGCGTGATCCACTGGAGCTCAGGAGGCACGTGACCCACTGGAGCTCAGGAGGCACATGATCCACTGGAGCTCAGGAGGCACCGTGACCCACTGGAGCTCAGGAGGCACGTGATCCACTAGAGCTCAGGAGACATCGTGAATCATTGGAATTGCAGAAATACCCCTGAACCACCGGGCTGCAGAAAGTGCCCAGCACTGTAGCAACTCAGAAGCACCCCAGCCTGATCCTGGGCCCACTCCCTGGCCCCCGGCCCTGCCTATGGGAAGGACCTGCGGCGACTCCCGGGTGCTGTGTAAGCTGGTGAGGGGCTGCTTGCTCCATGCCGGGTCCAACTCCAGAGCAGCCCCTCTGCAGACATGGAGAAGCAGGAGCTTCCCATCAAATGCCGCCGCCTCCTCCCTGAACGTGCCTCTCCTTCCTAAGTAACCCTTGCTCTGTGTCCCTGACAGGTGCTGAAAATCATTTTCATGGCCACGCGAAGGACCCCAGCTCTTCGGAGTTGAGGTCCATCTCTGGAGACTCCTCAGACCTCCACCTGGTTTCTCGTTTTCTGCAGCAGAACTGGATGGTAGTGGACACCAAGAAGCTACTTCACCAAGAACCAGAAGGAAAGGATTCGAGGTCTCCACACGTGGAAACGCTAGATGTTTCAGGAGATGGAATCGTCAATGACCTTGATTTGATCCTGTGCAAATTATTGCCTCGTATCCCGTGAACGTGCACAACCAAAAAATATCAAGAAACCTATCTGCTGAATTTCCCCGCTCAGCGAAAATTTAACACATGCAGTGCTAAAAATCAGGACCAGAAACAACAGCGATGAAGAAAATCCTAAAATCCGTGACATGGATATTATGGTCTAGAAACTCCAGGAGACGTTTAAACAGAGGAACGTAGGCAGAGGTAACGGGTATTCCAATGGGGGTGTCTACAAGCAGAGTGTAGGAGGTGATCCATCTCATCATCGAATGTCCAGCGAGTCTAACAATCGCAGACAAACGGCATCCTCTCTACATCTGTGTCTGTTCCAGTCAGATTTTCCATCGCTGTGGCCAAAAGACCTGAAAAGAGCGACTTTTGTTCTTGCCAACTTCCTTAACCAATATGGCGTGACGGCTATCGGTATAGCATTTGGTTTTAGTCAACTTGTGATGCTGGGACCGAAGACCTGACAAGGTCAATTTAGAGGAGGTAAAGTTCATCTGGGGTTCACGGTGTCAGAGGTTCAGTCCATGGTGGGCCGACTCCATGGCTCTGGCCCAAGGTGAGGCAGAACAAAATGGCGGAAGGGCCTGGAGGAGGAGAGCAGCTCAGGACGTGGCACCAGGAAGCAGAGAGAGCTCTGCTCACCAGGGACCAGATCTAAACCCCATGGAGCCAGGGACAGGATATAGTCCCCAGGGAGCCAGGGACAGGATATAGTCCCCAGGGAGCCAGGGACAGGTTATAGTCCCCAAGGAGCCAGGGACAGGATATAGTCCCCAAGGCATGTCCCCAGTGACCACCTCCTCCAGCCCCACCCACCTGCCTGCAGTCACCACCCAGCTACTCCATTGGCACCAGGATGGACTGATGAGTCTCGGCTCTGGCAATCCCGTCCTCTGGCCTCCGAACCTTCCTGCATTAACAGGGAGCATCCAAACCCCAAGACCTACCTACGGGATTCCTAGGCCCAAATGAACCTTTCCAATCGGCTTTGAGGCACCACATCCGCCTCCCTGAGATCGTCACAGAATTGAAACTTCGCACTGAAGGCTGAGACCGGCTTTCCTGACGCTGGGCTTTAACCCGGGATTCTGCTTCCTGGACAAAGTCAGCAAATTGATGCCAGAGGGGCGGGGGATCCATTGTCCCTAAACAGCCCCTGGCACAGGGAGAAATTTGCCCATCTAACAGCGTTGGTGGCACCGGCTCTCCCGTTTGCATTCACTGGAGCTCAGCACTGACAGGCGGCCCATCCCCGCGGAGCCCACCAGAGGCCCCAGGAACAGCAGTGGCCTCCGCAATCAGCCTCCACCGCACTAGGAATCCGGGTCGGTGATGAGAATACAGGGCTGTCACTCAGGGCGAGCCCCGGGCGCAGAGGCGCTGTGGCAGTTGCTGCTGAGAGCGGCCAGGGAAGGACAGTCCGGCGCCAGACGCGCTGCTTACCCTGCAAAGGGCCTGTCACTCAGCGCCGCGACGCCGCATGCTGTCGTTAATAGAGTTGGGCACGCTTTCCTGTCTCGGGTGTCGCTTGAAAGTGACATTGCGGTCCTCGAAGAAAGGACGCATGCTGTGTTAGCTCAAGAAATGGGAGCGAGACGGGGAGGTCAGGATCGAAAGCCCGAGCCCACTGCGCCACGCAGGCCAGGCCCCGTCCTGCGGCGAGTGCGCTCTACGCGATTCCATCTGCAAAGGGAGCCCCGGGTTAGGACTCCAACAAAAACCAGGGGGGACCGAGGCCACACCTCGTTAGTATACGTCAGCCAGTTGAGGCCCAAGCTGGTAAATGCAGTCATTGCCATTAAAAAATCGCCACTAACAAGGTCCTCCTGTAAAAAGAGCCGGTGCCCCGGCTGATCGGGGCCCTACCAAGGAAACCAGGTGCCTGAGCTTTCCCATCTCACCCGATGTAACCCTGTCACCTGAGACCCACAAAAAGGAACCGAGACCTGGGGGAGGGGTGCACACCTGTCATCCCAGCAGCTCAGGAGGCTGAGGCAGGAGGATGGCAAAGCGGAGGCCAGCCTCAGCAACTCAACGAGACCCTGTCTCAAAATAAAAAATAAAAAGGTCTGGGGATGCCGCTCAGTGGTTAAGCACCCCTGGGTTTGATCCCCAGTACCCCTTCCCAAAATCGGGAACAATGGCTCCTTCCCTCCTCCTCCTCCTCCTCTTCCTCCTCCGCCTGGAAATACAGTCGATGGTTTGCTCACACCCATTCCAAAATGATCCTGCATAATAACTGATGCGATCATGAAACTCCATTCCCGGTGGGATCAAGAAAGATAGAGAGAGAGCTCACGAGGAAGACCCAATGCAAGAGAGAGACAGACACAAGAAAGAGAAAAGTCCGCTAAAATGCGTCTCCGTTTTCCTGCGGAATTCCAACTTTGTAAGGAAAACACTTAACATCGTCTCTTTGAAAAGGAGAAGAAGGAAACGACAGGGGGTGGCTGGCGGGGTCTCACGAAAACAGCAGGGAGATAAATAGCGCAGAGGCCAGGGACCCGGGAGGGCAGGGAGCCCAGGTGAGCGACCGAGGAAGGATATTGAGCAAATGGTACCCAGGCACCAGGTCGATGTGTGAAGGTGCCGCCAACGATCCCACCCGAGGCACGACTATAATGCACCGGAAACAACGGGGAAAGGGGAGACTGAGCGAGCCGCGCGTCTGGGATGGGCTCATGAAGGATTTTAAAAATGAAGATGCAGAGAAACTTGCAGATTGTAAAAGCAAAGGCGGGAAAACCAGAGGCTGCTGCTGTTCCCGACTTGGCCACCAGGTGGCGCTGTGAGCACGCGCATCGCCGGCTGCCCTCCGGCTCCAGCGCCTCAGCGCGGCCCCCAGCCTCCCCGGAGCCCAGAAGCAGACTCTGCCGTCCGCCTGCCTCCAAACCACCATCGCCACCAGATCATCACCGTTGGCGTCGCCGACGTCGCCACCACGTCCAGGATTTCCCCCTATTCATTGCAAACCAGCATGCCATCGTCGGGCCTTTAAAAACCCTTGAATTTCGGTGCTGGGGCTGCACCCGGGACCCCAGGCCGCGCGAGGCACGCACGCTGCCTCCGAGCCACAGCCGAGGCCCTCGCTCTCCGAAGTCCAGACTTCCGCTCTAACGTGGGAAGACTCGCAGGTGCCCCCCATGCTCAGGGCCTGACTCGGGCTGGGGTCTTCCCGACCACGCGCTGGCTCTTCCTGCCTCCAGGCGCCCCGCTGAGGCGGCCGGGTTCACCTTCTCTCGTTCATCAGGACTTCGGCCAGCCTGATTCTGCACCTGCCTGGGTGCTGGCGGCTGTCCTGGGTCTTCCTGCAGCTGCCTGGGTGCTGGCGGCTGTCCTGGGTCTTCCTACAGCTGCCTGGGTGCTGGGTGGCTGTCCTGGGTCTTCCTGGCTGGGTGCTGGCGGCTGTCCTGGGTCTTCCTGACTGGGTGCTGGGTGGCTGTCCTGGGTCTTCCTGACTGGGTGCTAGATGGCTGTCCTGGGTCTTCCTGACTGGGTGCTGGGCAGCTGTCCTGAGTCATCCTGCACCTGCCTGGGTGCTGGGTGGCTGTCCTGGGTCTTCCTGGCTGGGTGCTGGGCGGCTGTCCTGGGTCTTCCTGGCTGGGTGCTGGGCGGCTGTCCTGGGTCCTCCTGGCTGGGTGCTGGGTGGCTGTCCTGGGTCTTCCTGGCTGGGTGCTGGGCGGCTGTCCTGGGTCTTCCTGGCTGGGTGCTGGGCGGCTGTCCTGGGTCCTCCTGGCTGGGTGCTGGGTGACTGTCCTGGGTCTTCCTGGCTGGGTGCTGGGCGGCTGTCCTGGGTCTTCCTGGCTGGGTGCTTGGTGGCTGTCCTGGGTCTTCCTGGCTGGGTGCTGGGCGGCTGTCCTGAGTCTTCATGACTGGGTGCTGGGTGACTGTCCTGGGTCTTCCTGGCTGGGTGCTGGGAGGCTGTCCTGGGTCTTCCTGGCTGGGTGCTGGGCGGCTGTCCTGGGTCTTCCTGGCTGGGTGCTGGGCGGCTGTCCTGGGTCTTCCTGGCTGGGTGCTGGGCGGCTGTCCTGGGTCTTCCTGGCTGGGTGCTGGGGTCCTGTAATGCTGACATGAACTCGGTTGGTGCAGCTTGACCCCATTGGCTCCTGACACCAGGAGACACAGGAAAGGAGACGTTTGAGGCCCCGGCCGCTGTCCTGTCGCTTGGTAAGAAATTTTTGGGGTACCAGGGATTGAACCCAGCGGCGCTCAAACCCGGGGCCACCTCCCCGGCCCTTTTCTGTATTTTATTTAGAGACAGGGTCTCCCTGAGTTGCTTAGGGCCCCGCTAAAGTTGCTGAGGCTGGATTCCAACCTGCGATCCTCCTGCCTCAGCCTCCCTGAGGACCGGGGAAGTTACGAGCCTGCGCCACCGTGTCTGGCTCCACGCACTGGGTCTTAAACCGGGGATCCTTCCGCTCTTTGGGGCCACGGTACCCTCAGCCTCGTTGTCACGGCTGTCCACGCAAGCAGCGTCCATGGCGGCGACAGAGACGCGCTGAGCATGCCCAGCAAACGCCCGAGGACCGAGCCTTCTGCACAGATTTCACTGGCTTTTAACCAGAGCCCAGCGAGTTGGCCACCGCTGCGTCCCCTACGCTGGTTCCAGGGACGCGCGGCAATGAAGCCCGCTGGGCACCTGCAGGGCCTGGGCCCGGCCGCTGGGAGGCGCTCTCGGGATGGAGGACGGTCAGGTCGTGGCAGCCGCGGATCCGGGACTCTGGGGACAGGGGCCAGGGCTCGGCCGCCGTGGGCCTACGCCTCCTGTGGTTCCTCTTGCGTGGACACCTCTGTGTCCTCCTGCGTCCTTCGGAAGACGGAGCTCAGGGAGGGGCAGGTGCAGCTCCGCGCAGAGAGCTCGGCTGGAAGCAGGGGACCCCGGACCTGCCGCCCCACGTGGGCGCGACACACACACACACACACACACACACACACACACACACACACACGTTCTGTGGGATGTTTTCAAAAAGAGGCCAGGGTGCGGTGCACGCTTGTAGTCCCAGCAGCTCTGGAGGCTGAGGCAGGAGGATTGAGAGTTCAAAGCCAGCCTCAGCCAAAGCGAGGCTCTAAGCAACTCAGTGAGACCCTGTCTCTCAATAAAATGCAAAATAGGGCTGGGGAGGGGGCTCAGGGGCCGCGTGCCTCTCTGTTCAATCCCTGGTGCCCTCCCTCCTTCCCCCCAAAAAATGGAGAGATGCAGAGACAGAAAGGGTAATCGAGGCTGCTGTGGACCCAGCCAGCTGCGAGGAGCCACCTGACCTTTGCACCTGCCTGGACTCCTGTCCTGGGCCACATGGCCTCACCTTCCCTGGGAAAAGGCCGGGACATGTCCCTTATCCCAGACAGCACAGCTTCTGCCGGGCGCTCTTCCCGGGGACCCTGCACAGCACAAGCATAGACCAGCACTTGCCTGGGTGGCTGCGGCTGAGCTGCCTCCAGGGTGAAGCTCAGAGCCCTGGCCGCACCCTGTTGGTGATTGGCAGCCCACCCTGCCCACGGGTGCTTAACCACTGAGCCACCTCCCCAGCCCTTTTTATTTGGAGACAGGATTTTTGCCAAGTGGCTGAGGCTGGCCTCCAACTGGTGGTCCTCCTGCCTCAGCCTCCCGCATGGATGGGATCGCGGGCTTGTGCCACTGGGTCTGGCTTCACTTGCTTTAAAGTTCCGTCTGTCACAGCACCTGTAGTTCACTCGGCCGGTGTTAAGTTTGATTTTAATTTTTTATTTTTTATTTTACTTTATTTTTTTGAGCACTGAGTGGCATCAGTTTTCCTCGAGGAAGGAAACGAAATTGCTGCTAGTGAGGATCACGGTCCTCCGGCGGGTCCTCTGAGCTACTCGGAGCGGAGACGCTGTGAGCGTAGGTCACTGGTGACAGACAGCCGGCCTTACCCCAGGCAGGACCCCTGGGTGCCAGGAGTCCCCTGTGCACACCTGCCGGGCATGACGAGATTCCCACCTGGAAGCTGCTGGTCCCCGGTGTCCTCCTCCCCCAGCGGTGGAGGCTGGAGGCGGGGAAGGGCTGAGTCCCGAGCTGGCTGCAGAGACCCAAGGCAGGCGGCGCTCAGGGGCTCGGCTGGAACCCGCGGCTTCCCTGAGATGCGGGCTCTCCTCTCCGAGCGCGGCTGCTTTCTGAGCCTCTGCACAGGTTCAAACTCCCACCTGCCGGCCGCAGTGACACACCCCTGTCGTCCCAGCGACTGCGGAGGCTGAGGCAGGAGGATCGCAAGTAGGAGGCCCAGGCCTCTGTAACTTAGCGAGGCCCTGTCTCCAAATAAAAAATAAATAAAAAAGGACCCCTTCCCGTACGTACCACCGGGGCCGCCCAAGCTCCAGACTTGCCTGCGTCATTCACGAGAAAACCCGAAACCCAAGGGGCGGCCAGGGGCGGGGGTCCCATCGGACCCACCCTCGGCCCTGCAGTGACCTGCGCATCACCTGCAGAATCCGCCCCAGGCGGGACGCACCTGCCTCCACTCAACAAATCCGAAAGCAATAATCACCACCCCAGGTGGCAGAGCGAAGGGGGCCCCGGTTCCCGGAGCTCACGCAACAGAAGTCAGGGCTCCCAAGCACCATTGCTAACGGGGGCTCATTTCCCAGGCTCAGAAAGTGGAGTCAGAAAATCCTCCCCAAAGTCCTGAGCTCACCAAAGGACACTCAGAAGCCCCATGGACACCTGCGAACATCGACTGCTGCAAGTGAAACCTCTTTGCAGGGACACCATTAAGACCATGAAAAAGATAAAAATAAAATAAAGTAAGATAAGATAAAATAAATTTAAAAATTCATTCCTTTTCATGACTGAGTAATATTCCATCACATATACATATACCACGTTTTCTTTATCCGTTCATCTGTTGGAGGCACCCAGGTTGGTTCCATAGTTTAGCTACTATGAATTGAGCTGCTATGAACATCGATGTGGCTGTGTCACTGTACTGTGCTGATTTTGGATCGTCCCCTGCTTGGATGGCTTTACAACATCTTCCACGTTCCTCACCAATTTTCCACGGTCTTCACCTTGGGAAGAGAAATACTCCTGGAAAGTCTCTGTTTCCCACGTTTCTGATGGAATCCTGCGGCCTTCAAAGGAAATGTCTGCACCGGCCCCACCGGCGATGAACCTCCAGGACACGACATTTAATAAACAGGCCACAGGCAGCAGGTCACCCCCTGGGTTCCTCCAAGGAGCCCACATCAAAGAGGCGGAGGCCAGAATGGAGTCAGTGGTGGCCAGAAGCCGGGCAGATGGACAAATGGGCAAGACATTTATTTTTATGTTTTATCAGGAGGCAGAGCCTCACTAAGTTGCTGAGGTTCTTGCTGAGTTGCAGAGGGTGGACCCCAACCTGCCATCCTCCTGCCTAGGCCTCCCCAGGCCCTGGGGTGACAGGAGTGCATCCCCGTGCCTGGTTAAAACAGGCTTTTTATATGCAGGAGATTATGGGCGAATACGGAGGAATAAGTCAGTTTCCTCCTTCTTCCTGTGAAAACCACCTTCTTGCTGGGTATCCCTGAGTCACAGCAGCTGTGAAAAAAGTCAGCCTCACACATAAATTTCTGACTGAGCCCCGTGAACTGGAAAAGCCCAAGGGCTCATTGCAGAATTAGAACAGGAACAGCAACGACTCGGAATTCAGCTCCATTCCGTACCTTCTGGTGGGAAGAGAGGGAGGTTCCCACGGAGAGAAGTGTCCTTCAGCCACTTTCCCACGTTGTCCTGGTCCGGGACGATTTATCTGGGCACCGTAAACAGTCATTGAGGGATTTCCAGCGACTCAGCCTCCAGGAGAGCGCGGGAGGCGGCTCAGCAACCTCGGGAGTAAGTGGTGCGTCAGCAGCTCTGGGAACCTTCCCCCAGCTGAGGGGGTGGCCAGCCTCCCAGCCTCCCACCTCCCGGAGGCTGGTGGTCGGGACAGAAGGGGCGCCCCCCACCCCGACCTGCAGATCGGTGTTCTGGAATACATGGCTCGGGGCACGCAGGCTGCTCTAAGGGACCGTCACAGACAGGGCGGCGACAGACGGCAGCACTGACCGCTCTCAGCTCCGCAGGCTGCAGCAGGTCCAGGCGGGGCAGACTCGGGGCTGCTGAGGCTGCTTCCTGCTCACAGATGGCGCTGCTCCTGGTCCTCACAGGTGGACGGGCAGGGGGCTCTCTGGTCTCTGTAGAAGGACCTGGTCCCCTTCCTGGGCTGCACCTGCTGAGCTCAGCCCCTCCCAGAGCCCCACCTCCCACACCAGCACCTGGTGAGGACTCAGCACAGGAACTTGGGGACACACACCCAGGTCCCTGCCCTGCTCAGAGGGCTGGTGCATCCCTGTGTGAGTCTCCTGGGCTGCTGTGACCAGACCCCCAGCCCGGGGCTGAGGGACCCCAGACCTGACCACTCTCAGCTCCGCAGGCTGCAGCCCAGGTCCAGGCGGGGCAGACTCGGGGCTGCTGAGGCTGCTTCCTGCTCACAGATGGCGCTGCTCCTGGTCCTCACAGGTGGACGGGCAGGGGGCTCTCTGGTCTCTGTAGAAGGACCTGGTCCCCTTCCTGGGCTGCACCTGCTGAGCTCAGCCCCTCCCAGAGCCCCACCTCCCACACCAGCACCTGGTGAGGACTCAGCACAGGAACTTGGGGACACACACCCAGGTCCCTGCCCTGCTCAGAGGGCTGGTGCATCCCTGTGTGAGTCTCCTGGGCTGCTGTGACCAGACCCCCAGCCCGGGGCTGAGGGACCCCAGACCTGACCACTCTCAGCTCCGCAGGCTGCAGCCCAGGTCCAGGCGGGGCAGACTCGGGGCTGCTGAGGCTGCTTCCTGCTCACAGATGGCGCTGCTCCTGGGCCTCACGGGGACCAACACGACATCTAGATGTGCAACATTTAGCGAGACTCAAATTTGCAGAAGTATCACAGTCGACCAGAAATCTGGCTGGTCCCTGTTCCCGTGCATTCTGGTTGGACGTATTCCACGAACCCCAGATTGCAATCATTCAGAGAAAAAGACTGTTTTCCCTGACTGTGCGCTGCCTTCTTTCCCGCCAGACTTCCCTGAATCACACAGAACCGCAAATACGGATTCAGCATTCCTGCTGCTGTAGTGATTCCAAGCCCTCTGCATGCGACGTGAAATCCACCTGCAGGCGTGTAGGTTACGTGCAGATAGAACACCATCCAGGAAAGGACTTGTGAAGCAAAGGAAGCTTGTCCAGTGCGTGTGCAAAACACACCCTCAACCTCGTTTCACATCAGAAGAGAGCAGCGCCGTAGTTAGCTCCAGCCGCGTAACAAGTCATCTCAGACTTAGCGATTTCAAAGAGCACACGGAGTACTGCAGTTTCCAAGCACTGGGTCCTCATCCTGGGGTCTCCCAACATGGAAATCCATGCAGATGTTTGATCAGGATCCTATTCCAAGGTCACTGGTGATTTTTAGGTTTGAGGGTTTGATTTGGGAAGAATCAGTGTAGGGATTATATCCTGAGCTCCATTTTCTCCTAGGGAGACCTCCGAACCAGGTGGCCATTTGCTTCTTCTTCACCAAAAGTGTCAGGTCAGTGCTGTTTCAAGTCTTCCTGACTTTTCCCATCTTGGACCCGTGGAGTCTTTTCCAAAAGTCTTCACCTGATTAGGTATGGCCCACCCAGGATGACTTTCTTTGATTCACAAAAAGTCACTTGACTACAGACCTTAGATGCATGAGGAAAAGATCTCTTTCCTTCGGGCATGTAACACATCCTAAATAAAAGAATGACATTCATCTTAGTGACAGTCACACACACACATTCCATGAGGGATGGCATGTACTCTGAAAATTCGTACAAGGTTTACAGCATCTCAGATAATCACGTACTCCACTTTCAGTATAAATTGAGTGTTTTTCTGTAAACGAGTGCATGTGTCCGCTGAAATTTAAATATTGAAATCCTCAGCCCCAGGTGCTGGTGTGGGAGGTGGGGCTCTGGGAGGGGCTGAGCTCATGGGTGCAGCCCAGGAAGGGGACCAGGGTCCTTCTACAGAGACCAGAGAACCCCCTGCCCTTCCACCTGTGAGGACCAGGAGCAGCGCCATCTGTGAGCAGGAAGCAGCCTCAGCAGCCCCGAGTCTGCCCCGCCTGGACCTGGGCTGCAGCCTGCGGAGCTGAGAGCGGTCAGGTCTGGGGTCCATCAGCCCCGGGCTGGGGGTCTGGTCACAGCACCCCAGGAGACTCGCACAGGGATGCACCAGCCCTCTGAGCAGGGCAGGGACCTGAGTGTGTGTCCCCAGGTTCCTGTGCTGAGTCCTCACCAGGTGCTGGTGTGGGAGGTGGGGCTCTGGGAGGGGCTGAGCTCATGGGTGCAGCCCAGGAAGGGGACCAGGTCCTTCTACAGAGACCAGAGAGCCCCTGCCCTTCCGCCCTGTGAGGCCTATAATCATCACCTACTTTTTAACTTCCTAATATTGGGAAAAGAAGATCAATATCCGGTACTTTGCCAGATTCCAAAACAAAATCCTAAGAGATAGAAATCTCTGGAGGCCCCCGTGTGAAGCCCGGTCAGCCCAACCTGGTTCCCCTGGATCCTGCGATTCCAGAAGACTTGGCCCGTTTGGAACAGAGACAGCTCTGCCGGGAGAACACAGGTCTGGGGACAGCGCCCTGGTCCTCAAACAGCTGAGACCAAGCAAAGGTCAAAGGGCAGGAGCCGCGGTGCCCCAGGAATTCCACGCTGGTTTTTGCACCTCGGTCCCAAGAAGCATCTTAGAAAAGGAAAAGCGAGATCAAATAACCCCCACGGTCCTC
Organism: Sciurus vulgaris; assembly: GCF_902686455.1. Taxonomy (NCBI): domain Eukaryota; kingdom Metazoa; phylum Chordata; class Mammalia; order Rodentia; family Sciuridae; genus Sciurus; species Sciurus vulgaris. Next base: position 136,358,538 of record NC_136471.1, read on the forward strand.
AGAGTCCACTGCAACAGGCGAAGCCTTCAAGGCTGAGGAGGCTGCAGGGAGAGTCCCGCCCGGGACATGGGCTCCTGGCTCTGCAGCCTCGTCTGCAGCATGCACGGGGCTCTGCGGAGGCCGGGTTGCTCGCTTCCTCTGCCTCCCCGCAGACGGATTTTTCCTGCAGAGGCTCTTGTGACGGATCGTCACCGGCTCACGGGCCACGAGGTCCACGGTGCTGCCCTTCATTGGCCGCAATATTGTGGGAAGAAAAATGCAATTTGTGGTTCAGATGCCGCTTTCTGACCTGGAACTTAAATCCTCGGTATTCCCGAAGCCACAGGTGTGTCTGTGACGGATAAGGAGGTGGCTGGTGTCTTCTGGTCCTGCGGGATCCTCTTCGTCTGGGTCTTTGGCAAATCCTTCAGACACTTGGTAGAGGTAGGAAGGTGTTTCCCCGAGTCCTGAGAAGCATTCAAGAAAAAATTCATCAAGACGGGGGAGGGAGATTCGGGAAGCCCCCCTGAGCCTGTCAGTCAGATGCAGGGGAAGAGCCCAGAGCTTCTGATTGGCACCTGGAGCTGGGCGGGGCTTGGCGTTGCGGTTTGGGTCCGTTTGCGTCACTGTAACAAATTACCCGAGGCTGGCGGAGGAGCAAAAAGGTTTACTTAATTCAGAGATTGGAAACCTGCCGGAAAATGTCAAAAGCCCCGCATCTTGGTGGCGGTCCGTGTCTCTCCACGACCAGGACATGTCAGAATAACCCTCCGCTCGGTGCAAGCGGGTTGGGCGGTTCTCCTCGCCATCTGCCCGTCTCTCTTGCAGAAGCAAAGTGCACCGCGGACGGGAAGAACGATACTGTCACTTCCGCCATCGTTAAGGAGGGAAGGAAAGATGGAAAAGTGGGGAAAGAAAGATGTGAGTTTAGAAGTAAGTCACCAGGGATGGAGCGGCGAAGTTCATACCCCCGCAGGAAGGGGACCCACCAGGCTTTAAGTAGAAAGTCAGTGAATGCCGGGGGCGGTGACACATGCCTGTCATCCCAGGGGCGGCTCTGGAGGCTGAGGCAGGAGGATGGCAAGTTGGAGGCCAGCCTCAGCAACTTAGTGAATTCCTAAGCAACTTATCAAGACCCTGTCTCTAAATAAAATATAAAAAGGACTGGGAGGTGTGGCTCAGTGGTTGACCACCCCTGGGTTCCATCCCTGGTCCCCAAAAACAAACTTTTTCTAAAATCCCAGGCAGGTTTTCTGCCCATCGATTTCAGAGGGAGACTCCCAGGACCAGGTGAGGCGCATCCTGAGCTGACATCTGAGCTCCGCAGTGTCTCACAGACTCCTGTTTAGCCGTGGCTAAAAGAATTCTCCTCCTGACAGCACGAGGGCTTTCCAAGCCCTCTCTCAGGTTAATAACGGATTTTTAAAAACATACACATATCCAAGCAACTCACTTTATGAAATCGCTTGAGGCCATCTTGATAAAAGTTCCCCGAGGAACTCAACAGCTGTGCAAAGGGTTGAAGAGGACCAATCAATGCAACCATAAATCCAGCTGAGAAATGAAAAGTCACTTGAGGGAAACCCGGCAGAACAAAACGCTATAATATGATCCATATAAATCAACTAAAAGTATGTGGGAAAATGCTCTTCCATATAGTTGGGGGCAAAATATCTACAAAGGAAAGTAGGAAAATAACCTATTAGTCCTATGTTTGCTATAACAAATTGCCCCAAACTGGATGGCTTTAAAAAGCAAAAAAAAAAAAAAAAAAAAAAAATGACATGAAAGTTTTGGAAGCTGAAAATCTGACATGATTCTTGCTGGGACGGAATCAAGGTGTTGGTAGTTCTGAAATGCTTTCCAGGGTTCTGGGAGGGAATTTGGTGATACATATCACCTCCTTCAGTAAGACCTCCAGCAATATGATCACAGATAGTCTCCAAAACAAGGTATCCCCCTGGTTCAGTTTTCATGTTAATTCCTACAGTCATTGACTTATGGGCTGTCCTTCCCATCACAGAATAATGCAAGGATCTGAAGGACCAAGTACCTCCTTTACCTCACCAGAACAAAAACAGTATCTGGCATATAATAGACACTCAATAAAACTCATGAACATGGGCACTGGAATACTTGCCTTCCAAAATGCTTAAAAAAATTTAAGATACATCCACATTTTTGCTGACATATCCTCTCTGTCTCACTCCCCCACGTCCTTCCAATAAACTCCCCCAGCTGGACATCAGTGCGTTCACAAGGACCCATGAAAGTACAAACATTTCCTGAACATATATACGCATTTGGTCTGGTGCTAAACATCATGAAGACGTTGGAAGTATTATTATCCACCTTCTGTGGACAATAACCTGAATCCAGATTCCAGTCTTTTCTTTATCCTGACGAGACACATGCCCAGGCACAATGCCTTCCACCCTCTTCCATCTCACCATCTTTCTGTGGTGTCTCTGATCCCCCCCCAGACCCATGATTCTAGATTCTCACCCATCAGACAATTCCTACCTTTCCCAGTCAGCATGAGTCACCCACCTTCCTGCCAACTTTTGCATTTTTCTTAGCCCACTGACAACTTTATCTTTTCCTTTCATGTTTGCTTGGCTTCGAAGAATAGATGCTTTCATTGACATCTTCTCTCCCAGCAGGACCTTTGTGAACGAACGGTGAGAACTTCAACTGAAGTTCTTCTCATGAATGGATACTCGTTTTAGTTTATTTTGGTGTTTTGTTTTGCTTTCTGGGTTGTTATTTATTTGTTTGGGGGATGGCTTCCCCTTATCCCCTTTGCCCACCGGTAACAAGATCGGAATAATGCCTGAGAGGAGAGAGAGAATTTCTTTTGGATGCTACTAGGAAGAAAATCTCTGCTGAAGTACAAAGTCCGGTTCTTGTTAAATATTCATGAATGCAATAGTCTGATGGAGGAACACAGTCCCCAGAAGGATAATTTTTCATAAGTTAGAATATTTTGTCTTCATATTATAAAGTATTTAGTTCTACAATTTGATTTCCTCTTTCCTTTGCAGGCTTTAAACTCCCATGCAATTCTGACTCGTGGATCGCCCCTAAATTATTCAACATGCCATAAAACATTTCGAGTGTGTCTCAAGTGGCCATTTCCCTATCTTTCTGAAAATCTTTACTTTTGCATCTTCAGAGGAAAATGGTTTACTTTTTTCTCACAATATGACTTTTGAGTGTATTGGATATTATATCAATTTTCTGGAAGTGTAGTAATAAATCATCACAAACCTGGAGAGCTTAAAAATCATAAAAATACCTTCACTCCTTCACTTGACGGATAAGAAGAGAGATTTTTTTTTCAACAGTCCTGGCATTTGAGACTTTCTATTCCATTTCTGCAACCCTTGAAAGCTGCAAACCACAGCTCAGTCTCTCCCAGCCAGAGGAGGGGAACGGTAAATACCACTCACCCTGTCGGCCCGTCCGACGTTTGTGCCGCAAGATGAGAATAATCCCTTATTACTCTAAAACTTTGAGTTGCAGATGATCACGTTATAATTTGATGAGATTGAAACACATTTAAAGTTTGTTTTTTTTTTTTCCCCACTCCTTTCTGGTACATTTGGAGATTTATCAACTCTTACCCCCAGAAATTCCTGAGGCTTCTTGTAATAAATATATTATGGGTTGGAGAGTTAGTCAGCTTTTCCTTGCTACGAGCAAAACACCTTATAAGAGCAACTTACCGTAGAAAAGGTTGGTTTGGGCTCGGGGTTTCAGAGGTTCAGTCCACGGTTGGCTGGCTCCATGGCTCTGGGACTTGGGTGAGGCAGAACAAAATGGCGGAAGGGAGCAATGGAGGGAAGGTGCTCAGCTCCTGGAACCAAGTAATCAGAAAGAGCGAGACAGACAGAGAGAAAAAGCCGGGGACTAGATATAGTCCCGAGAGTGCACCCCAGTGTCCTGCTTCCTCCAGCCACACCCCACCGCTTGCAGAGTCCACCACCTTCCATAATGCCATCGCATTATGATCCCAAAGTGGATTAATCCACGGATGGGGTCAGAATTCTTGGGACCCCATCACTTTCCGGAACCCCATCTCTGGATATTGCCGTACTGGGGACCAACACATGTCCCTTTGGGAACCACAACAGACAGTCACCCAGTCTCACAATAGAAAAAGGGGAACGTGCGTCCACCAGGCTGAGGTGAATTCAACCAAAGGACACGGAATCCAGTGCCGCCCTCGCTGGAAGTATTTCCGTGCGGTCGAGACACCGTGCAGGGGAAGAAGTTGGACGCGTATTTCTGAGAAAATCTGAAACTGATTCCCAACGACTTGGGAGTGCGTTCAGCTCCCCCAGGGAAACTGACTTTGCAACATCAAGGATGCTACTGTGGTCACCCACAGTGACCTCAGGGCCAGCGCTGGAGAACTAGGGGGGCAGCCACCTGTCCATCTTACCGAAGTGCCGCACGAAGAACCAATTTTCTGCATTGAAATCACACTAAGTTTACCAGATGTTTTATTATCTCACACCTACAGGCGACAGCCATGTGCAGACACGGGCTTCTCCTGCTCCTCCTCCTCCTCCTGCTCCTCATCCTCCTTCACATCCTCCTCCTCCTCCATCTCCTCCTCCTCCTCCATCTCCTCCTCCTCCTCCTCCTCCTCCTCCTCCTCCTCCTCCGTCTCCTTATTACCATTATTGGTACTAGAAATTGAACCCATGGCTGTTCTACCACTAAGCTACACCTCTAGCCTTTTTAAAAACACTTTGCAATCAGATCTCCCTAATGGCAGAGGCTGGCCTCCAGTTTGCAATCCTCCTGTCTCAGCCTCCCGAGTGACTGGAATTGCAGGGGTGCACCACCCCACTCAGCAGCAAATGTATCCTCTGAAGAACCAGATGACAGATCTCTGGGGTTTCTTGGGCCGTCGTTTCTAGAGGAACGATCGTATTCTACGGCTGCTGGATGAAAAGAACAGACTGTGGCGGAGATTCTCTCTCAAATGTCCGCCAAAGCCCACGTGTTGCAGGCTTGGTCCCACCTTGCCCCCCACCCCTTCTCTTCCGCTCTCTCTCTCTCTCTCCTTCCTGGGATTGGCGTGAGCCACAGGCAGGAAATGTCACGAGAGAGAGGAAACTTCAGCGCAGAGACTGGCCGGGGGAGACTTGGTGGCTGAAGACGTTTCCATTGCTGGTGAGAAAAGAAACCGAGTCCTCAGCTCGCACGTAACAGCCTCGCGGGGGCTTCAAACAAGCTGCAGATCTGCCTGGGGCCGGTGCCTTTCCCAGGACGTCTTCAGACCAGAGATGTGTCGACCCTGGGAATTTGTTCCAAAGGCAGATCCTTCGGGGAGACCCCCCACAAACCCACTGAATCTGCAAAACCTGCATGTTCCTAAAGCCCTCTGCGTGCTCCCGACCCCACGGGAGTTTGAGAACCCAGTTGAACTTGGGCTCTGCCCTCTCCTGTGCGGGTCTGTATCGCGTGCTGTGCAGTTTCCGGAATCACAGTCTCTTCTAGACTTCGCCGAAACTGCCAGGGCAGAGGTGATGCTCTTAGCCAGGAGTCTCCGAATCGGAAAGCAGAAGAGCCCAGGGAGAAGACCCGGAGGAGAGAAGAGGGGAGTGAAAGAAGGAAAATAAAGTCATTCAGATTACGTTAACGATGTCACAAGGAATCGCACTATGACAGATGATCATCGGGTTGCAGTAAAAAAAAAAAGAAATCAAGAGGAAAAGATGACTCGCTCGCCGGAGCGTGTGTCTGAGCAGGGGCTGAGCAGGCGCATCAGATGTGGTCTCCTAAGCCTCTTGCTCCCAGACCTCCTGGGTATGGCGCTCCTGTGTTGGTCAGCTTCCCGATACTGTCACGCGTGCCCGAGATCATCAGCTTATGGAGAAGGAAGGTTCGTGCTGACTCATGGTTTCAGCCCCTGGCTTTTGGGATGCAGAAGCACATTATAGAACAAGCAGGTGCCGAGTTCCAGGCATGGAGGCCCAGCCTGTCCTTCCAGCTACTCAGGAGGCTCGGGCGGGAGGATCGCAAGTTGGAGGCCAGCCTCGGCACCTTAGCAAGAATCTGTCTGGATATAAGAAAATAGAAAGGGCTGGTGATGTGGCTCAGTGGTAGGATGAACCAGGACCAAAAAAATTAACAGTGGCCATGAGTTTATGTTGAATGAAGCTGCTCCCTGCGGTGGCCAAGAAGCAAAGAGACAGGAAGAGGCGGAGCTGGAGTCTAAATATCCAGAGAAAGGCCACACCCCCAATGACCTCACTTCCTCCCACTCAGCTCCACCTCTTAAAGGGGCCACCACCTCCCAAACGCAGCCCAGGCTGACACCAAGTTTTGAACCAACACTTGGGCCATAAATTTTTCCGGGGGGAAGGTCCTTTGTTTTAAAATGAATGAGCAGAAATCACTGAACGTTAGGATTGAAGGGAGAGTCCAGATGGTCCTGGGATTCTGCCCTCACGTCTTCTGCTTCAAATGCCCCAAAGCCAGCGAGTGACAAAAATCCTTGGGAGGCTCAACCCAGTGTAAGAAACCTCCCAAAACCCCTCGCTGAACAGAGGCATCTGTTTGACTTGAGTCTCCGGAGGAAATTTGTCCTGGAACGTATTCCACCGCCGAGACACTTTAAATGTCGTTAGGATTCCAAGGGAGGACTGGGGTTGTGGCTCCGTGGTAGGGCGCCTTCCCTGGCATGCGTGAGGCACTGGGTTCGAGTCTCAGCACCACGAGTAGGTAAATGAATTAAATTAAGGTTCATGGACGACTAAAAAAATTTTAAAAAGAATTCTAAGTGACTCGTTCCTGCAGTCAGACCAAGTTTAACATGAGATACAATGGAAAGGAATGACCTGGCTCCATTTTTGCAATGAATATCTCAAGAACGGGAGTCGCCAAACGATTGCGATGGATGGAAACCTCACACGGCCCTGCGTGCTGGACTCAGTGTCCATGTGGTCCAGAAGTTTACAACTTCCTTTGTTTCACAAAGAACCACTCTATGTTTAGCATAATGATGGAGAGTCACAGGTCCAAAGAAAGAGGAAGAGACTGGGGTCCCACTAACTCTTCAGAGCCACATCCCCATTGACCCCAGAGGGGCTGCCTCACCCAGGGCTGGTCGATACATACAAGTAAACGTGAAGCGTCTGTTGCCTTAGATACCAAAAGACCCAACGAGAATATCTTAGAAGAGAAAAGTTCATTGTGGCTCATGGTTTCAGAGGTTCAGTCCACGGTGGGCCAACTCCATGGCTCTGGCCCAAGGTGAGGCAGAACAAAATGGTGGAAGGGCCTGGAGGAGGAGAGCAGCTCAGGACGTGGCACCAGGAAGCAGAGAGAGCTCTGCTCACCAGGGACCAGATCTAAACCCCATGGAGCCAGGGACAGGATATAGTCTCCATGGAGCCAGGGACAGGATATAGTCTCCATGGAGCCAGGGACAGGATATAGTCTCCAAGGAGCCAGGGACAGGATATAGTCCCCAGGGAGCCAGGGACGGGATATAGTCCCCAGGGAGCCAGGGACGGGATATAGTCCCCAGGGAACCAGGGACAGGATATAGTCCCCAGGGAGCCAGGGACTGGATATAGTCCCCAAGGAGCCAGGGACAGGATATAGTCTCCAGGGAGCCAGGGACAGGATATAGTCCCCAAGGAGCCAGGGACAGGATATAGTCCCCAGGGAGCCAGGGACGGGATATAGTCCCCAGGGAGCCAGGGACGGGATATAGTCCCCAGGGAGCCAGGGACGGGATATAGTCCCCAGGGAGCCAGGGACGGGATATAGTCCCCAGGGAGCCAGGGACGGGATATAGTCCCCAGGGAGCCAGGGACGGGATATAGTCCCCAGGAGCCAGGGACAGGATATAGTCCCCAGGAGCCAGGGACAGGGTATAGTCCCTAAAAGCACATTCCAGAGACCCCCTCCAGCCGCAATGCTCCTGCCTACACTCACCACCCAGTTAGTTCTTTCAAGTGGGTTAATCCACTGATGAGGCTACACCTCTCATAATCTAATCACTTCACCTCTGAACCTTCCTGCATCGTCTCACATGAGCTTGTGGGGGACTCCTCACCCCTAAACCATACCATGGAACATCTAAAATAAGCTTGTAGATGCAGAAAGCAACTACCTGTTCCTTAAATTAATGCATTTCCTTGTTATTTGACCCTCCAGGCAAGGGAAATAGAGAGCTCTCTTCCGCAGACCATGGATGCAGCGGAACCAGCCATGCACAGCCCCAGGATGGAAAGGAGTGATTCTGCCCAAGTTCCAATAAAACTTTATTGATAAAAGCAGGCAGAGGGCCGCATGTGATCTTTATGCTTGTTTGTGTGTTTGTTGTTTTTGTGGGTTTTTTGTTTGTTTTGTTTATCTTTTTGGTACCGGGCATTAAACCCCGGGGTGCTTTACCAGTGAGCCACATTTTATTTTTGTTTTTTATTTTGAGACAGATTCTTGTTAAGTTGCTTAGGGCCTGACTAAGTTGCTGAGGCTGGCCTCCAAGTTTGCCATCCTCCTGCCTCAGCCTCCGAACCTCTGGGATGACGCCTGGCTCTGAGCCTGGAAATAGATGAATGAAGCTACTTTTAAGAGCTTAATGGGAGTTTTACAGCCTCCATGAAATGCATCCCGATCCCATTTGGACCCTCCCCTGCCCAGACCTTCAGCTACATGTTCCGTTTCCCTTTCAAGCGGGTCATCCCTGCCTCTGCTCCCGCCTGGGCCGCGGCCTCAAGTCTCCACGAGGCGAGAGCAAGAGAGGCTGGGAAAGGGCTTTGCTCTGCTCTGCCTCGTGAGCGCCTGGTCCAGAGGCCTCCTGCGCAGCCCTGCCCGACACCAGCCGCAGATGCTCCATCTCCACGTCTTTGGTTCCGAGCAATTAAAGTGACGTCGGCCTGCGCTTGGGGTGGGGGGTGGGGGGGTTGAAACCCGAAGCCAGGCTGGGGAGCGGCAGCCCCGTCACGGGCCAGGCCCCGGGAGCCTCCTGGAAGCAAGTCCCCTGTGGCGCTTCCCATCTGAGCCTGCTGAGGAGGAGGAGGAGGAGGAGGAGGAGGAGGAGGAGGAGGAGGGGAGGAAGGACAGGGGAGGAGGGGGAGAAGGAGGGAGAGGGAGGGGAGGAGGGGGAGCAGGGGGAGGAGGGAGAGGGAGGAGGAGGGAGAGGGAGGAGGAGGGAGAGGAGGGAGAGAGGGAAGGGGAGGGGAGGAGGAGTAGGGGGAGGGGAGAAGGGGGAGGGAGAGGAGGGGGACAGGAGGAGGGGAGAAGGGAAGAGGAGGAGGGGAAGGGAAAGAGGGAGAGGGAAGAAGGAAGAAGAGAAGGAGGGGGAGGGGAAGTGGTGGAGGGGAGGAGGAAGAGGAGGAGGAAGAAGAGGGAGAGAGGGAGGAGGAGGAGGATTAAGGGAGGGGAGGAGGGAGGGGAGGAGGGAGGAGGAGGCCGCAGCGGAGGCAGGAGGAGGCCGTCTGGGCTGGCAGACCCGCCTTAGAAGAGGAGAGGCCCCAAAGACGCGCATGCACGACCCGCCCCGAGGATGCACCCCCAACCGCCATGCTTGCTCCAGGGAAGCGGATCCTTCCGCCCCGTCTGCCGGCCGCCCCTGGGGACCTCAGGATGGTGATGGAGGCCCCCTCCGGCCTCGAGCCTGGTCAGTCAGGGAGTGGAGGTGACTCTCCCTGAGGACCTCTCAGGTTTCTTACATTTGCTCTCGGTCTGAGGGATGGGTGTCCTTCACCTGCCAAGGTCGGACAAGAGCTGCGGTCCCCAGAGACGGGCAGTCGGGTCTGTAAAGAACCTGAGTGAATAAACTCAGTAGATTCACTCTCATGGCCGGTCCCGGTGGTGCACTCGGGAGGCTGAGGCTGGAGGCTTGAAAGTCGGAGGCCAGCCTCCATAACTTAGCGAGGCCCTCAGTGACTTAGTGAGACCGTGTTTCAAAATTTAAAAAATTAAAAGGGCTGGGGATGGGGCTCAGGGGAACAGCACCTTGCATTTGATCCTAGTTCCCACCCCCCAAAAAAAGAAATGATGGAAACTGACACCCTTCAGCCCTGTCAATCAATCAGCCTCCTATAATTTGCGGCCTAGCTCCAAAGCCCCGGATGTGCAGGGCAGGGCGCTGGGCAGGTCTTTCCCTGTGCTGCCCGCGCCCTCTGCATCTCGCTTTTCTCCGGAGACCCGTGTGTGTTCGGGTGAGGACGGCGCGCCCAGGATCTGGGTGGACACAGGGAATGAAGGAGCCGAAGGACAGAACGAAGCTCCCGCCCATCCCGGAACTCAGACCGTCCGACGGGCCCGCTGGCCACGAAAACCTCAAGTCCAAAGGAAGAACGGGTCCCGCTCTGTGAAGGCGGAGCCGAGGGACCTTCCCAGAGAGCAGGAGAGGCCGGAGGCCCAGGTTGCGCACTGGACAAGCCCCTGCACCAAAGTCCAATCCGGCCGTGAGGATTCAGCCCAGGTGGACGCTACGATCCAGCGTCGGACGGGCTGGTTCAAGGCGCCTGTGTCGGGGTGGGTGCTGCTCACCCGGCTGTGCGCGCCGACCCTGCATCCCAGAGCTGCCCAAGGCATGGGAGCCGAAGGTCACAGGGAGCCCCTTTCCACGCACGCTCCTTGTGCTTGCCGAACTCAATTGCTAGAAATGAGAACTTCCAGATGTTCACCGTGCGCGCCCACCACGCTCACACGCACCTTGGGAGGGACGCCACTCAGGCGCTCCTGCGCACGTCTGTGCAAAACGTGCACTCCTTAGGTGCGTGTGTGTGCACGCGGCTACACACGTGTGCACTCTCTTAAACAGAGGCATACGTCCTGTGTGCACACACACAATAGAGAGATAAGTGGATACCACGTGCATGTAAAATAGGTGATAATAGATAAACGTGCAAATAAAGTGTATTGTGCACACGTGATAATAGCAAATGTGCACACCCAGGTCCTGCAAACTCACCGTCTTTTATATTTGGTACTTATTTTAAATTGTCGGATGTATGACACACATACGCATGTAAAATTCTGTATGTAAAAGATAAGCATTGTACAAATTGTGTACGTGTGTGCACATGTGCGCTGAGTATAAATAACACACCTAACATAAATGCACATGTACAGATGGTTATATAGAGCTGTGTGTATCAACAGATAAAGGGTAGGTGGCAGAGACATAAGAAAATACAGATGACAGATTATGGTTAGACAATAGGCAACGTAGATAGATACATAAATAAATGCAAATGAAAGATAAGTAGATTGATAACTATGTAGACAGGTGAAAACAGACTGATGCATAAACACCTCGATACACAGATATAGATGATGGATGCATAGATTATAGAGAGATGATAAGTAAATAGATTACAGATATTAATAGATAATATTGATAGATAGCAGCTGGATGGGTAAATGATAGGTAGACACTCGGTCCTGCAGGTTTTCTCTGCACTGTGGCATGTGGGGCTGGGGGTCTCTGTGCTGGGCTGGGCTGTGCACTGCAGGCTGTGGAGCAGCGTCTCTGGGCTCCACACACCAGGAGCCAGGAGCAGCCCCACCCAGGTTGTGACAGTCACCTGGATAGACAGAATTGGTAGATGACAGACAGATAGATGGATGATAGATAGATAGATGACAGCTGGAAGGACAGATGATAGAGACTCTGTTGCAGGTTTCCTCCGCACTGTGGCACCTGGGGCTGGAGGGTCTCTGTGCCGGGCTGTGCTGCTGTGCTGTGCACTGCAGGCTGTGGAGCAGCGTCTCTGGGCTCCGCCCTCTAGATGTCAAATAGCACACAGATCCATGAGATGGGCCAAGTGTCTGCAGATATTTTCCAAATGTCCCTTGGGGGCGCTTGGTCGTAGAGAAAGGTCCACTGAGACCCACTGTGGCCCATTGCTGTTCCTCAGGCCTCTCTGTTCTGCACACAGTTGGCATCAATGTGGTGCAGCACTGGAGCGAGCCCTTTGTGAGTCCACTCAGCTTGGTCCCTCCCTGAGCTCACTGACCCTGTGAGGGCGACACAACCCCCGAGCGGTGCACAGAGGAGGAACCGGAGGCCCAGGGAGACTGAGGCCCTCCGCTCCCAGCACCAAGAACGAGGCAGGACTGCGTCTGCACCCTCCCAGCTGCGGAGGCGCCTCCTCCGCTCTTCGCATCTCTCTCTCCAGGGGCGACGCATCCTTCCGCCTGATCCTCCGCCTGATGGAGCCCGATTCTGCAGAGGACAAGGGTCTCCTGCAGGCGGGACCTGGAAGCAGCCTCTCTCCCTCCCTGGGGTCTGGTTCAGGCGCAGCGCAGCCCCGCAGCCGGCCCTGGCGAGCTCGGGCTCGCTCGGCGGAGAGCCGCTGGCCTTGACCCCTGCCCCGGGCATTCTGGGGTCCTTCCCGGCACAGATGGCGAGGGGCTGGCCACCGCATGGGCCCGAGGCTCTGGAGGGAGGAGCCACTGGGCCCCAGAGCCAAGTCACAGCGTAGGACAGACGGACGCAGGGCGCTGAGAGACGGTGCTGGGGACGGCAGCCCAGATGCCCCCCGAGCCCGCCGTCCCATCTGTCCCCGGCCACACTGCGCACGTCAGACGGCGCCAGATGGCGCGGCTGGTGCCAGCCCCTCCCGGGAGGCCCTGGAATGTGGACAGAAAGACCCCAGAGAGCAGCGGGCAGCACCTGGCCACCTGGACCCTCTGCTTTTTTTCCTGGAAGGCACGTGAGCCCCCTCGGAGCCCAGATGTCACCTGGGGCAGAGGAAGGAGAGGGAGGCCGTGCGCGTCGGTCGTTCCTCTTGAGGGGGCCGCATCCAGTCTTGCACCCACACGTGTGCAACACGCCCCTGCCATGGACACGAGTGTGCACAGCCCACGGGCACGGTGCACGCTCTCTCGCTGCCCAGGCACACGCAATCTAAAGGGAGTACACCCGAAACGTGCGCGCGCACCTGCTGAGGCCCCGCCGCGTGCGCGAGTTTGCAATACCCATCACGCACCGCAGACGCCTACGCGCACGGATCACGCACTGCCTGTGTGCACATGTGAGCACGAAGGAGGCAGGCACACCCAACACGTGCACCACAAAGCAAGCATGGCCACCCAGGAGCACCCAGGCTGCACACGCATGGTCTCTGAACCTGCCGTCTGTGAAAACCGTGCACGCCCCCTGTGCACACTTAATGCACAACACACGCTGGCACACACACACACCAAATGCGTACACAGACATGCATAGCAAATGCAGGCCACGCTGCACATGCGTGCATGCTCATGAAACGGACGCCACAGAGTCACGTGCGTGTGCTGCACGCTCAGGCGCACACCTGTGTAGCACACGTATATATGCGCACCCACATGTCCCGTTCGCGCATACGCTAAACCCACGTTGCAGCTTGCACGTTCCATGCATGCGCACAGGGAATGCATATCGCAGGTGCACACGCCATGTGCGTACGGCACCACCAACAGGCACGCCCGTGACGTGTGCACGCATCCGGGCCTCGTGTGCACGCAGACACGGCTCTACGTGCACAGGTGTCTGCACGAAGGCTCACGTGCACCCGGCTCCCTGACCACCTGCCCCGGGAAGACCCGACGGGCCGCACTGTCTTCGCACACCTGGGCACAAGGCGGGCAGGGGACGTGGCCCAAGGCTGTGGCATGGGGGAGTTTGCACACGTCTGCCCCCCAGAGGTTCCCGTGCTGAGAGCTGAGTCGCCCTCCCACGGTGTTGGGAGATGGAGGGCAGAGGGTTCATGGCCTCCGGGAGGCCAGGAGGCTCCCGCGTGAGGCGAGGGGCGCCGGGCTGGTTCCCTGCACACGGGCTGGGCGCCTGTCTGCTCCCGCAGATGAGTGTAAAGTGGTTTGCACACCTGAGATCGCCTGCGGTTTTCTGTGCTCAGCCGAATGAAATCTCCAGATCTCCTAAAAGGTCTGGTAACGATTCAGAAACGTGCTGCGCTGTTTTATTCCGAGAGAGAGAGAGAGAGAGAGAGAGAGAGAGAAAAGAAAGAAGGAAAGAGCCATCAGAAAGGTCTGCTGTCACCTGGGAGACAGAAACAGGCCGCTCACGTGAAGACTCTGAACCCGTGATATTTGCCTCTTTTTATTCTGTTTGCTCGGGTGCTGTGACTAATTAATATCCTGCAAACCTTCAGGCTTAATTTCTCCTCTTTACCAAATAATATCAGAATAAACAGGCATAGTCCTATTTTCCCAGAGGCAAAGAGACCCTCTGCCTTCCTCCCTGGGAGAACACGCCTCCTTCCCTGGAGGCCGTGTGGAAGATTCTGTCTTAAAACAGAGTAGAGAGTTTTGCCATATCAAAGACTGGCCCTGGGCGAGGCAGCCCAGCTGCAAAACCACCGCCGTCTCAGGGGCTCCCGGAAGGGGAGACAATCCGAGCTGAATGACCTCTTCATCCTTCCACCCTGAGTCCAGATAAATCCGCTTTTTTTTTTTTTTTGAGCCTGCCCGTCTGTGGGCTCCTGTAACCACCCGCGGAAAACAGATGGCTAAACCAGGCAACCAGCTTTTATTTGCAGAAAGGCGCTTAACTGCTGATCTAAATTCATGAGTCAGTATATTATTGTGGGGGGAAAAAGCATGTTTTCCTGGCTCCAGACAGGCAGGGTGGCAGGCGGCTCCTAGTCAATACGGTTCTTAGGTCTAACATGAAAATATGGGACAGAGTGTTCGAGAAGAACCTGATCATGTCCAGCAAGGCTGCACCTATCAGGAGTCTCTGTCTAGTTAAGGGATGCTGGTCTAAGGCCAAGGGTTCCGCCTTGATCCAGCTGTGCCTGAAGGCCAGACTGTGATGACAGATTCATATAAGGCATAAAAGGAGATGGTTGGCATTTTGCATGTGGCAAGTGAGCTGGATGGGCTTCTTCAAGTATCTCAAGCAATGTGTCACTGGCTTCCATTCTCAAATAGTTCCATGCACCTGCTTGGATCAGAGAATAATGAAATGAAGCCCGCTACACAAACATTCTTTTCTTGCTCTGCTACACCCTTCCTGCTCTTCCCATCTGGCACCCCCACAAGCGGCCCATAGAAATGGGGTCACCCCGTTATGGAGAAGATACTCCCAAACCAGGAGTTCAGTAAACCTTTTTCTTCTACAAGTTCATTTTCTCAGTTATTTTGTTACAGTAACAGGAAGCTGACTTCTGCAGAGCCTCTCCCCAGGTTATGTCATTATGGCTATGTGAATATTCCAGCATCTGAAAATACCTGAAATGCAAAACTCTTCCAATTGCGAGCCTTTCGGGGGAGAGACAGTGGACCCGGACAGATGCCCGCAAAGTGGACCACACTGAATTTTGTCGTCTCTACCCTCAGTACCAGGGAGGGAAATTGGATAATGTTCTAATTTAGAGAAGTCCGGTGGTTGTAAAAACACATTGCAGCTGGGCACAATAGTGCACGCGGATAGTCCCAGTGACACGGAGGCTGAGGCAGGAGGATGGCAAGTTGGAGGCCAGCCTCAGCAACTTAGGGAGGACCTCCATCATTCAGTGAGACCCTGTGTCTAAATAAAATATAAAAGTGGCCGGGGATGTGACTCAGTGGTCAAGCAACCTTGGGTTTGATCCTCAGCTTTAAAAAAAATGATAATAAATACATTACATTCTATAGAAATACCAAAGGATGGATCTAGAAAGTGGGTCGCTCCTGGTCAGTGTCTGGGGGAAAGGGTCCCGGGTAGGCTTGAGGAATCTCCTTTGGGGGTGATGAAAACATTCTGGCAGTAGCGAGAGGCGCCGGGCACTCTGAATGTGCCATCTGTCCCTTGGTGACACTCGGCCAAGTCTTCCCATTTTCCACGCCGTGAATCTGGCTTCCACCAGAAACGCTCTCAGGTCCGACACCCCTGTCCCGTCCCACTATGCGGTTCCAAAGGCCGAGTCCACGGAAGGCCGCCCCTAGGTCCAGTCACCGCATGCGATCCAGACTGTCTCCTGCGACCGTTTGCAAATATTCAGTAGGCGGCGACTGAGGGGCAGCCCCCCAATCAGACACCCACGCAGCGGGGCTTGGGGGGCAGCCAAGATTTCCATCTGCCACACCGGCAATAAAAAGAAAAAGGAGGAAACGTGAACAGTGTGCGATTTTCCGAGAGCTGCCTGCGTGACAGTCACCTCTGCACTTGGGCCGAAATGCTCTGAAGGATGCAGGGGACTCGCTCTCCGGGCCCAGAACCGCGCTGCGCAGAGCGAATCCCGGGGCGCGAACCCCGGGGCCACTGGGGTTCCCGAGTCACCTCTTTGCATTCCTGGGACCTCCCCGCGGGCCCGATGCGAGGCTCATTCCTCAGAAAGCCCGCTTCGCCTTTGCCTTTCGGGCCTCTCCCCGGGCTGCCCGTCTTGTCGCACCGGCTGCAAACGCACCTGCCCCAAGGCCTCCCCTGGGGTCCTGCGGTCGCGATGTGCACTCTGCAAACCGCTCCGCAGAGATGCGCCGCCGGTGCTTGGACCTTCAAGAGCCCAATTGGGAATGAACCGACCTTCAGAAAAGAGGAGGCCACTCTGAGCCAGCGGCTTGGCCGCGCCCTGCCAAGGCCGCTGTGTCTGCCAATCTCCTGCCTCGCTTCCCGCCAGTGCGCTTCCCGGGCAGAGCTGCGCTCTGTGGATTTTTGGAAAAGGTGCAATTAACTTCCATATTCCTTTTTTTCTAAGGTTGCCTGTATTTCTAGACAATGTGTAATCTTTTTTTTTTTTCCCTTTGTGCTCTTGAGGAATGAACCCAGACCTCACATATGCCAGCTAAGCACGTTGCTACTGAGCTACATCCTAAGCCCCAGTAATCTGAACATGACTCTGCTAAGCTCTCCTGTATTTTTAGAAAACATATCATCTGAATATTACTTTTTTTCCTAAGGGCTCCTGTGTTTTTAGAAATCAAGTAATCTTATATTGCTGTTTCCTAAGCTTTCCTGTATTTTTGGAAAATGTGGAATATTAATATTAATTTTTTCCTGAGATTTCCTGTACTTTTTTGAAAACGTAATTTTTATTTTTTATTTTTATTTTTATTTTTTTTGGTGGGGGGTCGTACTGGGGATTGAACTCAGGGGCACTCGACCCCTGAGCCACCTCCCCAGCCCTATTTGGTTTTTTTTTTGGTTTTTTTTTTTTGTTTTTTTTTTTTTTTTATTTACAGGCAGGGTCTCACTGAGCAGCTTAGCACTTAGCTGTGGCCAAGGCTGGCCTTGAATTGGCCATCCTCCTGCCTCAGCCTCCCGTGTTGCTTGGATGACAGACTTGAGGTACCTCCCTGATGAAAACATATCATCTGAATATTACTTTTTTCTAAGGTTTCCCGTACTTGTAGAAAATGTGTAATTTTAATATGACATTTTTTTTCTAAGGTTTCCTGTATTTTTAGAAACTGTGTAACTTTAATATGACTTTTTTCCTAAGGATGATCAAATTCTTTCTGAACAGACAGTAATAAAGGACATTCACAGGAGTTTTTGACGGCCCCAAGCCAGCTCTTCCTCATTTCAAAGGTGAGCTCATTTCAAAAGCTACAATGATAGATCATATATATATATACATATATTTCATGCCAAATCCCCACTTTCCAAACCCAAAGCCGGCATACAACCCCAGAGTCTTTGTAGAATTTGGTAGAAATCATTTTACTTCCATTAAAAACATAAATTCTTGCCATGTTGCATTCTAAAATAGTCATTTTTAGGGTGAGGTAAAAGCACCTAATTTCCAAAAGGACACCAGAGAGTCTCTAAGTGACCACGTGTCTTTCCTGCAGATTTATGGTCACTTCCACAACCACTTGGTCCCCTCTGGCTCTGAAAAACCACCTCTGTAACTCACCAGGACAGAGTCACACACAAAACCAGGACGCTGAGATTTATAATAGCCGACGCTCAACTGCGAGCGCGTACTTAGGAGATGAATAATTTATCCGAATCAATATTTTAAAAAGGGGAAAAAATATAAAAACTTTGCTGGCGTTTCTTTTGAGTCATTTCTCTGACATCAGGACTTTCCATTTGGGGCAAATTCAAGTACATTGACTCAAAAAATATATATATATCATTTGGTGGGCAGTTGTCTCCAATCTCCTCCTGTTATTTCTCAGAGTTAAAAACTCTTAAGTCAAAAGGAAAGTTTTTGTGTGCAAGCCTGTCATCCCAGCTACCAGGGAGGCCAGGGCAGGAGGATCGCAAGTTGGAGGCCAGCCTCGGCAACTTTGCAAGATCCTCGGCAACTTAGTGAGACCCTGTCTGAAAAAAAGAAATAAAAATGGCAGGGGACACGGCTCAGGGGTAGAATATGTGTGTAGCATTTCCATGGTCCTGATTTTTATTTCCAATACTCCAAACAAAGGAAGAAAAATTAAGTCTATGTGTCAATACGTAAGTACTTTAACTTCCCGACTTCAGTCGCTTCCACCAAGAAAGGAAAGAGACAGCTCACGAGATTAGAGATTTATTCGTGAACCCCGTATCTGGCAGACGTGAGTTGTAAATAAACAGTGCTTACGGCTCCACAAAGTATGTTCCATATTTATTTCCTGGTTTTGCTTTTGTGTTTGACTTCCTACGGATCAAACACGACGCTCTGTGCCTCCCCAGGCAATTGCTGTACCGCCGAGCTACGTCCCCAGCCCTTTCTTTATTTTCAATCAATGCACAATATCGGTGCTTATTTTGGGGGGTGTGGTAGGATCATTTTGATAAATGCATACAATGCTCAAGTCAGGGTAATAAGCATCTGTCTCTCTCTCTCTCTCTCTCCCTCTCTCTGTTTTGTACCAGGGGTTGAACCCAGGGGTGCTTAATCACTGAGCCACATACCCAGCCCTTTGTTATTTTTTATTTAGAGACAGGATCTTGATGAACTGCTTAGGGCCTCACTAAGTGGCTGAGGCTGGCCTCCAACTTGCGATCCTCCTGACTCAGCCTCCCGAGGCCCTGGGATGACAGGCGTGCACCACGGTGCCTGGTGGATTCTTTTTAATTCAATGGTTGTTTTTAACTGAAGGAAAAGACACCTTCCTTCCATAGACACGTCCACTTTTTCCTCTGTGCTGATCCTTTGCCAAATGAGCAGGACACCCAGACCCTCCCCAGTAGAGACTGGGTCACGGGAGACAAGAATAAAGCCCCAAGCTGGGCACGGTGTTGCACGCCTGTCATCCCAGTAGCTCGGGAGGCTGAGGCATGAGGATCACAAGTTCAAAGCCAGCCTCAGTCAAAGCGAGGCCCTGAACAACTCAGTGAGACCCTGTCTCTAAATAAAATACAGAATAGGGCTGGGGAGGTGGCTCAGGGGTCGAGTGTCCCTGATTTCAATCCCTGGTACCCCCCCCCCAAAATAATAAAGCCCCCATTTTGACAGCATAAAAGCGATGTATAAATAGGCTCCTTGACGTACCTGGAGTGATTTCAGCGGCTGAGTGCTTGGGAGTTCTTTCCTTTGCCATATTCTGAGCTGCGTTGTGGACTCAGAGGCCAAGGTGTCTCTGAATTCATTGGACGCTCTATGCTACTGGCCCAAGGGCCGGTTGGCTGCTTTTGTCGGTAAAGTTTTATTGAAACACAGAGGTGCTCATTCTTCTGATGGCTGCCTTACCGTTCGACAGAGTTAAGGACTGCCGACATTGATCCTGTAGCTGCAGAGCCAAGACTACTCGGTAGGTGACCCTTCATAGAAAACACTGGCTGGACCTCGTCGGTGTGGGCTGGACCCAGATTTTGCAAGAATTGTCAGGGTGAGCTGGCAAGAGGAGAACAGCCCGTGTGGGTTCAGGGACCTCGTGCAGTTGGGGTGCGTTGGCTGGCCAGCTCTGAGATGGGGAGGGTCTGAGGATACGTAACAGCTCGGACCCAAGACCTGCGGCAGCAGCCAGGGGAGGGGATCATCCACCCGTCAGTAACACAGCAGCCCAGGTGGCCAGAGACAGACCTGCAGCCACTGAGATCATAGTCGGGACCAACAGACCAGGGAGCCCTGGAAAACCCCTCATACGAGTGGCCCCAAGTGACCAGGAGTGGACTCCCCCACAACATCCCTGACCTCGTCCACACTTCACACTCATGACCGACTAGACAAAGCCCAACAGGCACACAAACCCTGCTCACTGGACGCCCCTACTGGGCTTAGGTGCCCACGTCTTCCCTGGGCCAACAGTCGCCAGGAAGGGCACACGGGAAGCCTTCCCTTTGTCCACTCTGAAGCTTCCACTCCGCTGAGTGTTGGCCAAATGCCTTTCAGGTGGTGCATAGGTAAATCATGGATGGTGGATGATTGAGGAGGGATGATGGATGGGTGATGGATGGATATGTAGATGGATGGGTCAGTAGAATAGATGTTGGGTGAATGGATGATTGATGGATGAATGGATGGATGGATGGGTGGGTGAATGGATGAATGAGTGGATGGATGGATAGACAGATGGATGGATAGATGGATGTTGGATGGGTGGATATATGGATGGGTGGATGGATGGATGGGTGGATGATTGGATGGATGGATGATGGATGGATATATAGATGGATGGGTGAGTACAATAGATGTTGGGTGGATGAATGATTGATAGTGGACGGATGGATTGGTAGGAAGATTTGTGGAAGGATAGATGTATGGATGGATGGATGGGTGGATGAATGGATGGGTGGATGGATGGATGGGTGGATGAATGGATGGGTGGATGGATGGATGGGTGGATGGTAGATGGATGAGTGGGTGGATGAATGGATGGATAGATGGATGATGGATTGGTGGGGAGATGTGTAGATTGATAGATGTATAGATGGATGATGGATGGATGGTAGATGGATGATGGATTGGTGGGGAGATGTGTAGATTGATAGATGTACAGATGGATGATGGATGGATGGTAGATGGATGATGGATTGGTGGGGAGATGTGTAGATTGATAGATGTACAGATGGATGATGGATGGATGGATAGATGGATGCACATGTGAATAGATGCTGGGTGAATGGATGATGGAAGGTCATGAATGGGCAGGTGATGGATGGATAGGTAAGTGATAAATAGATAATGGATGTATGATGGATGGAAAGATGGGTGGATAGATAATAGATCAATGGAGGGATACACACGTGGATATTATACTTTCTCCCCGATAGAGCAAACTTTAAATAAACAGTCTTCCTTTGTTCTCATTTGGCGTCTCTTCCTTTCTCTCCACAGGACAAAGCAGTGAGAACTGGTAGTTTATGGGCAATTCAGAATCAGACCAGTGGCTGAGTTATGGCTCCCAGAGGCTGAAGCTCACCTAGGGACATAATCCCAGGGCAGGACCCAGTCCAGCAAGATGCGATCCAAAAACCAAGTGTGTTTTCTCCCTCCTGGTACATAAGTTGCTCTAAAGAGTGAGAGTTGGAAGGGAGAACACAGAGGTCCCTCAAGAGAGGTGCTTGGACTCACCAGATATGGACGTGTCCTGCCTGGGTCTAAGCCTGAGTCTCCCTGTTGGTGGAGACCAACCGAGCACGAGCTGTGCTTCCACCAGGGTAACCGTGAAGGTGGGAGGACTGCAGCACCTGGGACCAGGAGCGGTGGACGGGCATGGAAATGTCACACACAGACACCAGGAAGAGAAAGAGGAGGAGCAGGAGGAGGAGCAGGAGGAGGAGCAGGAGGAGGAGGAGGAGCAGGAGGAGGAGCGGGAGGAGGAGCAGGAGG
>NC_136471.1:136385184-136397684 GCF_902686455.1 Sciurus vulgaris
CAACGCTGGGCCCACCAAGGCCGCCGATCTGCGCTCTCTGCCGTGAACGTGGACAGAAATGCGAGATTCCGCACCCTCGGGGATCAGCCTCCCTGCTGGGGAGCCGGAGGCTGGGGCAGGAGGCCCTCAGGGCCTCGACGCTGTGCATTTGATAGGAAGGAACCAGGCTCCTTCACGGGAGGCCCCTGGACCTCGCCCCGGAAGTGTGCTGGTCCGCGATTGGCCCAGAGAGCAACCGCACCCCCGATCCCAGGAGGGAGGAGCGCCCCAAAACCCAGCCAGGCCTGGGTTTCCGCCCGCTCCGCTCAGCGTCTGCACAGCAACGAACCCGGAAAGTGCAGGTCCCGCCTGCAGAAGGCGACCGCCACAGGGCCCCTAGCCACCATATGTAAAGAGCTCACAAAACTTGAGGCCTGGAACTCAAAGAGCCGGGTGAATAAGCAGGTAAATGAATGGAGCAGACGCCACTCCGAGGAAGAAACAGAAATGGCCGCGACGGGCAGGAGAAAACGGTCAGCACGAGGAGCCGCTCGGGACCTGTCAATCCAAAGTGCCCGGAGATGTCATCTCAGGCCAGGCCCAAGGGCGGTCATGAAAAAATGCAAATACTAACGCATGCTGCAGAGGACGGGGAATAAATAAAGACCTTGAGACTGTCGGTGGGACTGTGCATCAGTACCACCACCGTGCAAATGGGGGGAGGCTCCTCAAAAGACCAGGCACGGAGCCACCGTGTGGCCCAGCTGGACCACTCCTGGGTATTCACCCTGAGAATCAAAGCCACCTTCCCACTGTGATCCACGCCCAGCCAGGTCGACAGCCGCCCCGTTCACAAGAGCCAAACTACGGAGCCAGCCAGGTGTCCGGGAGCACAGGAATGGATAGAGAAAACGTGGTGTCTATGCACGGTGGAGTATTACTCAGCCGTGAAGAAGGGTGGAGTCAGGTCATTTGGAGGAAAAGGGGTGGAACTAGAGGCCACGATGTTTAGTGAAAGGTGGAGGGTCCTGTGTCTTCTCTCACTTGCTGATGCAGGAGAAGAAACAGGAAAAGAAAGATGGGGGCAGACGTCATGAATATCACGGGGAGTTCAGTAGAGGACAGGGACAAGGGGGTGGCAGGAGGGCAGGGAGTGGGGACGTGCTGGGAGGGATCTGGCCGAATCATTTTCTTCCACGGTGTGCGTGCACAAATAGGCAACGACACACCCCACCACCAGGTACAGCTGTAATGCACCGATAAAAATGTGGAGAGGTGAGTTAAGTGTCCACGCCTGTCATCCCAGCAGCTCGGGAGGCTGAGGCAGGAGGATCGCAAGTTGGAGGCCAGCCTTGGCAACTTAGGGAGGCCCTGAGCAACTCAGCGAGACCCTGTCTGTAAATAAAACATAGAAAGGGCTGGGGAGGTGGCTCAGAGGTTAAGTCCCCCTGGGCTCAATCCCAGGTACCCAAATATATATGCAGAATAAAATTCCACGGTGCACAAAATACCAAATTCGCAGCCGGGGCTGTGCACACTGAAGGCTCCTGTCCCTCCTGGCCAGTGGCGAGTGCCGGACGGCTCTCCTGTCTGTGGACTGCTTCCCTCTGCTCTGAGACTCCCTGCCTCCTGGCCACCCCAGCCGGCTCTCTTGCCTCCAAGATGGGGACCCTCCTGTAAGCAGGCATCTGAGTCCCCTCGGCAGCTTCTTAGCAGACAGGCTGCACCCCCAGAGTTCCCGGCTCCACAGGGCCGAGTCGGAGCCTGAGAACCGAACCTCCCACGCGCTCGCGGGGTAAGCAGGTGCCCCTGGCCCAGTGGAGCCCCGTCTGAGAGCGTCCACGTTCAGTCACACCGGGGCAGGCCTCGGAAACTACGCTGCCCGGCTTCCAGGCTCAGTGCTGCGGCAGGCTGCTCTTGGGATCCCGTGGTGACCCCTGGGTGCTGTGGCTTGGGGCTGCTGCTGTGCGTGCTTCAGAGAGCGGAAAGCGCCGCCCAGGGGAAGAGCCAAGCTCGGAACTCTTAGGATGGTTTCTTGAGAGTGCATACCCCTGTCACGGCACTGCAAAGTCTAGATACCACGTGGACAAGCGTGTCCCACAGAAGAATTGGCTCGGCCCGGCGGCCCTGGACCCAGCAGCACCGGAGGGGCCCAGGAGGAAGCCCCTGAGGTGCGTCTCCAGGAGCATGGGGACTCACACCTGCCGCTCAATGTTCTCAGGGCTCTTACCAGCCCGGCCGGCAAGGAGCCTCCTCTGCCCTGGAAACTCAGAGTGGTGGACGTGAACCTGGACCTGGAGAGCACTGGAGCACGGGGGGCGCTTCCTGGGGTCGGAGAGGGGCTTGCAGCAGAGTCCAGAGGGAAGCTGCAGAGGGGGACCGGAACCCCAGGCAGCCTGAGGCAAAGACTGAAGGGAAAGCCTCCGTGGCCTCCGTGCCTGAGGCCGGGGCTTTCATCTTCATCTCGGGACATCATGAGTCCTGACCATTAACCGTGCATGTACAGTTGTTCAGTGTGTTCACTGCTCAAGGCTAATGGCGTAAAGCTATTCACCTGCGTTTGCTCCTGGCCACCTGCGGCTGCCCCAGTACTGCCTGGGCAGGTCTCTGGTGGGCTTGGTATCTGCAGAGCACAGCAGACCCTGGTTTCTCTGGCTGCGACCTGTCATTTCTGCCCAACTCAGCCTCTGAAGGCCGCAGCTGGGCTGGCTGACCTCCCTGTGGAGGCTGCAAGACGGTGCACTTAACCCCCTGTTGGCCAGCACACCTGCTCACCCACTGGGCACAGAGCTAGGCCGGCTCTCTTGCAGCCCTGGAGGGACGTTCTCTCCTTCGTCCTGCCAGGTCCTGTGTCCAGAGAGGTCCCCACCGTGTCCCTGGGGCCCTGCATCAACCAGAACGTCCCTCCAGGCGGGCCTGTGTCCCTCCCGATGGGCACGGAGGACAAAACTCCCCACGTTTCTGCTGTCCACGGTCCACGGGGACACACAGGGGCATCTGCAGGGGCTGCTGGACCCTGTTCCTTCTCACACCAAAGGACGGACTCCCACAGAGGCCAGCCCAGCCCAGAGAGCCTCCTGAGGCAAAGCCGGTCCCCACAGTGACCCTGGCTCTGTTGACTGACCCGGGGTCCCTGCGCTTATCCCTCAGAGACCCCAGAAAGCAACCACTCAAGGCCCCTGGCGGGCTTCCCCGGAGGCAGCTCGGGTCTCTGAGTTCTTCGCTATCTGCTCCAGGTTTCAGGGTCCCCCTGCCGTGGAGCCCCCCGGACAAGCTTAACCTCCAACCCCGAAAAACATCACCAAGGCCTCCGCTGACCAGGCAGTATCGCTGAAGACCGGGACCACCGTTCATATCTCGAAACAGCCAGGAGTATGGACGACCACGTTAACAGCACTCCCGGCAGCTCCGGAGGCTGAGGCAGGAGGACAGCAAGTTGGAGGCCAGCCTCAGAATCTTAGGCCCTAAGCAACTTAGGGAGGCCCTGTCTCTACATAAAAAAAAATAAAAGGGGCCGGGGAGGTGGCTCAGGGGTTAAGCGCCCCTGGGTTCCCAAAATTAAAAGAAAGAAAGAAACGAAAATGGAGGTCTTCACATTCCAGAGGCCGAACGACCGAGCGCAAGGCGCCGGTCGGGTGGGCTCCCTCTGAGCTCTGAGCAGGGAATGGACCCGGCCTCTCCTGCCTGGCGGGCTGGTGGCCGCCTGCGGTCCTTGGCTTCCGGTGCGTGGCCGCCACCCGCCTCTCTCTTCCGCGGGGTCCTCCCGGCCTCTCTGTCCTGCCAGCCTCCCTTTCTTTCCTTTTTACAAAGCAGTGAGCGACCTCGCCGGACAGGGTGGCCCGGAGGCCTGGGCATGCTGAGGTCCAGGCCAGCGAGGGCTCCGGGAGGCCATGGCCCACCGCACAAGCTCCGCAGGGGACTCGGCCACGGCCCAGGACGGAGGCCCCGCGCGGAGGCCCCGGGGCTGCGCTCCGCCCGGACCTGCGGACCCCGCTGTCCCGGTGCGGCTACTTCCCACCGGCTCCGGGTTCCCCGCTCTCCGCGCAGAGATCACCCCAAGCCCAGGTGCGGAGCGCAGGGACCTGACCCTGGCCAGGCCGTGCAGACCCATCCTAGCGGGGTCCTCGAGGGCCCTGGGTGGGAGGCCTGTCCCCAATGCAGCTACTGCGGAGGTGGGTCTCTGGGGGGGACTGGATCCTGCAGGTTTGGACCCAATCCAGTGGATCAGATGGATCCGAATGGACTGAGCCTCTGAGACCATGAGCCCATAAACCAGGCGGTAGCTCAAGGCAGGTGGGTGTGGCTGCAGCCGGTGGTCACTGGGGACAGGCGTTGGGGACCATATCCTGTCCCTGGCTCCTTGGGGACTATATCCCATCCCTGGCTCCTTGGGGACTATATACTGTCCCTGGCTCCATGGGGACTATATCCTGTCCCTGGCTCCTTGGGGACTACATCCCGTCCCTGGCTCCTTGGGGACTATATACTGTCCCTGGCTCCTTGGGGACTATGTCCTGTCCCTGGCTCCTGGGGACTACATCCTGTCCCTGGCTCCTTGGGGACTATATCCTGTCCCTGGCTCCATGGGGACTATATCCTGTCCCTGGCTCCATGAGGACTATGTCCTGTCCCTGGCTCCTGGGGACTACATCCTGTCCCTGGCTCCTTGGGGACTACATCCTGTCCCTGGCTCCTTGGGGACTATATACTGTCCCTGGCTCCTTGGGGACTATATCCTGTCCCTGGCTCCATGGGGACTATATCCTGTCCCTGGCTCCATGAGGACTATGTCCTGTCCCTGGCTCCTGGGGACTACATCCTGTCCCTGGCTCCTTGGGGACTACATCCTGTCCCTGGCTCCTTGGGGACTATATCCTGTCCCTGGCTCCTTGGGGACTACATCCTGTCCCTGGCTCCTTGGGGACTATATACTGTCCCTGGCTCCTTGGGGACTATATCCTGTCCCTGGCTCCATGGGGACTATATCCTGTCCCTGGCTCCATGAGGACTATGTCCTGTCCCTGGCTCCTGGGGACTACATCCTGTCCCTGGCTCCTTGGGGACTACATCCTGTCCCTGGCTCCTTGGGGACTATATCCTGTCCCTGGCTCCATGGGGACTACATCCTGTCCCTGGCTCCTTGGGGACTACATCCTGTCCCTGGCTCCTTGGGGACTACATCCTGTCCCTAGATCCTTGGGGACTATATGTCCCTGGCTCCTTGGGGACTATACCCTGTCCCTGGCTCCATGGGGTTGATATCTGGTCCCTGGTGAGCAGAGCTCTCTCTGCTTCCTGGTGCCACGTCCTGAGCTGCTCTCCTCCTCCAGGCCCTTCCGCCATTTTGTTCTGCCTCACCTTGGGCCAGAGCCATGGAGTCGCCCACCATGGACTGAGCCTCTGGAACCTTGAGTGAGTCAAAATAATTCTTTCCTCCTCTCAGTTAAACGTTTTCCTCGGGTGTTTTGTCACAGCCACACAAAGCTGGCTGACCTTCCGAGACCATTGAATTTTAATCACTGGCTGCTTCATAGACCCGAAGTCAACGTCGGATCCGTGAGGATGCACCTGAAACAAATCCCAAAGAGTTCGACGTGGGCAGTAAAAATGGCACAGGCTTGAAAGGTCTGGAGGTGCAGGATGCAGCCTTGTAACCTGGTGTCGATGGTCCGATGGTTTTGCTGGCCTCAGAGTGACCGCCGTCAGCACAGCCTGCAGAGGGCATTGGGCCCGGGCTGAGCAGTGCTCCGAACCCGTTCCCCTCGCTGCCCCTGAGTTCATGAACTGTGGCTTGTCCCGGAATCTCCTCTGCTTTTCCGACATATCCTGCGTCTCTTCTGTGTCTGAGAAACTCCCCGAGGCGATCCATTCTGGGACGCGTGAGTGACGTCAAATTGCTTTTAAAAGGACGGTAGCCAGCACTAGAGGACGAATCCCAGGCCACCTGCAATGACCAGCCCTCTTTCAGACGCATCTTCTCTTTCTCGTGATCACAAGGGAAACTAAAATCACCCTCATCAATTTATAGACCCAGAAATGGAAACTCGGGGCCTTTGTGGTGCATGCCAGTCATCCCAGCTGCTTGGGAGGCTGTGGAAGGGTGGATCGCAAGGTGGAGGCCAGCCTCGGCACCTTAGTGAGTCCCTGTCTCAAGATGCAAAGGATGAGGGATGTAGCTCACAGGTAGCACCGTTGCCCAGCGTGTATGAGGCCCTGGATTTAATTTCTAGCACAGAAAAATAAACATACGGACGTAAAAACCACAGGCGTGTTGACGGTCTTGCCCCAACGGATACTTGAAGACGTCCTAAAGCCAGAGGACTCCTGCCTGTCCCAGAATCCAGCCGCCTGCTGGCTTACGTCTTTCCACTGTCCCCCTAATGCAAATGCACGTGCACCTTTCTCCTCCATCTCTCAAGACTGGCCACATCAGACCCCAAAGCATGGCTGACCTTATTGTCTAACTCTACTTATATCTGGTTTTTTCTTTATTATTATCATCATTAATTATTTGCTGCTGGGGATTGAATTCAGAGGTGCCCTGTCACTGGGCCACACCCCCAGCCCTTCTTATTTTACTTGAGACGGGCTCTGGTAAAGTGGCCGAGGCTGGCCTCCAACTTGGGATCCTCCTGCCTCAGCCTCCTGGGTCCCTGGGAGTCTCACCACCTGCCCATGCTGATTTGCTTCTGCATCCTAAGGCCCAAAGCAACGGGGCCAAGTGACCAGGGGACAGCAGAGTGCTTTGCAGAGAGACCAGCTGTACTAGATTCAGGGCAGGCTCACAGCTCTGGCTGGGGGTCCTCTTGAGGAAGCCTCCCTCAGCTCTTGATGGGCTTTCCACATCCCCCATGGGACGCTTGGCCCAGCACAACACCAAAGGAAGGAAGCACCACTCAAGAGCCCCAGGGCACCGCCACGTCCCCCAGGAGGGAGTTACCTCGCTGGCCAGGAAAGCCGCAAGGGCGGCCGTTCCCAGCAGACAAGGCGGAGCCTGGGTGTCAATCAACAGGCAAGGCGGAGCCTGGTGTCAATCAACAGGCAGGTGGACAGACGCCCCTGGGGTCCATCCGCACCTTGGAGAGCTACCGAGCCATAGGAGGGAATGGGGGTCGGGACCAGAGCACAGGCTGACCCCCGAGCTGCTGTGCCAAGGGAGTGGCAGGGCCAAGCAGCGAGCTCCAGTCGGGTCAGACAGACAGATGACAGCTGGCTGGACAGATGATAAACAGAGACTCTGTCCTGCAGGTTTTCTCTGCACTGTGGGCCTCGGGGCTGGAGGGTCCCTGTGCTGGGCTGTGCTGTGCACTGCAGGCTGTGGAGCAGCGTCTCTGGGCTGCACACACCAGGTGCCAGGAGCAGCCCCACCCAGGTTGTGACAGCTACCTAGATAGAAAGAAGTGGTAGATGATAGATAGATAGATAGATAGATAGATAGATAGATAGATAGATAGACAGATGACAGCTGGATGGACAGGTGACAGATAGAGACTCTGTCCTGCAGGTTTTCTCTGCACTGTGGCATCTGGGACTGGAGGTTCTCTGTGCTGTGCTGTGCTGTGCACTGCAGGCTGTGGAGCAGCGTCTCTGGGCTCCACACACCAGGGGCCAGGAGCAGCCCCACCCAGGTTGTGACAGCCACATAGACAGAATTGGTAGATGACAGATAGATAGATAGATAGATAGATAGATAGATAGACAGATTAATAGATGATTGATAGATAGATAGATAGATAGATAGATGATAGACAGATGACAGCTGGATGGAGGGATGATAGATGGAGACTCTGTCCTGCAGGTTTTCTCTGCACTGTGGGCAGCTGGGGCTGGGGGACTCTGTGCTGGGCTATGCTGTGCACTGCAGGCTGTGGAGCAGCGTCTCTGGGCTCCACACACCAGGTGCAGGAGCAACCCCACCCTGGTTGTGACAGCCACCTAGATAGACAGAAGTGGTAGATGACAGATAGATAGATGGATGGATAGATAGATGATGGATGAATTGGATGTATGCCTGGATGGATGGATGGATGGATGGAAGGATAGATGGATGGACAGACAGAAAAAGAGGCTAATGGACAGGTGGATGAATAGATGTGTGACTGGGACAGATAATACTATAATTATAATCACTTCATCATTTTAATGGTACATTTTAGGGGGGGTTCACTGTGAGGTTTCGATATGTGCATATATTATGCTCTGCCTGCATCCGTCCTCCCTGGGCCCCTCTTTGCTCTCTCCCTCTCTCTCCCTCCCCGTTCATCTTCTCTAACAGTCCAGCAAATATCTTACAGTCCCCTTCTTGTCAGTTTCCATGTATGAGAGCAAACCCGTCACGCTTACCCTCCTGGGTCTTAAGCTAAGTGTGCGTAACGTCATCACCTCGAGTTCCATTCATTTTCCTGCAAATTACCCACGCCCACATACATATGCCAGAATTTCATCCTTCTTCATGGGTGAGTAATACTCCCTCGTGTATAGACGCTGCATTCTATTTATGAGTATCCTTCCATCATCGGGCTGGTGCTTGCGCTAGATTCTAAGTCCGTTAGCAGAGGCAGTGGGGAGCCTTCGAGGGAGCTGAGCCTCGTCCACAGCTGGATTCAGAATCCTGCTCTCCAGAACCGTGAGAAAATCAGTTTGTCTGGAGACACCCGCTCTGTGGTCACTGGCTAATGCAGCCCTGAGAACCCAAGAAGCAGCAAGAGAAGCAGCATAGGAGCATTTACGGGCAGCTGAGCCAATTCCTGCGTTTTGTTCCCACACGCCATTTTCCAGGTGGACACAGGAATTTCTTTCCCGACCTAAATGGTTTCGCGGCCAAATAATTCTACCCTCTCTTTTCCCCGGGAGATTTTTAACCTTCAGTTTCTGTTTTCCCTGCTCTGCTCTCTTCCCAGTATTGGCGGAAGGGCGTGAGCTTTGCAAACCCCGGAGCTCAGGATCTTTAAGAGACGCATTCCTTCAATTTCACAGCGTGCAAAGCGAGTCCAGGCGACGCCCGGAGGCTCACTCACGGGTCCTTGGGCCTCTCTGTCTCGGGCAAGGTGAGGAAGCCTGGCCGAGGTCAAGGTGGGGAGGAAAAGAAGGCAGGCAGGAAGATGTCAGATTCGCGGCCCTGAGTTCGCGGGCCTCAGCTGCTCAGGAG
Organism: Sciurus vulgaris; assembly: GCF_902686455.1. Lineage (NCBI taxonomy): Eukaryota > Metazoa > Chordata > Mammalia > Rodentia > Sciuridae > Sciurus > Sciurus vulgaris. The sequence goes on from NC_136471.1 coordinate 136,394,312, forward strand.
GGAGCCCCGGGCCCCTGCAGGGCAGGTGCCTTCGTGCAGTGAGCAGAGGCTCGGTCCGGTGCAGGGCGCATCGGAGACGTCAGTAGCCAGCAGGGGGCGCCTTGGTTTCCTGGGGCCGGGTGACCACGCATCCCAACAGCCAGAGTTCAGTCCTCCAGTTCCGAGGCCTGACGCCCCAGGCCGGGGCTCAGCAGCCCTGGTTCCTTCGGGAAGCCCCGAGGGGTAACCCGGGCCAGGCCTGCCTCCCTGGGTCGCTCTGGCTTGTCCGTGGGTCTCTGCCACCTCGGGCCGCGTCCAGCGGATCTCCTTCCCGGAGGATCCGCTCCTACCTCATTTGAGGAGGCTCATCCCTAAGGCTGCCTCCGGGGCCGTCTCATTTCAGTTTGCATAATGCCGCTTTTTAAAAATATCTAGCATGCAGTGATGCATTTATTTAAGTAAAAATACAAAGCTAGATATTCGTAGTAAGGAAAAGATCATTTTGAAATAAGTTCCGGCAGCTTTTTCGGGGTAGAGATGCGCAGGCCTGTGGAGAACAAATTCGCAGCCTCTGTTCACCAGCCGTCTGACACCATGATAAAAATCTCACATGTGGGCCGCAAAGTGTCAGATGAACTACCTGGAATTTGCAGCTATACAGAACCCTTCAGATTCTGTCGTGACCCCGAAGGAGGAACTTCAGGTCTGCAAGAAGCATCGTCAATGCCTGTAATTCTGATCCACGTTCTCCCATAGAAATGGCTTTGTGACCAGCATTAAAAGTTCCCCTCCAGCTGGGCACGGTGGCACATGCCTGTCATCCCAGCAGCTCAGGAGGCTGAGGCCCGAGGATTGCAAGTTGGAGGCCAGCCTCAGCCACTTAACAAGGCCCTAAACAACTCAGCCAGACCCTGTCTCAAAATAAAATATTAAAAGGGCTGGGGATGTGGCTCAGTAGTCGAGTGTCCCTGAGTTCAATCCCTGGTATCAAAGGGGGAAAAAAAAAAAATTCCCTCTCCTGTCACAAGGTCCAGGGTGGGGGCTGGACTGGATCCATCCCAGGCAGGTGGAAGGCGGAGGATGTAGTTCAGTTGCAGAGTGCTTGCCCAGCATGCCAGACACTGGCTTCCCGCCCTAGCACCAAAACAAAAGAAAAGAAAACAAAAAAAGAATACCTTGTTTCCAAATCTGCACAGCTCAGCTCCTGGAAGACACCTGGGTGGGTCTCTGGCAAGTCTGAAATTCTTTTTTCTCTGGGCCAGACCACAGACAACCCTTAATGTTCTACCTGAAATCCCCAATGTCCATTACGGATGGACCTTCAGTTCTGCATATCCATGGACATTAGACATTGAATTAGATATTAAATTCATATCTAAGAGCAACTGAGGAGCCTGAGGCAGGAGGACGGCAAGTTGGAGGCCAGCCTCTGCAACTTAAGGAGATCCTGTCTCAAAATAAAACTTAAAAAAAAGGAGGGAGGGGCCCGGAGGGAAGTAGCTCAGTGGTAGAGAAACCCTGGGTTCAATCTCTGGTTCTACCTCCCCCTCCTCCCCCCAAAAAAACAATCTAAACTTGTTTTAGTCTCACATCTATCAGGAATTTCATGCCACAGAATGTTCCTACCCCATGAAGGTCTTTTGCTTTTTTGCATTTCATCTCAAGTGTATCTGACATCAGGTTTATCCTTGCTTGAGAGGACAGCAACTAACTCTGCAAAACTCCAGACCACAAAAGCAGAATTTGTTCTTGTTCTTACCAGTCCCTGGCATGTGCGTCTTTAATAATAATAATAATAATAATAATAACAACACCTGCTGGCGTTGGCTTTACTATGTCCAGGCAGCTGATGCCACGTGTCAGCTTGAGCTACCCCGACCTGAAGGCAGTCTTGCTTTCTGTGAGATCTGCAATCTCTGCTCTGGGAGGGGAGGAAGGGAAGTTCCGGGCACACTTTGCATAATTGCAACATTCTTTGTTCAGGACTCTCTGAAGACGCCTCTCACTTGTATTCTTGTGTTTTGTGACCCGGTCGCTGATATCGCCCTGGGTAACTTGCAAATAACAAAACCAAAAAGCAGAAATTCTGCAGCCTTCCCCCTCTTGACCTGCGGCCCAAGGACGCTCTGCAGCCTCTTGGGTGAAGCAACCTTGCAGAGACGGGGCTCCTTGTAAGGTGCCCCAGGGCCTCGGGATTCCAGCTTAGGCGCCTAACTAACCGCGCATGCGCATCCTGGGATAAGCTGCTGTTTGTCCCCCGCAGGGTCCAGAAAGCCGGAAAGGGAGTTCTTCGTGTTCCTGTGGCTTCTTGAACATGCAAGCTTTTACTGTGGACAGGGGGGTCTCTCAAGGAAAACGTGGTCAAATAGGAAAAATACTTAACTAGGCACCTTGGGGCAAAACCATAATCCCAGCCATGCAGGAGGCTGAGGCAGGAGGATTGCAAGTTGGAGGCCAGCCTCAGCAACTTAGGCTGTAAGCAACCCAGTGAGACCCTGTCTCAAAATTAAAGAATAAAAAGGGCTGGCGATGTGGTTCAGTGTTAGAGTGTCCCTGGGTTCAATCCTCAGTACCAAATTAATTAATTAATGAGTACCCCTCAATCTCTTTATCTTAATTCATAATCTTTATAGGGAAGCCCTGATTTAGGGAACCCAGGTAAAATTTTTCTGTGATGAGAGCATTTTAAATGCTTTTATATCACACACTGAAACTCTGACATAAGCTATTTTTGAATAAAACCCGGAGATTATTTCACAAAAGTATACATCCGTCTAATATTTCCCTTGGAAAGCCTCATTTATTTCTGAGTTTTCTTTCCCTGACACATCTCAAGGCATGCTAGGACAGAGAACCGTTCTTATAAACTAAAAATAAAAACAGTCATTAGTGGAGTTAGACCATTTTTAGTCCAGTGGGTTGTTCTAATTATACATAAGAAGCCATTAAAAAAAAAAAATTAGACGGGGACCCAGACACGGTGTGCACGTCTATGACCCCAGAGACCCAGGAGGCTGAGGTTGGAGGATGGCAAGTTGGAGGCCAGCCTCAGCCACTTAGCGAACTCCAGTCTCAAAATCAAGAATAAAAAGGGTTGGGGGTGTGGCTCGGTGCCCCTGGGTTCAACTCCCAGTACCTGCCCCCAACATCAAAAATGAAAAAAAAAAAAAATTAAAAGAGGAAGATCTCATTCTCCGCCAATGACGAAGGACGTAGTTTCCCAGCACGGTCCACAGAGCTTCAGCAACAGCCCAAAGAAATCCGAGGTGCGTGCCCGGCGTCGCTCTACGCGCTGTTGGGGTGTTTGGTACCTTTGGATAAGTGATAAAAAAACATTTGTGTCACGAATCAAATGCATTGTGTGAAAATAAAAATCAAAATAGGGTACATAGAG
>NC_136471.1:136405184-136506719 GCF_902686455.1 Sciurus vulgaris
CAAGACCAAACTCTTTGCAGAATCCGGCTTTCTCAGGAGAGAGGCAGGGCCCCGCCTCATGCCCCACAGTGTGGTGCGGGTCCCTCCTTCTCCAGAATCAACTTGGCCAGGCTCCACCCCACCCTTTCCTGGAGAAGTGGTGGCGCTGAGTCATCCTTGGAGGAAGATCCAGAGACGCAGATGTTGCTCTGCAAGGTCACGGGGCTCTCGGGGTCTGCCTTTACCCGTCTCTCCCGAGCTCCTGGCAAACCGGATTTCTCCCTGGTTCCCCGGCGCGGATCCGCGCTCCAGAGCCGTCGAGCGCTCTTGCTCCGCCGCACTAAGCGTTTCCTCGCCTCTCTTTGGAAACTAGGAGCAATACAGAACCACAGCCAGGGTCCCGGGGCGGGTCTGTCCGTAAATAACAGCTCATGTCCAGACCTGCCAGTCACAGCGTCTATAAAATCAGCTACTGCCTGTTCCCAAGTCTCTCTTTTGTAAAAAATATATTTTTAGATGTTGATGGACCTTTATTTTATTCATTTATGTATATGCGGTGCTGAGAATTCGAACCCAGTGCCTCACACGTGTAAGGCAAGCCCTGTGGACCACGGAGCCCCAGCCCCAGCCTCCTGAAGTCTCTTTTTAATAAAAGTGTACCTACTGCTAGATAAAAAAATAAAATGATACAATTTTAAATGGGAATGAAATTAAAAATATAAAGATTCTCCACACCCAGAGTACCATTTTGACATTTTCTTAACAGTTCCTTAAGATCGAACTGGCCGGGCGCACGCCTGTTATCCCAGCGACTCTGGAGGCCGAGGCAGGAGGATCTGAGTTCAAAGCCAGCCTCAGCCAAAGTGAGGCCCTAAGCAACTCGGTGAGACCCTGTCTCTCGATAAAATTTAAAATAGGGCTGTGGAGGTGGCTTAGGGGTGGACTGCCCCTGAGTTCAATCCCTCCCTGTCCCCCCCACCCCGAAAATAAAAGGGGGCTGTGTTATGAGGCTTGGCTAAAAGGTGACCTTTGAGGGTGAGACAGGAGTCCGGTGCGCAGGGGAACATTCCTTTCGCAACACAGGATTGTGCTTTCCCGGTTTCTGTTTCAGGAGGCCGCGTTCACCCGCAGGCCAGCCGTGGCTCAGACTCTCCTGGGACCCAGCCCGGCATCCCTGAAATAAAATCGCCCGTGAATTTCTAGGTAAGGGGTAAATTCGGGACATCTAATTACAGGCCACTGACCCACGGTTTCCTAGAGGGTTTTCTTTGGAATCACTCATGAAAAGCCTCTGAGTCAACAGACGCGTGAAGAAGTGTATTTTTAGGTCTCCCCTGGTATATGAGTAAAACCACCTTGGTTTTCATTTTTATTTTAACTTGCAGATTTTCATTTTATTTTACTTTGATACAGGGCTTAACACCCAGGGGTGCTTCACCACTCAGCCACATTCCCCAGGCTGGCCTCCAACCTTTGATCCTCCTGCCTCAGCCTCCTGAGCCCCTGGGATGACAGACCTGGGCCACTGTAACTGACTTAAGTTAGCAGATTTTTAAACTTGAGTTTGTAGAAATGGTAGTTTATAGTTTTGTGTTTTTTCTTTTAAATGTGTTGTTTATGGTAGATTTTAACTTAAGAGAGGCTGGGCCCTGCCTTGTGACCACCGAGGCGTGAATTAGTTGCTACCTGCCCTTTTACAATTCAGGATCTGTCTGGCATAGGCACCTGGCCAAGCTCCCTTGGGTTGCAGGAGAGGAGGGCATTTCTAAAACGGTTCCCCCCAGGGAGGTGGTCAGGCAAGTGAGGTCCTTGCTATTTTTAAAAGGTGTCTCAGGCGCCTGTGAAGCCGGGGAATGTGGCCTGTGTCAATCATGGTGCTGAACGGAAGCAGGCAGCCAATGAGGATGCCCGAACTCTTCTTTCAAACACATACTAGGCCTTCCTACTGGCTCACTGGCCCCGGTGGGGGGGGGGGGGCAGAGGCCAAAAAAGGCCAGGATGTAATGGAACCAACAGAACCCAGCAATTCCTAGGTATCCTGAATTCCTAACACCCGAAACAAAAATAAAAATGAAACACCCAGCATGGTACGTTCCCGAGACAAGCAGAATATAAGCAGTTTTTTTTTTTTTTTTTTTTTTTTTTTGTGTGTGTGTGGTCCAGGAATTGAACCCAGGGGTGCTTAACCCCTGAGCCACACCCCCAGCCCCTTTTTACCCTTTTTACTTTTTTATTTTGAGACAGGGTCTCTCTGAACTACTCATGGCCTCACTAAATTCCTGAGGCAGGCCTTCAACTTGCAATCCTCCTGCCTTAGCCTCCTGAGTCGCTGGGATTACAGGTGAGCACCGACTCCGGAATTTTGTTTGTTTGTTTTTTTGCATTGTTGGAACCAATGTACCGCACGAGTGATGCACACGCTAGCCTTGGGTTTTCTGCTTTTTTTTTCCAAATTTCCAAATTTGTTCTTTTCCAATTTTTTTTTCTATACTGGGGATCGAACCCTGGGCCTTGTACACGCAAGGCAAGCACTCTACCAACTGAGCTATCTCCTCAGTCCCTTTTCCAAATATTTTAATCAGTCATTGAATCTCTGAATCCTGAACCCACAGTTACGGAAGACCGACTGTATCTATAATTCACAATATCTCTATATAAATATCTAGGAAAGTAGCTAATCACTTCTTAAATATATGTGGAGAATAATTATGAGGAACATATAACGGTTGGATGATATATATTATATATAAAGATCATAATACATATGGAGAATATACATAATATACTTATGGAGATTATTATATATATTGAACCATATATAGATGGAGAAAAATACAGGTAGAGATAATGGGATACAGAGTAAACCTACTGCATTAGAATATTTGTATCAATGGTAAAGTCTCATGGTAACTGCACTTCTTTCAGATTTTAACTCTAAACTTATAAAATACTGCGTGTGTTTTGCAAATATAGAAAACACTCCGTGTTGCACACACCAAATGTGCAAACATACCCACACCCACTGAGCTCGGTTTATTCCTGACTGCTGCGTGTGTGCATGCGTGTGTGCATGCGTGTGTGCATGCGTGTGTGCATGCGTGTGTGCATGCGTGTGCACACAGAGTGTGCTCCTGTCGGGTTAAGAAGTGTCTGCCGGCTGTCCGGATTTGACAGGGTTTTTTGCCAAGCCTGGAGGCACCTGTTCCTGTTCGTGTTTGGCAGACTTGGTTCTCCAGCGTGGGGGCTTCGGCGTGTCTGAGCTCAGTATTTCCTTGACCACCACAAGGCCATGCTGCCCTAGCTTCTGGGGACTCTGATTTTTCTGCTCTGTGAAGTATTGGGATGTGGTTACCCAGGATTTTTCTCTTTCTTTTATGATCCGCCCAGATGAAAAAGCTGCTTTGTAAAGCGGGGTGTTGCCTGGAGGTATTTATAGGACGGGGTAGGGAGGCGGACCATTCCAGCCCCGGGTGGGGAGAGGTCCAGCCACCCGGCCGGGTCGAACTTGAACGCTGCGAATTTCTCAGTGGGATGTTTTCCTGGGTGCGTTTCGCAAGGGGAAAAACAAATCAAAAACTCTGCTGCTTGCATGCGAACGGGAGCCTTGGTTTCTGAGGTTTTCTTCGCCGGCAGCGTTGCATTTCTGAAGTCAGATTTGCACGCACGGACCCCGGTGGGCCCCCAGCCCCTTCGGCCACACAGGGCCAGGCAGGCCGAAAGCGCAGGGCCGAGTGCTCGCTCGCCCCGGGCGCAGAGGGTCAGACGGTGGTGCGCGTGGTTTGCATTGCAGCCCACGATCTGGCAGAGATGCCGTCTCACCCCCCCCCCACCCCCAGGATCAGGTCACCCAAGAGATGCAGGCGGGGGGTGGGGCGAAGCTGGCAGCTAGCGACCAGAAAACCACACCCAGAGCAGGGTTTAGACTTCCTGCCGCCCCCTCCCTGCAGGCTGCTGAGGGTGCACGGCCTGAGCTCCTTAAAACCCTTCTCTGTGGCTTAGACCCGGCTCTGCCAGAGACCCCAGGAGGCTGAGGACAGTTCCTGCAGTCCCAGAGGACCTGCTGTCACTCCAAGGGGCCTCTGCTGACCCGCAGCCTGAGGACTCAATCAGCCGGTGGCATCTAGGCTGTGCCCGGCCAATCCGGGCCACATTGAACCAGATCCCCCGGGGAACGCGGAGGCCACACGCCCAGTGTCCAGTTACATTTGAAGTCCACGCACAGAAGACTCGCTTTAAGTGTATGACCACAGGCTCCTGGGCGGGTGGGGCACGTTTGAACTGGCCAAAGAAAAATGGCCCTGGTTGAAAGAACCGCCCGGAAAATGAAGGAGGCAGGTTAGCAGGTCACCGGAGAAGTCCGCTTTATTGCAAAATGAAGCTTACCTATATACTATTGGAGCTCCCGGGTTAAGGGACAGGTGACATGTGCGTTTCTGGTTGGTCCGGCTTAGGCGCCGGCGGAAAACGGAATGATGGGAAGAAGAAGCTGCCCCAGAACCATCTTAGATACTTAACTGTATATAGAGCCTTACATTCCCCCTCTTTAGTTTTTGGGGATCTGGGACATCGGATTCCAATTTGGCTGCTTCCTGCTGATTAGGGGCGTTGTCAAGGGGCCCGGGCTAGGGGTAAGGGTGGCGAGGGTGGAATAAAGTGTTGGCTATCATATTGTATGATAAACCAAGTTAGCTCGGAGTAATACGTTATCTCGTCCCCCGCGAAGTCCATGAAGCTTCCTTGGAGCCATAGATCTCCTATTGGGTTTAGGAATTCATTGTAGTCATCTGCTGGGTGAAGGAGCCAGGCATCCGTGTCCAGTGTTTGTAGGAAGGATATTAATCTTGGAGGAAGACGGGGGAAGTCCATCGCCACAGGAGATCACCAGTTGTCTTCAGTAGGTAACCGTTGATAATTCCTGAGAAAAAGCTGGTTAAAGGCTTGCTTAGAAATTCTTTGGGCTTGATCTCTAACAAACCTTATGAGGCAGGGAAGGAGCTCCACATTGGGTTTTTAAACAGTTCTTGTCTCCTTCTTTCTAATTCTTCCTGGTGTTTCCTAATTCGATCCCTGACTATTCCACTTTTATTGGTGTAAAAGCAGCACCGTTCTTGTAAGGCCAGACACATACCCCCCTTGTCGGCAGTGAGCAAATCTAAACCTCGTCGATTTTGAAGAATGACCTCGGCCAGAGAATCTACCTGATCTTGTACATCCTTGATGGACTCGTAAATCATGTTTACGTCTGAGATGAGTTGCTGAGAGAGCTTTTTATAGGACTCCATAGCCACTCCCATACCTGCAGCTCCAGTGGCTACTCCTGTAGTAATGCCCAATCCTATTAAAAGGGGAATGAAGTGGAGAGCCCTTTTATGTCTGGGCACTAAGGTATCGAAACTTGGGAGAGGTGCAGGTGCATCCCCTGGAAGGATTTCTATGTCAGGAGCCAGTAGAGCAGGGGCACAGAGTCCTGTCCAGTTTATGGGCAAAAAAGGATAAGCCATGTTGTCCCCACAAACGTAGATTTCTTCCCCCCTGGAGGCATCCTGCCTCTGTCACATTTTCTATTGTGTCGCAGGAGGTAAAGGAGACGACCCCCAGGTCGATGTCAAAGGAATTATTCTGCATGGGTTTCCAAAAACAGTGGGAGGAATTGAAATCGGTGGGTTGGACTTTCAGGGGTTGCAAAATGGTGCAATTTTGAAGCGAGGGACGAGGCCATTCCGTGAGATTGAGGACAGGAAAGGCCAAAGGCCAGGACACTCCCAATGCGAGGCAGAGCCAACAGTCTTGTGCTAAAGTAGGGTTAGTATAATTAAGTGGTCTATGTGTGGCAGTGAGGATGTCCATGGTTTGAGGGTCGAGGTTAATTCCCTTTGGTATTATTTTAGTGAGCGGATTGTACTTTAATTTTGGATAAAGGTGATTGAACTAGTGTTCAACAAGAATTTTAACCTTTTTTTCCCTGCGTAAGTCAGTTGGTCCTCCTCCATCAGATGTGTGAATTGGGGCCGTAGTGGGCCAGCAGGCTGGTGTCCCCACCTTAGCAATACAGGAGGCCTGGCCATATTTGAGACTGGAGAGGCCATGTTGGGGACCTTGCTGGGAGTATTCTCCTCCTGTGGTTCCCCCATAGGTACGGGTAGGGTTGGCGGTGAAGTAATGCTTACCGTCCGAAATGCAAGAGGTAACCTGATCATAGCAAGAGGAGTGCATTTCCTGTATAAACTGGCAATTTGTGGGGCAAGTACCGTTTGGTCCCATAGGGATGGGACGAGGCTTGTCTGCATTTCCATGACGCTTGAGCCCCTAGCCCGCCTGAACCAGCAGTGACGGTTAAGTAGGCTGATTGGCTTCCGCAATCCACTACATAGCTATTCCCACTGAGGGTCATTGGTCCTGAGGTTGGGCCCCCCTTACAAGTTGCACAGGGCTGTCCATATAGGGCGGTGAGGAGTTCCCACTTGTTAACGGGTGGACCGAATCCAGTCAGGGTTAGGGAGAAAAAGAAAGGGAGCAGGGCAGAAGGGTGAGGGGTCATCACTCTTCCTGGATGGGCGAGAGGCGCGAGAGACGGAGTTTCAAAGGATTAAAGGGGTCCACGGAACTGGTATAGATGGTTTGCTCGCCAGTATTCGTGGGGCCGGGATCCGGAGGACCAGGGGGTAAGGCTTCTTGATCAGCAGGACAAGGTTTTAACCTGGAGATATGGATCCAAGGAGTGGTTTCGTTAGAGGGTAGGATAAGTTTGGCTGCGGTGGGGGTACTGAGGATCACTGGGTATGGTCCCAACCATTTAGGGGATAAAGGCTCAGGTGTGGTTGGTGGAGTATAGTAGGCAAGATCCCCCGGATTTAAGGAGGGAGGAGGAGAGATTGCAAGAGGACGGGGAAGTAGCCAGTCTTGATGTTTCCATAGTTCAGCTCTAAGGTGAGAAAGGAGAGGGAGGCTGAGGGTATTTGGGATGTTCACAGAGGCAGGAGTGATTCCGGGGGGTACAGGAGATCTTCCATACATCACCTCAAAAGGGGATAGATCGGTGGGTTTCTTTGGAAGGAAACGTAGTTTGAAGAGCGCCAGGGGGAGAAGGCGAGTCCAGTCTAAGTGGAGTTCTAGGGAAAGTTTGAGGGTTTCCTTTATGGATCGATTTGCTCTTTCAACCTTCCCTGAGGCCTGTGGGCGACATGGACAGGGTAGGTGCCAGGGTAAGGCTAGAGATTGAGAGAGAGATTGGATTATCTGTGCTGTGAATTCTGGTCCCTTATCTGACTGTAAGGAGGTGGGCATCCCAAAGCGTGGGATGATGGAGGTGAGGAGGTGATTGGCGACAGTGGAGGCCCTTTTGTTGGTAGTAGGACAGGCCTCAATCCAGCCACTGAAGGTATCTAAGAAAACCAAAAGGTATCGATGTCGGCGAACAGGAGGCATGTGGGCGAAGTCAACCTGCCAGTCTGCCGCCGGAATGGAGCCTCGGGCCTGGTGTGAAGGATATGGAGAAGGGACTGTGGTGGCAGGAGGGTTGGTCCTTTGGCAGATCACACAAGTTTTGGAGAGTTGTTTTCGCGATTCCTTATCCTGAGATGTAAGATGAAAGAAGGTTTGTAGGAAACCAGGCAGGCTTTGAGGGCTGGAGTGGAACAGGTTGTGTAACATCTGGAAGAGGGGTTTCCTGTCTGGGCTGGAGCTGGAAGAAGACAACTGAAGGATGGGGGGTGGGGTGTCAGAGGGCTGGCTCAACGCTGCTTTCTTGGCAGCAGCATCCGCTAGTTGGTTCCCTCGCGCAGAAGGAGAGTTGTCTTTTTGGTGTGCTTTGCAATGAATGACCCCGAGTTTTGTGGGTAGTTGGGAGGCCTGTAATAGTGGATGGATGAGGTCAGAATTGGTAATGGCGTTTCCACGAGTTGTCAGAAATCCTCTCTCTTTCCATATTGCAGAGTGAGAGAGGAATATGTGGAATACGGACTCAGAGTCTGTATAGGAGTTTCGGGTTTGCCCTTCAGCCAGAGTGCATGCCCGGGTTGCTGCGGTAAGTTCGGCCTGTTGATTGGTGGTACTTGCAGGGAGAGGTTGGGCCTCTATAGTGGCTGTTAAGGAAACTATGGCATAACCAGCCCTGGGGGCGGTTGGGCTTCTAAATGAGGATCCATCCGTGAACCAATTAAGATCTGCATGGGGTAAGGGGCCTTGGACGATGGTGGATGGAGAAGGAGCTAGGGATTGTAATGTTTCTAGACAGTTGTGCAGTGGAGGCTCTGGGGTAGGATGAACAGGAAGAAGAGTGGCCGGGTTGAGAGGGGAGCAGGACTGGAAAGATATGGAGGGGTTTTCTAAAAAAGAAGTAATGAGGGCTAAAACTCGTGAGGGGGGCAAGGTATGTAAGGATTTGTAAGCTAGGAGATCCTTTAGATGGTGGGGGGAGTGTATAGGTAAGGGGGCTCCGAAGGTAAGTTTAGAAGCTTCCTGCTGTAGTTTTTGGGCGGCCGCGAGGACCCTGAGACAAGGGGCCCATCCCCTCACCGTGGGATCAAGCTGCTTTGACAAGTAGGCCACTGGGGCAAAGGTGGGGCCTTGCATTTGTCCCAGTACCCCTAGGGCCTGTCCCTGATCCTCATGAACATAGAGGAGGAAGGGTTTTGTTAAATCTGGTAGGTGTAACGCAGGAGCGGAAACGAGTTTGAGGCGTAGGGTATCAAAAGGTTTTTTTGGAGAGGAAGCGAGGGGTTCATTTGGGTCTCCCTTAGAGAGATCATAAAGGGGTTTGGCCAAAAGAGGGAAATTAGGGATCCATGCACGGAAATACCCCGCTAGTCCCAGAAAAGAGAGAATTTCAGCCTTGGTCTTTGGTACAGGCCATGAGGAGAGGGCCTGTTTCCTGTCGGTTGTGATGGATTTATGTCGTGGGGTGAGTAGGAACCCTAGGTAGGTGACCCGAGCGGTTGAGATCCGAGCTTTAGAAGGTGTCACCTTATATCCGTGTCGGGCTAGAAAGTTAAGTAGGGTGGCCGTATCCCGTTGAGAGGTGTCCCAAGAGGGGCTGCAGAGAAGGAGATCATCAACATACTGTAAAAGTGTGGAGTGAGGACAAGTGGGGTGGAAGTCCTTGAGGTCATGGGAGAGAGTTTGTCCAAATAAATGTGGGCTGTCCCTAAAACCCTGAGGAAGAACCGTCCAGGTGAGCTGTTCGGAATGTCTTGCGTGGGGGTCGGTCCATGTGAAGGCGAAGAGGTCCTGTGAGGAAGGGTCCAAAGGTATGGAGAAGAAAGCATCTTTTAAGTCTAAAACTGAGGAGTGGAGGAAGCTGGGATGAGAGAGAGTAAGGTATAGGGATTGGGAACAAGAGGGTGGTTACGCATTAACGGAACGGAGGTCCTGCACCAAACGATAGGAGCCATTGGGTTTCTTTACACCTAAAATAGGTGTATTATGGGGGGACTGAGTGGGGCGTAGATATCCCTTGCGAAGGAGATCAGAAATAATAGGGGAAAGTCCAAGAAGGGTAGAGTTGGTTAGGGGGTACTGAGGTTGATGAATAAATCTAGCAGGGTCCCGCAACCGGACGAGGACTGGGGGGCACTGGGCTACAGAGGGATCGTCCGTGTTCCAGACGGAAGGGTCAACAGGATAGGAAATACGTGGATATGAGGAGGTTGGAGCCTGCAGTAGGGCCATAAGAAAGGGAGTGTGGGCGTCAAAAAGCGGGAAAGAAATGGACGCCTTGAATTGGGAAAGAATATCGCGTCCCGACAAGGTAATTGGGCATTGAGGCATGACTAAAAAGGCGTGGATAAAATGTAAAGAGGAATTCTTAAGGCGACACAGGAGCGGGGGAGTTCTGAGTGGATCTATGCGTTTCCCTCCTACCCCGACAATAGGAGTGGAACTGGAGGGGGTGGCGCCATGGAACTCTGTCAAAAGTGAGAAGGTTGCTCCTGTGTCTAGTAAAAAGGTAACAGGCCGGCCATCCACTACAAGGGTTACCCTAGGCTCGCGAGTGGTGACGGTAAGGGTCGGGTGAGGCCCAGGGCTCCGTCAGTCCTCTTCAGCCAGTCCCACTACTGGAGGACAAGAGGGGGGCATCTTAGTGATTGGCCCTTCACCCCTTCGGGAGAAGGGACAGTCGGAGCCGCAATGTCCATTCTGTTTACATTTGGGACAGGGTTTATTGGGAGGCCCAAGAGCGTGACCAATGACCCTCCCTCCCACATTTGAAGCAGGCACCAGGAGGAACCCTCGCAGGGATTTGAGATCTTTGAGAAAGGGGAGCAGGATGGGGGGCTCCCCTGACCATTTGAGCAACCATTAGCAAATCTGCCTGTCTGGCCTTGTGCTTTAAGCGTTCCTTCTCATCGTCCCGTCCATGAAAAACCCCGGATGGCCGCGAGGTGACCAGTACTGGATCTGGGTAGTTGTTGAGAGGGAAAGGAGAAGGAAAGTGACTGGCGTTCCCCGGGGGTCGACAAAGGGCCTGATTTCCTATAAAAGTGTCTTGTTTCTGTGGAAAGGCACAGGGGTCCACCGTGACCGTGAAGGTCAGGGTGGGAAGTTGTCCCCCCTTATCCCAGCCTCGGGAGGCCACCGGACGATCACGGCTCGTTCTCCCGCCTATCGCTGGGGCCAGGTGTGCCCTTCGAAAGGGAAACTTATGATTTATTGAAGCCGGTGTTGGGTGCAGATAGCCGGCGCCGGAGCAAGAGGATGAGGGTGGCCCGCTAACGGAGGAACGGAGTGCCCTTAAAGGCTACCTCCGTCCTGGGTTTCGGCACCAAATGAAAGGACACCGCGGAAAATGCAGAAGGAGGCAGGTTAGCAGGTCACCGGAGAAGTCCGCTTTATTACAAGATGAGGCTTACATATATACTCTTGGGGCTCCCGGGTGAAGGGACAGGTGACATGTGCGTTTCTGGTTGGTCCGGCTTAGGCGCCGGCGGGAAACGGAATGATGGGAAGAAGAAGCTGCCCCAGAACCATCTTAGGTATTGAACTGTATACAGAGCCTTACTCGGGTGTGTCTGCAATCAAAACGCATCTAGACCTTCTCTATCTCTTCCCAAGAAGAGGGTTTAAAAAAAAAAAAAAATCCCTGCGTTTCCAAGAGGGGCGGTGAGTGGCCTGCCACGCCTCGGGTCCCCTATCGTTTGACTGTTTCTCCTTTTTAAAAAATAAGGTGTTTATTTTGAAAGCCGCTCAGGAAGCTGCCGTTTAGAAAGCCCCAGGAGATCCCTCACTTCCTCCTCTGGCCCCACATTCAACTCCTTTCATCCCGAAAGTCCGGGAGCAGAACCAGGAAGCCGACACACCCCGGTGCGGCCGGAGGGCACCGTGCGCTTCGGGCAGCACCGGCTGCGTCCGGCTGTCTGCCACCAGCACCCAAATCCATTTTCAGTTTTCTGCTTTGCAACTTTACTTTGGTCTCCCCCACGCCCGGCCCTCGGCCCGGCCGCTTCCCGCCTCTCCGCCCTGGGGGCCGGGGCGTGGTGACCCGCGGGGCGGGCGCGCGCGTTGCCCGGGAGCTCGGGGGGGACCCCGCGCGGGCGCGCCGGGGGCGCAGACCAGCAGCGGCACCTCCCGGCGTCCTGGCCCCGCCGCTCGGGGCGGGGCGCTGCAGGGGGCGGGGAGGGGGGCGGAGCGCGGCCCGGGCGACGCCCCCCGTCCGGCCCCGCGCGTCGCGGCGGGCGCAGGGCAGCGCCCCGCCCAGGCTGCTTCCGCCCGGCCCCTCAGCCTCGCGAGCGCAGGGCCAGCGCTGCCGGTGGCGGGTGCGCGACCCGAGGAATGAACAGGCAGCCGGGCGCCCGCGGCTCCGACCCCGCCTCGCGCCCGCCCGCTCCAGCCGCGCCCCCCGCCCCGGCCGCGCCGCCGCCGCCCCCAGCGCCCGGCCCGCGCCGCGCCCCGGAGGCCGCCGGCTACTCGCACCAGCTGCTGCTGCTGCTGCTGCAGTGAGCGCCGCCCCGCGCCCCGCCATTGTCCCCGCCGCGCCGCCCGCCGCGCCGGGCCGCGCACCCGGACGCGCATGGGTGGCCGCCGCTGATGCCGCCGCCGCCGCCGCGCCGCCCTCCGAGGCTGCGTCCGGGGAAGCCCGGCAGTCGGCGCCCCCCGGCCAGGATCGCGCCCGGATGGAGGCGCCCGGGCTGGCCGCGGCGGCCGCGGCGCGCACCGACCCTCCGGCGGCCGCCGAGCGCACGCCCGACGGGGCGCCCGCGCCCTGCCCCAGCCCCGAGGCGCCCTCGCCGGAGCCGCCCGTCTACTCCCTGCAGGACTTCGACATCCTGGCCACCGTGGGTGAGTAGGGGGCGTGGACACCGGGGCGGCCGGGGCGCTGGGATCAGACAAAGGGCCCTAGGTGCCCGGGCCTGGCCTCTCTGGCTCGGCTGCTGGCGCCGGGCAGCCCGGCACCTGAGTTTCCTCCATAGTTGTTGGAAGGCGCACCCCGCGCCCCGGTCGCCTTACCTAAGTTTCCGATGGCTCGCTCTCCCATAGATACGCCGCCCTGGCGACGGGGCTGCGGAGCGTCACAAAAGTTGCTGGGAGCCACCTCACACTGGGGACCGTGTGCGCCCTGCTCGGGCTGCGAACCCCAGGGGCAGGCGCCGGCCCAGAGGGCGTCTGCGGACCGACCCCAGGGTCGCCTCTCGCCAAGTCGAGTGGGAGAACGGCCCTGAGTGGAGAGGACAGGACCCCCCAACCCCTGAGTGCGTGAGGCGCCGGGCTTGGGGGCCCCGGGTGCCTGCAGCGTACGGGAAGTGGGGTGCGCTTTGGGAACGACCAGTGGCACCGCCTCAACGCCCTGTGCCTTTCTGTCTTGTGCATCTGAAACTTGGAATTCCTTTATTAAAGGACGCTTGTGCGTTTCCTTTGCTCTCTGCCTTTGAACTGGCCCCGGACCGGGCAGCTGGAAAGGTCGGTTTCAAGTTCTGCGGGCGCTGGGATCCTGGGCAGGCAGGGGCTTGGTGGATCCCGCCGCTCCGAGTGGGTCGGAATGTCCGGCCGATCGTGGGCGCTGCATTTAAACCCTTGGCACCCGGAGGCCCGCAGCTTCTTAGCGACGCCCTGTTGCTAAGGGTGTCACAGAGACTTGTTGCTGGCCAGGAAAATAAGCGGAGGAGGGCACGGGGCAGCCTGGGTGTGTCCGTGGGGTGCGCGTGCTTCCCAGGCGCTTCGCGGGTTTGCCCCGGGTTCCTGGCAAGAAAGAAGGCGGCCGGGGGTTATCAGGGGCCCGGGGCCCTAGGTCAGGGCTGAGAGGACCCCTGGGCACCGGGACACGGAGGTCCACAGCCCTGAGGAGCAAGGCTGGGCACTTCTCCTTTTCCTCTCTGTGTGGCGGTGCTTGGTCCCCAGGGAAGGGGTCACTGGGGAAGTCTGAGTTTGGAAGGGACCGGGGTGGGTGGAGCCCCTTCCTGTCCCTCCTCCTCCTGCTCCTCTTCCTCCTCCTCTGCCATCTCTCTCTGTCTCTCCTTTCTTGTAATCTTCCCTTCTTTCTCCTCCTTCCTCCTCTCCTCCTGGGCCCTCTCTCCCCTCCCTCCTCTCTCTCCTGTCCCCTCCCTCTCTCCCTGCGGGGCTGATCTCAGAGCTGCCTCTGTTTTGCAGGCAAGCAGGGCGGGGCCGCCACTCCCCAGGTGCCCGGCTCCCCCAAGAGGTGGAAACCCAAGTCAGCTGTGGAAATTGGACTCTGGTAGCCTGTCCCCGGCACAGCCTGCCAGCCCGTATTCCTCTGGGGCCCTGAGCACCGCATCAGTGGGGTCTGGAGGCCAGGTCAGCAGAGGCCAGGGGTCTGGCGCCTGCGGGCACTGAAGGCCCGGTGTGTTTGACAGCAGGTTGGCACAGGGTGCCGGGTGGGTGAACCTCATCCTCACAAACAGCCTCGCCGCCTCTGGGGACCACGTCTAGAGACTCGGGGGGTTGGGCAGGGCTGGGCAAGTGCTGCTTCCGCCCAGTCCGGCATCTTTCTCTGTCAACACAAAAACATGCTCGGGCGTTGCTGCAGGACCCTGGGATTACTGCGCCTCCTGCGCGCTCCTGCCAGGCCAGGAGAGCGGGACGCAGGCGCGCCTGTGCGCCCGGTGGGTGTGAGTGATCATCCCCAGAGAACAAGAATACACCTAAAAAATACACAGGTCTGCAGCCTCTTAGAGCCCTGGGGATACTGTGTCCGGGCCACTGTGTCCCGTCCAGCAGCCTGAGCACGCAGCACGCGTGCATCGGGATTCTCTGCAGCTCGGCTGGCCCTTGGCCCCCTTTCCAGATTCCTGCAAAGGGTCCCAGCCCATACCAAGGGGTCTCTGAATCTCCTCTGGGGGCCTCTGTTGTTCGAAATGCTGCTTTGGGTGACTTCAGCCCGTCCACAGAGGCCAGAGAGAGGACATAACCCAGGACACACTGACACATTCTTTCCTTATCCCAGACTCCGTCCCTTGGAACCTTCCAGCACTGACCTTGGCAGGAGTTCATTCTGAACTCTGGGGTTCTTGGGAAGGACAGCTGGCAGGTCCTGTGCCACTCACTTGTGCTTCCCGACTGTCCCTTGTTCCCTCCTGGGGGCGATGGATGTTCCTGGTCACCGAGGAGCATCCCAGCCTGGGCTCCTGGCCCTTCCCCCGCTCCCCCAGCAGAATCGCCGGCTGGACCTTGAGAACACCCTGCACCTTTCCGGGCTGTCAATCAAAGGCACAGTCCCTTCTGCCTGACTCGGCAAAGTCCTCGGGACCACAGAGACCAGAGATGGTGGGGAGATAAGACTTTAAATTTTTTTTTTTTAGTTGTAGATGGACACAATATCTTAATTTCATCCATTTATTTTTGTGTGGTGCTGAGGATCCAACCCAGGGCATCAGACATGCTGGGCAAGCGCTCTGCCACCCAGCCACAACCCCAACCCAAGATAAGACTTTTGAGCAAAAGTCCCAACCTGGAAGAGACTGTGTTCACAGGCTCCTGTAGACTGTGGCCAGCCGTGAACGCAGAAGAAAGGTTTCTGGGCTTCCAGGAAAACACCAGTCCTCCTAACTGACCAGCATCCTTCCGGTTCATTGGCTTGAAATAGCGCGGTTTGTCATCAGGAGAAGTCTTGATGGTGCTGGATATTTTGGTGCGTGGACGGATTTTGGAAATGGGTCTTATTTGAAGGCTCATTTCCTAGGTTTGAAATCCCTGGCTTCCTAGGATTGACACCATCACTAGAGAAAAAAATGGTTTGCAGATTTCCCGTCGGTACATCACCAAGCCTTGCTTGTTCGCCCGAGCAAGAACAGAGGTGTCCCTGGAAACATGGCGGGCAGGTAAAGATGCACACAGGCAAGTTCATCCAGATATCGGTTCTTGGCTTTCTTGAACCTCTGTTTTGCTCTCTCTCTTTTTTTTTTTTTTTTTTTTTTGAGGGGGGCGGGTACCAGGGTTCGAACGCATGGACACTTTAACTGCTGATCCACATTCCCAGCCCTTTTTATTTCATTTTTGTAAATTTAGTGATAGGGCCTCACCAAGTTGCTTCGGGTCTCGCCGAGTTGCTGAGGCTGGCCTCCAAGTTGTGATCCTTCTGCCTCAGCCTCCCAAACTGCTGAGATGACAGGCATACGCCAGTGTACCTGGCCAGTCTCTCTCCCCACGTGCTCAAGGGAAAGATGCAGACGATGAGGAAGTCTCCAGAGGTCTTTCGTAGATCCTGTTTCTTTTACACACATTTGTTGAAATGGCCCCAGACTCGCAGGGGATTGTGAAACGGTACCTGGACTTCTCAGGTTGCTTGAAGCCAGTCTCACCGTGGGCGATGTCTCCTCTGGAGGCAGATCTTTACGCTGACCAGCGTGGGGACGTGGCACCTTGTTGTCCTGCAGCTGCAGATCTTGTTCCTTGTTGTGGCTAAGAGGTGGACAGTCCTGTTGCAGACGGAGGGTTGTAACCTGCCTGTCTGGGCAGAGGCCACCACCCAGTTCCACCTGAAGAGCAGATTTCCCGACGCAGACCCTGTGCACCTGTGTGAAATGAGGACTCTTTGTGCCGTCCCCAAATCCCTGAGTTTTCTTAGACGCTGGCATATCCGAAGGAATGATTGATTATAAACGGCTTTCAGATTTGAAGTGCTTCCCGTCAGGGTTCTCTGCCCTGAAATATCTTCACTTTGGGCTCCAGGTCCCGTGACTTGCTCACGGATCGCCTCTTTCTGTCTTGCTCGACCATCATGCCCAGAGCCACCTGGAGCCCAGGAGCTGGAGAGGCGGGAAGGAGCCTCCGTGAGCCTGTGGAGGCAGCTGGACTCCATGGGAAGAGGCTGGTCCTGTCCACATCTGGACCCAGAACCTGTGCAAGGGACCTGGTGTGGACACGGGGTCTCTGCAGAGGCAGTGAGTGCAGGGCCCTGAGAGGAGCTCCTCCTGGTCAGGGTGGCCCTGAGGCATGGCCGTGTCCTCACAAGAGACAGAAGAGGAGACAGACACAGAGGAGGAGCCACGTGGAGACGGAGGCAGAGGCTGGAGGGCTGGGGCCCCGTTCGGGGATGGCTGCCTGTCCACACTCTGGCCTTGAGGACCATGAGAGGATAAATTTCTGTCTTTGTGACCCCTCCCATCCCGACGCTCTAGGACATTTGTGCGTTCACTGAAGGCGGTCGCCATGCCGACCCTTCTGTGCCAGCTGTCCCCGTCTCTGACCTCCAGCTGCCCCCTTTCTGGCCGCCTCAGGGCTTGGCCAGTTGCGTCCCTGGGTGGCTCCCCCAGATCCTGGACGGTGCAGGGTGGGGTTGCAGGTTAGTGCCTTCGGGAGAAGTGCTGGCTTTGCTTCGGAGCCGGCATCTGCCACTCACTGCATGATTGACATCTTCCCAGTTCTTGGTGGACCAGAGCCAGGGACCTGGGTGGGGGCCTCCCTTCGCTCTTTCCATTTGTCCTCCTTCTCTGCCTCCATGGTCCCCCATCGAGCAGCCGCATGAGTCCCCCCAGGGCTCCGGTCTCCTCTCGTCCTGGCTCATGGTACATCCGGCTGCAGCTGGCTGCTCGGGTGGCCCAGCCATGGGGCGCCATCTTGAATCTGTTCCAGCCTCGGCTGGCTCCTCTCTCTCTGCTCCCATCTGCCTTCTCGCCTGGGAAATGACCTCAGCTGCCCGTCCCCCCGTCCCAGGCCCAGCGCATCCCCTCCTAAAGTCCCCAGGGCGAGACACTTGCTCGTCACCTGGGCTGTCCATGGGTGGCACGTGGCTCTCTGTGGGTCACCAGCAGACTTGTTGAGGGCTGGATCCGCCCGTCCTGGAGGGTGACTGGAGGGACCCCAGGGGAAGATTCCTGGGAGCGGGTCCAGCGTGGACCAGCTTCCGTGGGTGTCACCTCCCGCCCAGCAGGAAGCTGTCACCGCGAGCTGGGTTTCCTGGCGCCTCGTTCCTGCTTCTGAGTGGAGCGCTTTTGTTTTCCGGGGGACCTGCCGGAATCTTGGCTCCTACGCGTCGGCCTTCGCGTCCCCAAGCCGGTGCCCTCTCCACGCTGCCTCTGGGCCGCAGCCCCGCCTGCAGGGAACCGTGGTGACCAGGGGCGGCGTGTGGCCGGCAGCCTGGACCCTGCGCCTGGGTGTCGCCCGCGCCCGGCCGCCTCTGGGTGGGGAGGACTTGCTGTCCCTCTTCGCTCTGCTTCCAGGAGCTGCAGCGGGTGCCTGTGGTCAGCCGGCCGTGCTCCTGGGCTGGGGCCAGCATCGCAGGCCACACGGTCTTCGCTAGCGGGTGTCTCAGGGCAGGTGGCATCTCGTCCCTGTGACCTTCGTACCCACGACTGAGGACGGAGCTCTGTCCCGCGAGGTCGTGCCCAGGTGGCACCCTATGGGACAGCTGCCTGTGAGTGACAGCCACGTGTCCCCATCTGCCCGGGACTTCCCAGCTGCCATCCAGTCTCCCGCTCCGGGAAACCCCGGCGTCCAGCCAAGCCAGCAGGAAGGCGCTGTCAGTCTGTCTGTCTGTCCGTGCCGGTCATTTCGGAGCATCCTGAGGGACAGGCAGCTCTGAGCCTCCGTGGACCTTGTGCATCCCGGGCAGCAGGCAGGGAGCCGGACTCCGCTGCACACTCAGCTGGTTTTCCAGAAGCTCATGAAACGACAGGCAAGGGTCAGGCAGGGAGGGTCGCGGGGACTGGGCGCGAGGACACAGGCGGGCGCAGGACGGTGGCCACCAAGGGAAGAGGAAGCGGGAAGCTGGCCCATCAGGGGACGGGCTCAGAGGCCGGCGGGGTGCTCAACCCCAGAGGAGGGCGGCGGCCGCTCCCAGCCGTGGTGCCCTGAGGACCCCGGCGTGCTGTGCGCACGGGACCACCCGCCGTGCGTCTCTGATGCTCCGGGTCCCCTGGACCTGAGAACGGGCTCCTCCGTGTCCGCCTGTGAGCTTCCGGAACCCGGGGTCAGGGCAGAGGCACCGAGTCTGCCTGGTGCAGAGGGACAGAGGTGGACGTCCAGACGACCCTGGTGGCCAGGTCCTCCGGGGCTGGGAGATGGGGTCCCAGGGGGGTGAGGAGCCTCTCCCCGGGGTTCTCAGGACTTTCATAGGTGCCCGCTGCCCGTGGACAGCAGGTGGTCAGCTATAGGCACCTGGGAAGCGGGCTCAGGGTCGCAGGGTCTCAAGATGGCCAGTGGTCACATGGGGGACTATCCCTGAGTCCTTTCAAGAGTGGATGCAGCCTGACGTTCTCTTGGTCAACTAGGGTCACCATATCAGAGTAGGGGACTCAACAGGGTTTTTCCTGTAATATTTCCGCAGGCTGAAGGCCGAGGTCCAGGGGTGGGCAGCGCTGGCTCCTCCCCAGGCCTGGCTCCTGGGCTGGCAGATGCCTCTTCTCCCTGGGTCCCCATAGGGTCGTCCCTCTGTGTGCGTCTGTGTCCTCACCTCCTCTTCTACCAGGACCCCAGTCCTGTGGGGTCAGGGCCACCCTGGGGACCTCACTGCTCCTCAGTCACCTCTGTAAAGACCCCTCTCCACACACAGGCATGTCCCAAGGTCCTGGGATCAGGGCCACCCTGGGGA
Organism: Sciurus vulgaris; assembly: GCF_902686455.1. Lineage (NCBI taxonomy): Eukaryota > Metazoa > Chordata > Mammalia > Rodentia > Sciuridae > Sciurus > Sciurus vulgaris. Next base: position 136,424,140 of record NC_136471.1, read on the forward strand.
CCTCACTGCTCCTCAGTCACCTCTGTAAAGATCCCTCTCCACACTAGGTATGTCCCAAGGTCCTGGGGTCAGGGCCACCCTGGGGACCTCACTGCTCCTCAGTCACCTCTATAAAGACCCCTCTCCACACACAGGCACGTCCCAAGGTCCTGGGGTCAGGGCCACCCTGGGGACCTCACTGTTCCTCAGTCACCACTGTAAAGACCCCTCTCCACACACAGGCATGTCCCAAGGTCCTGGGGTCAGGGCCACCCTGGGGACCTCACTGGTCCTCAGTCACCTCTGTAAAGACACACGGCCACCTCCTGAAAGCCAGGGGATCACTCTATCAACATAGGTGTCTGTGGAGGAACATTTACAATTGAACCCATAAAGCCCAGGACTCTCAGTGCAAGAGATGATTCTGGAGACTCCCGGAAGCCGGTGAAGTAGTGAGAGGACTCAGCAGCTCACCCACTCCGAGGACAGGCAGCCAGGATCCTCCCAGGACAAAGGACAAAAGTGTGGTGATTGTTAAATTAACCCCTTCCTCCCTCCTGTCTACCGCTCCTGGCTGGTGTGAATGGTAGCGCTGTGGACTTAGCAGGACCCCGTAAAAACCAACTTTGGTTTCCTGTTGAAGTAACGTGCAGGCGTGGAATTGCTGAAGCCGGAGGTCCCTCTAGGTCTGTCCTCTTGCAGGATCTGCCCTGCGTTCTCTAGAGAAGCTGCACCGTTTCCTATCCCTGCTTCTTCTGTTCCTGCACTACTGAGCTGCTTCTCCAAAGGTTCCTCTGGAGCACGTCTCTCTGTCTCCGCAGAGAGACAGGTGAATGCATCTCAGACCAACCGAGCTTGAGGTGCTGGATCGGGAGAGGCAGGAGCAGAATTGATGCTTCCGCACCGCACCAGCTGCAGCCTGCGGGGCTGGTGGCTCTCAGCTCCGCAGGCTGCAGCCCAGGTCCAGGCGGGGCAGACTCGGGGCTGCTGAGGCTGCTTCCTGCTCACAGATGGCGCTGCTCCTGGTCCTCACAGGTGGACGGGCAGGGGGCTCTTTGGTCTCTGTAGAAGGACCCTGGTCCCCTTCCTGGGCTGCACCTGCTGAGCTCAGCCCCTCCCAGAGCCCCACCTCCCACCCCAGCACCTGGTGAGGACTCAGCACAGGAACTTGGGGACACACACTCAGGTCCCTGCTCTGCTCAGGGGGCTGGTGCATCCCTGTGTGAGTCTCCTGGGCTGCAGTGACCAGACCCCCAGCCCGGGGCTGGTGGACCCCAGACCTGACAGCTCTCAGCTCCGCAGGCTGCAGCCCAGATCCAGGCGGGGCAGACGCAGGGCTACTGAGGCTGCTTCCTGCTCACAGATGGCGCTGCTCCTGGTCCTCACAGGTGGACGGGCAGGGGGCTCTCTGGTCTCTGTAGAAGGACCCTGCTCCCCTTCCTGGGCTGCACCCGTGAGCTCAGCCCCTCCCAGAGCCCCACCTCCCACACCAGCACCTGGTGAGGACTCACACAGGAACTTGGGGACACACACCCAGGTCCCTGCCCTGCTCAGAGGGCTGGTGCATCCCCGTGTGAGTCTCAGGAAGGGGATGTTGTCCCCTTTGGGGGTCAGAATCAGTCTGATCATTTTGATGGATGCACCCATCAGTCCATAGCAGGGACCTTCCTCTTGGTGCTGGGGGGCCCTCTCCAGGGCCTCTGAGCCTCTCCGTCCCCTGACTTCTCAGGCGTCCAGGATAGCGCATCCTGCAGTCTGCTCTCATGCTGTGCATGCGCGTTTCTGAATGTGTGCGTGTGCCTGTGCTCCGCCTGCCCTTTCTTCCCTTGATGGACAGCGAGGGACTTCTTTGTCCCCTCCCACCACCCTGGGCCTGGCTGTCAGCACCAGGACTGCCGTTCTGCACGTGTGACCGGGACGTGCTCGCCAGCAGTCCACCATCATGGTCATCATCGCTGGTGACCCCTGTCCATCTGGTTCTCTGGGGCGGATGGTGGTGGCAGTGTCCTGGACTGGCGGGCGGTCTGCTGGCTAGCTGTTGCAGGAAGGCCCAGGTCCATCCTTCCTGTCTACAGGGCGCCCGGGGTGGGGGGATCCTGGAAGTCCCTCAGGAGCTCTTCTCCCTGGAGAGGGTGCAGACGTCAGTTGGTGGTCATTGGCCAGTCTGTGCTCATGGTTCCAAGTCGAGGCCTCAGGAGGGCTGGTTGCTCTTTTCTTGCTCTTTTGGTCTTTAGAAATAAGTCTTCCGAGCCAGCAGCCTTGGGTCGGATCCTTGGGCGAGCATGTCTGGTTCTGTCTCTCCTGACACCTGTCACCAGAGGAGGATGCTGGTGCCGCCCCTGGACACGCCCAGATGCTGGCGCCGCCCCTGGACACGCCCAGATTTTGGCGCCGCCCGCTGAACACGCCCAGATGTTGGCACCGCCCCCTGGACACGCCCAGATGTTGGCGCCGCCTCCTGGACACGCTCAGTTGCTTGTGCTGTCCCTGGACACGCCCAGATACTGGCTCTGCCCCTGGACACGCTCAGATGCTTCTGCTGCCCCTGGACACGCCCAGCTGCTGGTGCCGCCCCCTGGACACGCCCAGATGTTGGCACTGCCCCCTGGACACGCCCAGGGCCAGCAGCCGGTCTCCCCCTGAGGGTCAGCTGGCTGGCATTTTCAGTCACATGCCCTCCAGCTGCAGGGGGACTTCTGCCGTGCAGTTTGACTGACAGGGGTTCCAGGAGCGCGTGCACCTGAGGCCCTGGTAACGACAGCGGGCTCTGTCGTCGCTGCCCAGGAGGCGACGCGCTGGCTGCCGTCAGCACCCGGGGGGACTGTGACTCACCGCTGCGTGCCTGGGTGGGGAGGGGATGTTTGAGTTAATTGACGTCTTGCAGTCCGGCTGCCCAGCTGGAAGTACATGCGCGAGCTAATTGCTAACTTTTCTGAGTTTTTACCTGGAGCTGAGTGAGGAGCGCCTCTCCATCTTGCAGGCCTCCTAGGACGTTTTCACCTGGCATGGGGACGGACATTTAGACCCAGAGAAAGGAGGCAGGGAGGGGCCTGCACACAGATATTCTTTAGCTTGTTGATGGATTTGTAATAGGGTGTGTGAGTCCATTTCTGTTTTCGTTGCTATAACAAAATACTTGAGGCTGAGAACTTATCAAGAAAACAGGTTTCTTCTCTTTATTTTCTATATTTATTTCAAATTTACACAAACCCAGTTTTGTCCAATGACCAGCCAACTCTCACCAGGTCCCACCTCTTCAAGGCCTGTCCACCTATCTACAATGTCACCGTGAGGACCCAGATTCCAAAGCGTGACCATTTGTATGAGAAGCCATTATGTCACAGGAAGAGGTCTGGTTCAGACCCTGCAAGAAGGTTCAGAGGAGCAATGATGGGGCTGTGAGGGTCTTAACCTAATCTTAGTGGATTAATCCACTTGAATGGACTAACTGGGTAGTGACTGTAGGCAGGTGGGGTGTGGCTGGAGGAGGTGGTCACTGGGGACATGCCTTGGGGACTATATCGTGTCCCTGGCTCCTTAGGGACTGTATTGTGTCCCTGGCTCCTTGGGGACTATATCCTGTCCCTGGCTCCTTGGGGACTATATCCTGTCCCTGGCTCCTCGGGGACTATATCTTGTCCCTGGCTCCTCGGGGACTATATCTTGTCCCTGGCTCCTCGGGGACTATATCCTGTCCCTGGCTCCTCGGGGACTATATCCTGTCCCTGGCTCCCTGGGGACTATATCCTGTCCCTGGCTCCTTGAGGACTATATCCTGTCCCTGGCTCCCTGGGGACTATATCCTGTCCCTGGCTCCTTGAGGACTATATCCTGTCCCTGGTTCCTTGGGGACTATATCCTGTCCCTGGCTCCTTGAGGACTATATCCTGTCCCTGGCTCCTTGAGGACTATATCCTGTCCCTGGCTCCTTGAGGACTATATCCTGTCCCTGGCTCCCTGGGGACTATATCCTGTCCCTGGCTCCTTGGGGACTATATCCTGTCCCTGGCTCCTTGGGGACTATATCCCGTCCCTGGCTCCTTGGGGACTATATCCTGTCCCTGGTTCCTTGGGGACTATATCCTGTCCCTGGCTCCTTGGGGACTATATCCTGTCCCTGGCTCCTTGAGGACTATATCCTGTCCCTGGCTCCTTGAGGACTATATCCTGTCCCTGGCTCCTTGAGGACTATATCCTGTCCCTGGCTCCCTGGGGACTATATCCTGTCCCTGGCTCCTTGGGGACTATATCCTGTCCCTGGCTCCTTGGGGACTATATCCCGTCCCTGGCTCCTTGAGGACTATATCCTGTCCCTGGTTCCTTGGGGACTATATCCTGTCCCTGGCTCCTTGGGGACTATATCCCGTCCCTGGCTCCTTGGGGACTATATCCTGTCCCTGGTTCCTTGAGGACTATATCCTGTCCCTGGCTCCCTGGGGACTATATCCTGTCCCTGGCTCCTTGGGGACTATATCCTCTCCCTGGCTCCTTGGGGACTATATCCCGTCCCTGGCTCCTTGGGGATTATATCCTGTCCCTGGTTCCTTGGGGACTATATCCTGTCCCTGGCTCCTTGGGGACTATATCCTGTCCCTGGCTCCTTGAGGACTATATCCTGTCCCTGGCTCCTTGAGGACTATATCCTGTCCCTGGCTCCTTGAGGACTATATCCTGTCCCTGGCTCCCTGGGGACTATATCCTGTCCCTGGCTCCCTGGGGACTATATCCTGTCCCTGGTTCCTTGGGGACTATATCCTGTCCCTGGCTCCTTGGGGACTATATCCTGTCCCTGGCTCCTTGAGGACTATATCCTGTCCCTGGCTCCTTGAGGACTATATCCTGTCCCTGGCTCCTTGAGGACTATATCCTGTCCCTGGTTCCTTGGGGACTATATCCTGTCCCTGGCTCCTTGGGGACTATATCCCGTCCCTGGCTCCTTGAGGACTATATCCTGTCCCTGGTTCCTTGGGGACTCTATCCTGTCCCTGGCTCCTTGGGGACTATATCCTCTCCCTGGCTCCATGGGGTTTACATCTGGTCCCTGGTGATCAGAGCTCTCTCTGCTTCCTGGTGCCACGTCCTGAGCTGCTCTCCTCCTCCAGACCCTTCCGCCATTTTGTTCTGCCTCACCTTGGGCCAGAGCCATGGAGTCGGCCCAGCATGGACTGAACCTCTGAGACCATGAGCTGCAGATAAACTTCTCCACCTCTAATTGTTCTGGTCGGGTGTTTTAGTCCTCGGTTCCTGTGGTGGGATTGGCCGTGGGCCACCCGTGGTTGGTTCTACCAGCCTTTTACGGAGCAGACCAGGTACTTTGGTGTCAGGTAAGGGATTGTCCTTTTCCCGTGCAGGAAGAGAGAGCCGAGGAGGCCTGGGATTCGCCTCTCCCGTGCCTCTCTGTGCACGAGGACACCAGAGACCCGCTCCTGGAAATCCAGGGTGGTTACGCGTTGGACCAGAAAGCCCGGGAGGGACTCGGCATCTTTCCTGATAGCTTTGCTATACGGCTGCCCATTTAGAAATTCACGCTCTTGACCCACCAGGTCACAAGGAAGGAAATGGGCGCCCCCAGCCCTCTCCAAATGCCAGGTGCCCGCGTGAACTGCAAGGCATTCATTAAGCACATTTCTTCTCTGAGGTAGTCATTTGGATATTTTACGGGTGAGGCAAAGCGAGCGCTCTTTTGCATTTGTTGGCAGTTAATTTGGGTGATGATTTCACCAGGCTGAATCATTACTTTGGAGTCACTTGGCGGAAGGTGGGGGCCCTGCAAGTGTGGGGCTGGGGGTGGGTCGGGAGAGCAATCCTTAGTGTGCTTGGGTGCTTAACATGGTTGGAGAGACAGGAGTGAGACCCAGCCCCTCTGACATCTGGGTTGCGTCGGGAGCTGGCATCCAGGGGACCAGAGAGGGAGGGACAGACACAGCGGAGGCTTGGGGAGAATGACAGAGCAGATCATTCCAGAGATTGGATAAATCAGCTGGAAGGTGTATAGCCAGCTCTCCGTTACTGTGACAAGATGCCTGAGACAGTCAGCTTATAAAGAGGGAAGGTTCGTCTTGTGATATGGTTTAGATGTGAGACGTCTCCTAAAAACTCACGTGGGAGTCGATGCAAGAAGGTTCAGAGGATAAATGACTGGGTTATCAGAGCCTTAACCCAAATAGTGAATTAATTCCCTGGTGGGGAATAATTGAGTGGTAACTGGAGGCAGGTGGGGTGTGGCTGGGGCAGGTGGGCACTGGGGGCGTGGCTTTGGGGTATAAATTTTGTATCTGGGGAGCGGCGTCTCTCTTTCTCTGCTGCCTGATCGTCATGTGATCGGCTTCCTCTGCCAGTCTTCCGCCACGATGCTCAACCTCTTGGGTCATGAGAGGTGTAACCTCATGAGTGCATGAATCCACCTGCAGAAAAAGTGAAAGGGAAGAAGAGACTGGGGTCTTAGTGTTCCCTGGAAGTACGCCCCAGGGTTGTGCTTCTCCCCTCTGGGCCTTGCTTCCTGAAGATTCCACCACCTCCCTGGAGAGCCACCCCGGGTGTCAAGACCTCAGTGCATGGTCCTTTGGGTGGACACTTCTCAGACCATAGCAAATTGATGCTCCAACCATCGAAAGGCCATCGGTCCTGGGGATTGGTCCCAGGTCCACTTAACCACTGAGCCACACCCCCAGCCCCGTTTACATTTCATTTTCAGACAAGGTCTCACTAACTGGCGGAGGCTGGCCTCCGACTTGCCATCCTCCGTCGTCAGCCTCCCCGGTCGTTTTTTTATATCCTGTCTGATTTTCTTCATGCCTCGTACTATTAACTCTTGTCTCGGATTCTCGCTTTCGACTTCCTGCTTTCGACTTGCATGGATTTCTGAACCAGATTCTATATATTTTCATCCTCCAGTTGTTTTGGGCTTACGTTTGCCTTCCTCCTGAAGCTTCCGGAAGCTTGTAGGTGGACAGTGGTTACTTGAGAGGATCGGGGCCGAGTCCTGGGAGAGGTGGATCACGCCACCTGGAAGGCGGTCAGGAACCCCGTCTTCTCCGGCACCCTGGTGTGAGGCTTGGGTGTTCAGGCCCCGGGTCCCCCTCCGCCGGGGCAGCGGGCCGAGCGGGGGCTTTGCCTCTGCGGGGGGGAACCTGCTCTTCCTGGGGGCATCGGTTCACTGGGGAGCCGGGCTGTGCTTTCTGGGCCCACCTGCGTGACGTGGGGCGTCTGGACACGCCGGAGGCCCGGGGCTAGCAAGTCCCGTAACCCACGCCGGGTTTCGGGCCGACTCAGGGTCAGCCCTGCTGATTGCTGGCAGCACGGCGGTTCTTTGAATTTTGGCAATGCCACCTGACGGACGGTCCCCAGGGCCACCTGCCCAGAGAGAGTGGCAGCATCGGACAGGGGAGGGAACCGTCCACACGAAGCTGGCCGCCTCCTGTTCTTCCTCGCTGAGTGAGCGGGACAGGCCGTCCTTCCAGGGAGACCGGGCTCTGCTCCCAAAGGCGGTGTAAATCGACCCCTGGGGCGTCTTTGTTCTCTCAAGGAGGCTGCGTGTGACCTGTGGGCCTCCAAGACTGCTTGCTGAAGTCGGCTCTTTCTCCGCTGTGACCAGAGGACCCGATGAGAACAGCTTTAGAGGAGGAGTTTATTGGGGCTCATGGTGTCAGAGGTTCAGTCCATGGTGGGCGACTCCATGGCTGTGGCCCAAGGTGAGGCAGAACAAAATGGCGGAAGGGCCTGGAGGAGGAGAGCAGCTCAGGACGTGGCACCAGGAAGCAGAGAGAGCTCTGCTCACCAGGGACCAGATATAGTCCCCAAGGAGCCAGGGACAGGATATAGTTCCCAAGGAGCCAGGGACAGGATATAGTCCCCAAGGAGCCAGGGATGGGATACAGTCCCCATGGAGCCAGGGACGGGATATAGTCCCCAAGGAGCCAGGGACGGGATATAGTCCCCATGGAGCCAGGGACAGGATATAGTCCCCAAGGAGCCAGGGATAGGATATAGTCCCCATGGAGCCAGGGACAGGATATAGTCCCCATGGAGCCAGGGACAGGATTGAGTCCCCAAGGAGCCAGGGACAGGATATAGTCCCCAGGGAGCCAGGGACAGGATAGAGTCCCCAAGGAGCCAGGGACAGGATATAGTCCCCAAGGAGCCAGGGACAGGATATAGTCCCCAGGGAGCCAGGGACAGGATAGAGTCCCCAAGGAGCCAGGGACAGGATATAGTCCCCAAGGAGCCAGGCACAGGATATAGTCCCCAAGGAGCCAGGGGCAAGATAAAGTCCCCAAGGAGCCAGAGACAGGATATAGTCCCCAAAGGCACAGCCCAGAGACCTCTTGCAACCACACAGCATCTGCCTACACCCACCACCCTGTGAGCCCATTCAAGTGGTCAGCAACTCCCTGACCCTGTTCCACGATGCGGCTCTCTGAACATGTCTGCTTGGCAACGTCACCTTGGCCTCTACCTTTTCCCCTTCAGCACACCCTTTCTGAGTCGTCCTTCACCTCCGGGAACGGGCAGCCTGGCTGGTCTTCGATCTGGGGACTTCGCACTGTGACCCCGTGACCGTCCGTCCAGCCCCAGAGGTGGCCCCTACGGAGCTGGCAGAATCAGCTCTGTCATTTTCCATGATGGTCGATCTCCTCCCGAGCGTGAGGGACGCATCCCTCCTACCAGCGTGTGTGTGGGGACATCTAAGTTTTTTCTCTTTTCTTGGCTCTCCGTCCACTTTGCCTCGCTGTGTTTGTCAGACACCTCGGGCGGCGTGGCCCGTGTCCCTCGGGTTGTGGGCGCCATGAGCCAGCATCGAGGTCGCCGTCGGCATGTCCTGCTGAGACGCGTTTCTCCATTCAGCTCGGGGCTCTTGCCGGGCGCGGTTCTCCTACGCGGTAACGGGCCGAGAGTGGACGCGGACCTGCTGGGTGCCGGGAAGCCCGGCCGTATTTCTGTCCTGACCTCATTGCGGTGTCCGGGACCCGCGTGCCCGTGCCAGGCCTGCCTGGGTGGGTGGCTTCAGCGGCCGCCGGGGCTGCAGGCGGTGGCTCGTCACCCAGGGGCTGCGGTCGGTTCTCTTTCTTTCTCGACATAGAAACGGGACGTAGTGGCTGCCCAGGACGCGGGCACAGGTGTCCCTTGCAGGAACGTGCTGATGTCACGTGTCACTGTGACCAGGAGAGGGTGACGCGCTCAGCCCGAGGCCTGGGAGCCATTGTTTCCGGTGTTCCGGGAAATTCTCCATCGGTTCTTTGAAGCGCGGTGACTTCATCCACCCGACGCCAGGGGACTGTCCCCGGTGGGCTCCGGGCTTCCAGCTTTGCCGCTTGAATTTCTTCTGCGGGGACGACCTTCATGTGACGGAGCGGACGCTCCAGAGCGTCCTGGGCAGGTTCCTCAGGGCAGCCGAGCGGCCCAGGCCATCGCGTCAGAGGACGGCCATCGAGACCGCCTGCGGAGATTGCCATCTAAGCCGACCGTGACGGACACGCCAGGGGACCTTGGTCAGGAGTAGGGGTGGCTCAGGTTATGTCCACTCTCTGGTTGTGTCCACTCTCCCGCTGTGTCCACTCTCCTGCTGTGTCCCCTCTCCCACTGTGTCCACTCTCCCGCTGTGTCCACTCTCCCGCTGTGTCCACTCTCCCAGCTGTGTCCACTCTCCCGCTGTGTCCACTCTCCCGCTGTGTCCACTCTCCCAGCTGTGTCCACTCTCCTTCTGTGTCCCCTCTCCTGCTGTGTCCCCTCTCCCGCTGTGTCCACTCTCCCGCTGTGTCCACTCTCCCGCTGTGTCCACTCTCCCGCTGTGTCCACTCTCCCAGCTGTGTCCACTCTCCCGCTGTGTCCACTCTCCCAGCTGTGTCCACTCTCCCGCTGTGTCCACTCTCCCAGCTGTGTCCACTCTCCCGCTGTGTCCACTCTCCCAGCTGTGTCCACTCTCCCGCTGTGTCCACTCTCCCAGCTGTGTCCACTCTCCTTCTGTGTCCCCTCTCCTGCTGTGTCCCCTCTCCCGCTGTGTCCACTCTCCCGCTGTGTCCACTCTCCCGCTGTGTCCACTCTCCCAGCTGTGTCCACTCTCCCGCTGTGTCCACTCTCCCGCTGTGTCCACTCTCCCAGCTGTGCCCACTCTCCTTCTGTGTCCCCTCTCCTGCTGTGTCCCCTCTCCCGCTGTGTCCACTCTCCCAGCTGTGTCCACTCTCCTTCTGTGTCCCTCTCCCGCTGTGTCCACTTTCCTGCTGTGTCCACTCTCCCGCTGTGTCCACTCTCCCAGCTGTGTCCACTCTCCTTCTGTGTCCCCTCTCCTGCTGTGTCCCCTCTCCCGCTGTGTCCACTCTCCTGCTGTGTCCACTCTCCCGCTGTGTCCACTCTCCTTCTGTGTCCCCTCTCCTGCTGTGTCCCCTCTCCCGCTGTGTCCACTCTCCTGCTGTGTCCACTCTCCCGCTGTGTCCACTCTCCCGCTGTGTCCACTCTCCCGCTGTGTCCACTCTCCCTCTGTGTCCACTCTCCCGCTGTGTCCACTCTCCCTCTGTGTCCACTCTCCCGCTGTGTCCACTCTCTCTCTGTGTCCACTCTCCCACTGTGTCCCCTCTCCCGCTGTGTCCACTCTCCTGTGTCCACTCTCCCGCTGTGTCCACTCTCCTTCTGTGTCCACTCTCCTTCTGTGTCCACTCTCCCGCTGTGTCCACTCTCCTTCTGTGTCCACTCTCCTTCTGTGTCCACTCTCCCGCTGTGTCCACTCTCCTGCTGTGTCCACTCTCCCGCTGTGTCCACTCTCCTGTGTCCACTCTCCCGCTGTGTCCACTCTCCTTCTGTGTCCACTCTCCTTCTGTGTCCACTCTCCCGCTGTGTCCACTCTCCTTCTGTGTCCACTCTCCTTCTGTGTCCTCTCTCCCGCTGTGTCCACTCTCCTTCTGTGTCCACTCTCCTTCTGTGTCCACTCTCCCGCTGTGTCCACTCTCCTGCTGTGTCCACTCTCCCGCTGTGTCCACTCTCCTGTGTCCACTCTCCCGCTGTGTCCACTCTCCTTCTGTGTCCACTCTCCTTCTGTGTCCACTCTCCCGCTGTGTCCACTCTCCTTCTGTGTCCACTCTCCTTCTGTGTCCACTCTCCCGCTGTGTCCACTCTCCTGCTGTGTCCACTCTCCCGCTGTGTCCACTCTCCTGTGTCCACTCTCCCGCTGTGTCCACTCTCCTTCTGTGTCCACTCTCCTTCTGTGTCCACTCTCCCGCTGTGTCCACTCTCCTTCTGTGTCCACTCTCCTTCTGTGTCCTCTCTCCCGCTGTGTCCACTCTCCCGCTGTGTCCACTCTCCCGCTGTGTCCCCTCTCCCGCTGTGTCCACTCTCCTGTGTCCACTCTCCCGCTGTGTCCACTCTCCTTCTGTGTCGTCTCCCGCTGTGTCCACTCTCCCGCTGTGTCCAGTCTCCTTCTGTGTCCACTGTCCCGCTGTGTCCACTCTCCCGCTGTGTCCCCTCTCCTCCTGTGTCCCCTCTCCTGTGTCCACTCTCTTGGCTGTGGTTGGGGAGGCCCGTGACCCCGGAGGCAGCGTAGGGGGAGGATGGAGGAGGCTCAGGCGGCTTGGGGGCCTGGACGGGAGAGGGCGCGTGGGCGGCGTGGCCCAGAGCTGGCGACTCCGTGGTCCAGGGCACCGGCGCCCACGAGGCAGGCAGGGCGGAGAGGGGTTGCAGGGCGGCGTCAGGGAGCCTCTCCCTCTGGCCAGCCTGAGTCCGTCCCAGGGGGTGGACCAGGATGGCGCCCGGTCCCCTTGGCTGCTGCAGTGGCTCGGCACCTGATGAACCCACGCCCCACCCGCTTGCCCTCTGCAGCCCCGCGCGGCTGTGCCGCCTTCCGCGTGCTGGCGGTCGCCCCCGGGCTCCTCCCTGCGTCCGTCTTGCCGAGTGCCCGTCCCAAGCGTCGCAGTACCGTGAACCCTGCGGGCAGTGCTGCCCGGCGGTTTGCACAGCGATCGACCCATTTCATGGACCTTCACAGAATCAGTCTGAAAGGCTCCGGGTGGGTGGCCCCGGGGACTGTGTTGGTGGCCGCGGAGAATCCAGGAAAGGGAACGGGAAGTCAAAGGGAAATCCGAGGTGTCCTCCTGGGAGGCCACCGCATGGGGACCGTTCTGGGATTCTCGGGCTTCGCAGACCCGGCAGGGGGACGATTCCGTAAGGTTCTCACCCGTGCCTTGATTTCTCACCCGAACCCGCGGACAGTGACCCCTCGCTATGGCTCGAACGTGTGTGTCCCCTCGTCCCCCCAGTTTATCTATGGAAACCCAAGCTGCCGTGTCGCGGTGTTAGCAGACGGGGCCTTTGAGAGGTCGAAACGTCAGACGGAATGTTCCGGAAAGAAGCGATTCCCGTGTTTTCAGTTCCGTACTCGATCCTGCCCCGTCCAGCCCCATCCTGCCCGGGATTAGAATCAACGTCCTCCTGCAGCGTATCCGCACTGGATGCACGACCTGCCGCGTCGTGTCCATTTCGGTTACTGACCATCTCGTTGTCACTAGTTTGAGTTCAACTAACCCTATTTTATCTTCCCGTGTCCCCGAAGCACAGGACGAGTGATGCCAGACAGTCTTCTTTGCTTGGTTATCTGTCTCCTCTCTGTGTCCTCGCGGTCTGTCACTTTTATCTACCATCTATGTTTCCGTTTATTTGTGCATCCATGTGTCTGTCATTCACCTGTTCCTCTGTCATACTTATCCATTCTGTCATCCACCTGTCGACCAATTACCTGTCCGTCGGTCCATCCACCCGTCTGTATCTGTCATATCTGCTCCTCGCTATTGGGGTATTGGGTGCCATCTTGCTTCCTGCGCGGGGCTTGGCAAAGGCCGTCCACTGAGAGGTCTGGCTGACCGCTCGACATGCGGACTCTGCCTGCTGGGGCCTCGGCTCCGGCCGCCCCTCGTCCCTGGTGTCTTGGGAGGGCTGCCCAGCCAGTCCTACTGTGCGTGGCGCGCTCTGACGTTGTCCCCGCGGGTCCCCATCTGAAAGGAAGGCCACCTGGTTCCCGCTTGGTTCCCATGCGTACAGACAGGGCGGCCCCTGGCCTTCCGCGGGTCCCCGTGACGTGGGGACCGTTCCTCTGCCTGGCTGGACCTTTCCCCTGTGTTCCGCCCAGGAGCAGAGCCCTGCGTGGGTGCTGGACGGTGCCGGGCGGCTGGAAGCCGGGCCCTGCTTTCCCTTCCCCTGCTGGGACTCCCTGCCCGGCGCCCGCCACCCTCTTGAGAGGCGTCTGCTCCCGGGTGCAGAGCGGGCTCCAGAGCCCCTTGCCCGGGAAGCACGAGCAGGACTCGGGCTGGATCGGGGGGCTGGATCCCCTGGCCATGATCTGGGGCAGGGTCAGCGGGGGGCTCACAGGGGTCGGCATGAGCCCCTGTGGCTGGTGGCGCCCGGACAACCAGTTTGGAGGACCTGGCGGGACACAGCCTCTCCCGGCACGGCTGATTCTGGGCCTCAGCTGCTTGTACGAATGCAAAGCAGCCGGTCCACCGCCCACCGCCCAGCCTCGCCACCCGCTGGGCTCCCACGTCCTCACCCCAGAGCCGGGCACCGACCACCAGGGTCTGACCATGCTGGGCTCTGCTGCTGCCCGCCACCCAAACACACAGCCCCCTTTTCTGGATTCTTCCCGGCCGTCCCGTTGAGGCTGGGACAGAGGAAGCCATTTCTCCTGGAGGCTGTGGTTGGAGACCTGGCGGGCGGAAGGTCGTCTGTGGGAAGGCTGGGATGGGGACCCAGGGAGGCACGGAGGATACGACGGGGCTGGAAGGGGACAGGGGAGGAGCAGAGAGAGACAGGAAGGCAGGAGGAAGGGACTCAGCAGCCGCCGAGGGGGGACAGTGTCCCTCCAAGATCCAGTGACTTTCAGCCCAGGGCGGATTTTCAGAGGAGAGCGCTTTTCCCGTTCCGAGTGAGTGCCTTGATCCAGGAGGCCGGGCAGGGAGGCTCAGCCCCGGTGGAGGAAGGGTCTGTTGCTCTTCTCCGCTGGGTTCCCCGTGTGGCCCGAGATCCCTCCAGGGTGTCCTCTGCCGCACGGCGGCCGGGAGACAGTCCTTCCGTCTCTGTCCCTCTGCCTTGTGTGCTTGCGAGGTTTAGGGGACAGCTTCCGAGGCACGTCCGCCTCTCGGCCTCCGCGGGTCTGGCGTGGAGGCCCCAGCAGGGCGCGGGTTCCTCGGTCGGGTCCAGCCCGCGGCCAGGCTTGATGGCCCTCTGCTGTTCTGCTCCGCAGGCACGGGCACCTTCGGGCGGGTGCACCTGGTGAAGGAGAAGGCTGCCGAGATGTTCTTCGCCCTCAAGGTCATGAGCATCCCCGAGGTCATCCGCCTGAAACAGGAGCAGCACGTGCACAACGAGAAGTCCGTGCTCATGGAAGTCAGCCACCCCTTCCTCGTCAAGCTGTGAGTTCCCCGCCTTCTCGTCCCCCTCACCCACCCCGGGTAGCTCATCCCAGGAATAACGGGGTGAGCACAACGGGCAGGGAAGTTCACGCCTCTCGTCCCGGCGGCTCGGGAGGCTGAGACAGGAGGATGGCAAGTGGGAGGCTGGCCTCAGCCACTTAGCGAGGCTCCGTCTCCAAATAAAAAAATAAAATGGGCTGGGGGATGCTTGGAGATTCCCACTGAGATAGATATTTCAGGACGCTTCTTCCCATTGAGTGGATCCAGCATTGAACCAGCGGATCCGTTCTTCCCTGATTGGCTTAATCCACGTGGGTTGTCACGACACAGTGGTGGAGACTGGCTTGTGTCCAAACACGGTCTCAGTTCTGGGACAGGCTGTCCAAGATCATGGCGGCAGCCGCCGAGGTGCTTGGCGGGGGCTCACCCTCTGCTTCGAAGATGGCGGGCGCCTCCGGGTGGGGTCCCAACAGGGTGGAAGGGGCAGGGCCTCCCTGGAAGTCATTTCTGAGGCATTAATGCAGCGCTCACGACCCGGGTGGCCCAGTGCTGACAGGTTGTGGATCGGGGTCCAACAGGGACGTTCAGACCTTGGCCACGGGCTGAGACCGATTTCCGTCCACTTGCCAAAGACGCAGATTTCCCGCCGGCCTGTCCTTCCCCATCCGTGGCGCCTTGCGTCCGGTTGGCGGGTCTTCCGTCCGCCATATTACTGAGCTCCTCTCCCGCCCACCCAAGAAGCTCCTGGGTCGTCTGGGTCCTGACTCCCGCCCCGTCTCCCAGTCTGTCCTTTCTTCTCAGGCTGTGCCCGTGGAGATGGGTGCCCTCCGCCATGGACGCAGTCTGTTCCTCTTCCTGTAGCAAAATACAGGAGGCTGGGTGTGTTAAAGAGAAAAGAGGTTTGCTGGGTTCGGCCACTTAGCGGTTGCAGGCCTCCAGAGGGAGGTTGCCTTGGTTCCTTCCTCAGTGGTGGGGAGGAGACCAGAGTGGGTGGGTTTCTTCTGTCCAGCCACCTCCTGGGCTGGGTCTTCTGCCTAAATTCTGCTTCTGCGTGCTCCCCGGTTTCACGGCATCCGCATCTCACCTGGTCTCGGGGGGCCAGCCGGACTGCACCAGCCGGGCAGTAGGAACGTCGGATGAGCCTGCTCCTTGCTGATCTCCTGCCCCCGGGCTGGTTGGAAATCCTCGACCCTCCTGGACGTGACTAAGGGGACGCAGGGCTGAGCACGCCACGTCGGGCCAGCGGCGTGGCTGACGGGATTGCCCATCAGGAGAGGCGCGTGGTTTTGCTGGCTCGGTCGCACAAGGGAGGGAGAAGCCTTGTCCGCCGGGTGCTGCTGAGCGGGGTCTCTCCTGACCGGGAGCTGCCCGCCTTACCTGGCAGGCGCTTTCCCTGTCCCCAGGGTCCGCGGAGCTGGGTCTCCTGGCATTTGTAAAAACCGTGTGCGATTTGGAAGGTGGTGGGAATGGAGGCTGAACCCCGATTTGAGTCTGAGCCTCCACTGGGAGGACGGGGCCCCTCACTGGCCTCATCAGAGGTGAGCATTTGCACAGTGGCTGCTGGGGCCTCCAGGGCATTTGTGAAGCCCACATGGAGGACTAGGTGTGCTCACGACAACGCCATTCCCGAAGCCAGCTCAGGCAGCGTGGCGGGAGCCCGACAGGACGGTGACAAAGTCAGGGTTTGGGGGACATTGTCCTAGACACTGTTAAGAGACCACAGTCTCTTGCTCTGTGCGAATATAGATATTGTGGGTGAGCAGAAGCGTTAGATGCAGAACAGGGCTTCCCAGCCTCTGCCCTGTGGGCCTCTGGGCTGGGGGTTCTCTGCTAGGCTGTGCTGTGCACTGCAGGCTGTGGAGCAGCGTCTCTGGGCTCCACACACCAGGATCCTGGAGCAGCCCCACCCAGGTTGTGACAGCCACCTAGACAGACAGAAGTGGTAGATGATAGATAGATAGATAGACAGACAGATGACAGCTGGATGGACAGATGATAGAGACTCTGTCCTGCAAGTTTTCTCTGCACTGTGGCATCTGGGACTGGATGTTCCGTGTGCATGGCGGTGCTGTGCACTGCAGGCTGTGGAGCAGCATCTCTGGGCTCCACACACCAGGATCCTGGAGCAGCCCCACCCAGGTTGTGACAGCCACCTAGACAGACAGAAGTGGTAGATGATAGATAGATAGATAGGTAGATATAGATAGATAGATGATAGATAGACAGATGATAGACTGATGACAGCTGGATGGACAGATGATAGACAGAGACTCTGTCCTGCAGGTTTTCTCTGCACTGTGGCATCTGGGGCTGGGGTTCTCTATGCTGGGCGGTGCTGTGCACTGCAGGCTGTGGAGCAGCGTCTCTGGGCTGAGAACACCTGGCCTTTGGGGCCAGTCATGCAGCCCACAGAAGCCTGTCATCTGCACAGTCTGCTTTCTTTACGGAGCTTGGAAGCCAGCCTGTGTGGACCCAGGATGCGTCTTCTGCTCTCCATTGATTGACAGCTCGTGTGTCGACTGACGGGCCTCCAGGTCTTCCTCTGGTCTTAGGGGCTGTGGACGGGGGTCCCCAGCTCCCAGGACAGACTTCATTTTCGAGTCCATGCACATGCACTTGAGTCTGGTCTGCGTCCTCACGGGTCCTTGGACGCTCCGTTAGTGAAACCGTCCCTCTGGTTTTTCCGAGAGTGAAGGAAGAAACAAGCTCTGTGCTCTGACTTTTTCGAATTCTTCCTATTTGAATTTTAGAAACCAAAACCCGGAAGGAGCATCCTTTCCCCTTTGATCATTGCATGCAAAGAACAGTTTGGACAGAAGAAAAGCAGCCCCTGTCCCCATTTAGAATGATATATTTTTAGTTGTCAGTGGTTCTTTTATTTTTTTATATGTGGTGCTGAGTTTCGAACCCAGGGCCTCACACATGCCAAGCAGGTGCTGTCCCACTGAGCTATGTCCCCAGCCTTTTTTTTCTTTTTTTAAAATTTTGCAGTACCAGGGATTGAACCCAGCAGTGCTTAACCACCGAGCCACATCCCCAGTCCTTTTGAAAAAATATTTTATTTACAAACAGGGTCTCGCTAAGTTGCTGAGGCTGGCCTTGAGCTTGCTGTCCTCCTGCCTTAGCCTCCCGAGCTGCTGGGATTTACAGGTGTGTTCCCCTAGAAACGGAGACGTACTTCCCACGTGGGTTCCTGGTGGAGGGTCATTCCAGGTGGTAAGTGGGACAGGAATTAAGAAGTGGGCTGGGACACGGGGGAGTCTTGGTGTGCTTAGCGGGCAGTGGGCAGCGACCACAGCTTTCTGGTGGACGAGGAAGAGGATGAGAAATGCCTCTGGCCGGGGTGGACGAGAGGCTGGGTCGCAGGACAGAGGATGCTCAGTTGGGGGCACACATGGGGGCATGGGGACAGAGGACCGTGCAGGACCTTCCCTGCGGGCTCCACCTGTCTGAGAGGCTGAGTTGGAGAGTGGATCCCTGCCTGGGATCCTGTGAGTCCAGCGTGACCCTAAGGCAGTGCTGTCGGGAGAGAACCAGGAGCAGCGGTGGACGGAGCCTTTGCTTCCGGGGAGCCCCCAGTACCCGCAGACCCTGGGGGCAGGGCCGGTGGCCCCGCAGGCAGGACGGAAAGTCTGGCCTCGGGTTGCAGGGAGCCCTGGCGTTGCAGCAGATCGGATCGCACGGGTGATTTTACGCTTGCCTCCCTTGATGGCCAGGGTCCAGCTTGGCACTGTGTGGGCCACAGCGGAAACTGTGGCCAGCTTTTTGAAGATAGGTGTCCACCTACAAATGAGGCTGATTCGGTTTTTAATTAAAAGCAGTTTGAAATAGGAGCCTTGGCCGCACACCAGGCGAACAAAAGACGGACAGATGAGCCTCAGGATACCCCGCAGGGAGCTCAAGACAGGAGGGTGGAGGGCTGGGCTCCGGCGGGCACGGGGGCGTGGCAACGGTGGGGCGGGGCTGAGTGGGCGTGGTTATGGTGGGGGCGTGGTCACGGAGGGGTGTGGTCAGGACAGGATTACAGGGGCCTATTATAGGGATGCAGTTACAGTGTGGGCGCGGTCATGGCAGGGGCGTGGTCAAGAGGGGTGCATATTTTAGGGGCGTGGTTATGGTGGGGCGGGGCTGACTGCAGGCGTGGTCACGGGACTCGTATTTAGGGGCGTGGTTACAACGGTGGTCATGGGGAGGAGTATTTTAGGGGCGTGGTTACTGCTTGGCGTGGTTATGGTCGGGGCGTGGTCACAGAGGGGTGTGGTCATGAGGGACAGGATTACAGGGACCTATTATAGGGATGCGGTTACAGTGGGGGCGTGGTTATGGGGGGAGTCATGGTCATGAGTGACAATTACGGGGGCGTTGTTACTACAGGGCGTGGCTATGGTGTGGGCGTGGTCATGGAGGGGTGTGGCCATGAGGGACATGATTACCAGGGCCTATTAGAGGGGCACGGTTACCATGGGGGCGTGGTTACTGAAGGACTTGGGCGTGGTTATGGCTAAGGCAAGGTTGTGGTGGGGCGTGGACATGATGGGACGTGGCCTCGGTGGGTGTGGCTTCAGGACTGATTATGAAGGACTCTGTTACCAGGGTGCGGTTATGGGGCCCTGCGTGAGATTAGGAACTTCCTCCGGTTCCCATTCATTGCTAACCGCTCATGTTCACTCGTTCTGTTGCCTGGCTCTTCAGAAAAAGGCTTGGTCACAGAGCCGTAGAGTAAGAGTGCACATTTTTTAAATTAAACATTTAATTGTCATTAAAAGTACCATTGAAACCTTTCCTCTTTTTTAACCAGGGATTGAGCCCAGAGGTGCTTCACCACTAAGCCACATTTGCAGCCCTTTTTAATTTTTTGTATTTAAAGACAGGGTCTCCCTAAGTTGCTCAGGACCTGGCTAAGTTGCTGAGGCGGACCTCCAACTTGCCATCCTCCTACCTCAGCCTCCCTAGTTGCTGGGATTACAGGAGTGCACCACCATACCCAGCCATCTCATCTTTTTTAAGTGTTCAAATCATTGTACTTAAGAATGTTCCTAATTGTTATGTGACATCCCTACCAGAGTTTCTTAAAATGTGAAACTGGAACTCGTATAACTCTCCATTTCCCTGTTGCCAGCCCCTGAAACCACTCGCTTCTACTCTCCGTGTCTGAGCTTGGTAACTATACGGACCCTGTATGAGTGGACTCAGGCAGTTCTTGCCCTTTCGTGTGTGACTCATTTCACTGAGTCCTTGGGATTCACCCATCCTGTATCCTGACTCACAATTGTCTTCCTTTTGAAGGCTGCATAATATTCCACTGTATAGATACAACAGCCTGTGTTTGTCTGTTCATCTGTCTACAAAAGGGTTGCTTTCTCCTCTTGGCTTTCATGAATAATACTACCGTGAATATGGGCGTGGTTGTAGCATTCATTTGTTCGCTTTTAATGGCAGATATAAAATTTCCCCCATGTATAGAAGGCATTTGGGCATTTTATGTATTTTTCTGTTTATTTTACTTTGTGTGTATACTTATCTTTCTTCATCCTCTGCAAATACCAGGTGACATGGATGCGACAGTCCAGAAGGATCTTTGCTTTTCTCTGTGCTTAAAAATCTGTACACAAACACCACACATGGTTTTGACCTTCTGATGTATACCGTGCACAGAGTTTTGCCTCTTGCAGTTTTCACTTTGTTTTCGTTAGTTTTTGCATCACTGTGACCAAAGGACTGACAAGAAAGATTAGAGGAGGAAAAGTTTATCTGGGGCTCAAGGTTTCAGAGGTTCAGTCCATGGTGGGCCGACTCCATGGCTCTGGCCCAAGGTGAGGCAGAACAAAATGGCGGAAGGACCTGGAGGAGGAGAGCAGCTCAGGATGTGGCGCCAGGAAGCAGAGAGAGCTCTGCTCACCAGGGACCAGATATAAACCATAAACCCCAAAGGCAGGTGCCCAGTGACCCAGCTCCTCTAGCCACCTGCCTACAGCCGCCACCCAGTTAGTCCACTGAAGTGGATCAATCCACTAGTAGGTTACACCTCTGGACATTCCTGCAGCCTTACTTCTGGGGGACGCCTCACATCCAGACCCTAACATACCTTCACTTTGTGCAGACCCCTAATGGCCGTCTCCGGGAGGAGACCGGTCACCCTGGGTGGGCAGTCAGGTCCCCTTGCTTCTGCCCCAGGCATGCCCTGCTTACAGAGGACCCCAGGGGGGTCTGCAGGACGCTGGGCTCGAGGGCGCGTGCTGTGTGCCTGGCTCTGGGAACCCGGGCCTGTCTGAGCTCCCTGGGGGCAGTTTCCCTGGGCCCCGTCTTGGGGATCAACTGCCTGTCTTGCCTTCTTCCTCCACGGTGGGTTCCCGGCCCTGCCCGGGCGGACTCTGTAACTCAGCTTCCCAGGGCTGGACCACGTCTCCCAGGCCTTTCCTGGCTTCAGAGACGCGAAGTGATTTCCCCTGGGCCACCTCCTCCTCTGCCGTGACCCTCCCGGGCCCACCTGGCCGCGGTTTTGAATTCCCCTTCCTTTGCCTTTGGCCTCCAGTCTCCATAGCCCTGCCCTCTGCCGGGCTGGGACTCTTCCCAAGGGGATTTGGGGAGGTGATTTCGTCCAGACCACCTGTTTTCCTTTCCGTGGCGTCTACGGGACTTTGCTCCTCTACCTGCAGCCGTCTGTCCAGGTCTCCTTTCTGGGAGGAAACCCAGGTTTTGTCGGCCTTCACCTTCAGATCCCATCCGCTGGTCTCTCTCACACACAGAGCTGCAAACACAGCCTCTCTGATCGGCACCTCATCTTTCCAACTTCTTTCATCCTCGTCTTTGGGATCCATCCCAACCGCCCTTCTCGGGGGGCAGAGTTGTTTCAGGATCGCAGATTTTGGCGGTTTTAGACTCGCTCCCTGCGGGGGATAAGACATCGGGGGCTGAGACCCCCGTCTACACACGGAATCCGTCATGCGCCTCGGATCCGTGAAGCTCATTGGACACAGACGTTCTGAGTCATTTGGGGACAGGAAGCAGCTTCTCGGGGCGGGATGGTCCACTCGTTCCGCTGACTGCGCCATGTGGGTGCCCAAGACAACCTCGAGAGGGGAGCGCAGTTCGGAGGGTGGAGTTGTGGACTCGCCGCACAGCGGGTCATGGGAACGTCCGGGTGTGGCCTGGTGCGCGCTGCGCAGCCCGGGGCCAGGACAGACCTGCTCTGAGGACACGCGTTCCAGGCGCTGGCCCGCCCTCCTGGGGTCCTGGCCAGCTGCCTGGGAGCTGGTGGAAGAAGGCCATCAGTCCCTGCGTGATGGACGGATGCGCCCTGGCGAGACCCATGGGTCCTGGAAGCCTCAGCCAGTAAACCGCCCTCTTGCGCCCGGGAACTTTGATGGACTCTGCGAGGGACCGAGCCCTGCAGATGTGGGGGTCACGGAATGGGCTGCTGGACTCCATCCTTCCGTGTCCTCGGCTGCCATTGCGCTCCCTGCGGGGCGCGGAGACCCCATTCTCTGCACCGCGGGCTGCAGATTTTCTCAATGGAGGGGCGGGGTCGGAAGGTCGGGGTTTGAACACGTGGCTGCTTAGCTTCCCCAGCGCCCTGCGCTTTACAGACTCTGCACCCCAGAAGCCTTCCTGGTGCAGATGGAAAGTCTGGATCTCAGGGCGACCTTTTTTTTTTTCGATTTTTAAAATTTCTTTGTTTTACACTTTGCGTCCCCCTTGTGCAAAAGGATAGGGCTCGGAAACTGGAATTCTTTAAATTTTCGTTGTTGGGGGTTTTGGAATATTAGCCTGTGCACAGGGAGCTGTCTTGGGGAGAGGGCTGGAAGAGGAGGATCCACAGACCCAGATTTTATGGTGTCCCACCCAGGTGCCACCTTCTCCGTGCAGCCCGAAGGTGACTTCATATAATAACGTCACTCATTTTGTGCGGGCAACCGAGTTGGTGGAGTGCGATCTCCCTCCGGCGGGTTCACGTCCCTGCTCCCAAGCTCTCGGATTCCGGAGCGTTTCGGAGTTTGGGGTGAAGGGCGCCCAGGCTGTGCTGCGCATTTGCGGATCTGGAGAAAAGGAGGGAAATTCGCACACCCTGCGGTTTTGTTCCTCTCTAGCGAGGCCGGGGCCCGGGTCATAGGGTCGGGTGACCTGCAAACCGTTTTTGCAAAGGTTCTGAGGAGTGACGGCTGCAGGTGGCCAGGGCGTGTCCACTCGGCGTGTAGCAGTTGCTAGCGTGATTTGATTGACACCTGAGGGGCGAAGACCGCCTCCGTGCAGGCAGCTGCCTCCGGGAAGCCCCCGACTCAGGGACCTGAGTTTGCACCTGTATTTAGTTATTTTTTTTTCCACCTTGAACACAAAGCCTTCCATCTCTTCTGGCCTGGCTTCTCTTCTGCCCATGCGTGGAATCAGGGCTTCACCTGGGGCCAGGGGACCCCATGGCCTACCAGCCTTGACCTGCGGGGTGGCCCGGATCTCCTGGGCTCCGTCTGCGGGGCTCATTCCTGCAGGTGCTTCCCGCCTTTGCCCTCCCTGTCCTGCCGCGCATCCACCCGGCTGTGCCTCAGCCTCCAACCTGAGTCCCACGGGAACAGGGGGCCCAGCTGACCTCCTGGAGCTGCCCACGAGGGGCAGCTGGACGATGCAGCCCAGGGTCCACCACAGACCACCGCTGGCTGTGGGTGCCGCCGGAGCAGCTGCCGCCCACCCGAGGCCCCCCACTCCTCCCGCTCCTCCTGCTGCTCCTGCTCCTCCTCCTCCTCCTCTTCCTGCTCCTCCTGCTCCTCCTCCTCCTGCTCCTCCTCCTGCTCCTCCTCCTGCTCCTCCTCCTCCTCCTGCTCCTCCTCCTGCTCCTCCTCCTGCTCCTCCTGCTCCTCCTCCTTCTGCTCCTCCTCCTGCTCCTCCTCCTGCTCCTCCTCCTCCTCCTGCTCCTCCTCCTCCTCCTGCTCCTCCTCCTGATGCTCCTGCTCCTCCTCCTCCTCTTCCTGCTCCTCCTGCTCCTCCTCCTGCTCCTCCTGCTCCTCCTCCTCCTGCTCCTCCTCCTGCTCTTGCTCCTCCTGCTCCTCCTCCTGCTCCTCCTCCTCCTCCTGCTCCTCCTCCTGCTCCTCCTCTTCCTCCTCCTCCTGCTCCTCCTCTTCTTCCTCCTGCTCCTCCCCCTCCTCCTCCTGCTCCTCCCCCCTCCTCCTCCCCCTCCTTCTCTTCTTCTTCCTCCTGCTCCTCCTCCTGCTGCTCCTCCCCCCTCCTCCTCCTCCTCCTCCTGCTCCTCGTCCTCCTCCTCCTCCCCCTCCTCCTGTAAACCCAGTGAGTTGCTCACACTGACCCCCCGTCCCCACTTTATTTTCGAGACAGCTCCTGCTGGCTTGCCCGGCTGATCTTGGACTTGCGTGCCCTGCCTCCGCCTTCTGTGCCTGGGATTCCAGGTGTGCCTCGCCCGACCCCTCCCGACCTGAACCCCCTGTTCTGAGGACACCCCACGTCTGCTGGTGAATTCCTGCTCTGTTTGCCGTCTACCCTGCCCTAAGAAATCTGCTACGTCCTCAGCTCTGCTAGAGGGTCACTGTAGAAGGGGCCCAGCAGGCTCCTCCCTGGACCGGGGGCTTTTCCTCCTGTGTGCCTCCTCCTTCGGGAGAGGCAGGTAGCACCTCGGGCAGCGGCCACCTTGTCCGGACTCTCCTGGGAGGAGACCGCAAGTCGCTGCGAGTAACCCCGGCACGCGAGGCCTTTTCCCAGCTGGCCTGGGTGCAGCCTTTCAATTTGTTATGATTTCCTCGTCTTGACGACCTTTCTGCAACTGTTGAATCAGGTGTGCATGCAAGTGTGCATGTGTGTGTTTGTGTGTGTAGGTGTGTTGCTCAGACTGACAGCAAAGCTCTGCCACCTGGTGGCTCAAGCAACAAAGGTCTATCTCCCCCGTCTTGGAGGCCGGAGGCTCCAGGGCCAGGCGTGGGCAGGCCTGGCTCCTCCCCAGGCCTGGCTCCTGGGCTTGCAGACGCCGTCTTCTCCCTGGGTCCTCATGAGGTTTTCCCTCACCTCCTCTTCTACCAGGACCCCAGTCCTGTGGGGTCAGGGCCACCCTGGAGACCTCACTGCCCCTCAGTCACCTCTGTAAAGACCCCTCTCCACACACAGGCATGTCCCAAGGTCCTGGGGTCAGGGCCACCCTGGGGACCTCACTGCCCCTCAGTCACCTCTGTAAAGACCCCTCTCCACACACAGGCATGTCCCAAGGTCCTGGGGTCAGGGCCACCCTGGGGACCTCACTGCTCCTCAGTCACCTCTGTAAAGACCCCTCTCCACACACAGGCATGTCCCAAGGTCCTGGGATCAGGGCCACCCTGGGGACCTCACTGCGCCTCAGTCACCTCTGTAAAGACCCCTCTCCGCACACGGGCATGTCCCAAGGTCCTGGGGTCAGGGCCACCCTGGAGACCTCACTGCCCCTCAGTCACCTCTGTAAAGACCCCTCTCCACACACAGGCATGTCCCAAGGTCCTGGGGTCAGGGCTGCAGCCGAGGAATCTGGGAAGTGACATAAGTCACCCCCTGATCCCCTGGTTTCTTCACAAAACACGCTCTTTGCCTCTGTTCCCAGCCAGGCAGTGAGACCCGTGTGTCTTTAACGTGACGCACGTCTGATCACCTCCCAGACCCGCCCGTTCCTGTTTCCCAACAATTCAGAGTGAAATCTTATCAGCGCTCAAGCTGGGGGTATCGAGAGGCGGGACCTTAGGGAAGCAGACCGTCCGTGAGATCGGAGCCCCGGGAATGGCCGAGGAGCCTTCCAGAGAGGAGCAGAGTTGCTTGTTGCCGTCTCCTGCACGCGGGGACAGACAGAAGGTGCCGTCTGTCAGGAACGGGCCCTCGGCAGACACCCCGACCTCGGGTGTCCCACCCCCCAAGAAGCGTGAGAACCCCGCAGCTCACACCCGGTTCACAGTATTGTCGTTGTTGTTGTTATTATAACCCAAGGGACGTCGACGACGTCTGTCTAATCTGTGCCATGATCCCTCTGCAGCCATATCCTTTTAGCTGCGAACAGGTCCATCTTAATACCAGTGCATATCAATATCTTAACACTGGGTTTACCGTCTCGTTCTGACGCCTTTCTGGCCTGTTAGTCCATTTTTCATTGCTATAACAAAAGACCCTGAGGACTGATACTGTATGTATAAAAAAGATTTTTTGGAAACTCACAGTTTGAGAGACTGGAAGAGCCAGCTCCGGTGGCTCCTGGGCTGCCCCAGAGCAGGGCAGGTGGCTCCTGGGGAGGGTTTGTGGGAGGTGGAGGATCTCCTGGCAACCCAGGAACCCTCAGAACTTCAGCAGCCCGGCTTGGACTTTTAAAACAGATGGCTCTGGGAAGCGGGTCGGGTCCCACGGAGAATCCATGGACCCCTCCCTAGCCAGTGCCCCCCCCCCCATCCAGTTCCCGAGCCTTGGGGGACGCACCTCGTCCAGATGTCCGTGTGTCCATCCACAGATCCTGTGCAGGTGCTTTAAATAGATCACGTAGGTGTCTCCAGATCTGCATCCGTGCTCACGTGCACGTCCGCTGTATGCACATCTCGACATCCGCGTGCAGGGAGATCTCAGCGTCTGTCCGGAACCATCTCCTCACTCTGTGCCCGTTTGTTTGTTTGTTTTTTTCTTTTTCTTTCTTTTGTTTGGTGCTGAAGATCGAACCCAGGGCCTGGCTCATGCTAAGAAGATACTGGGGATGCAACTGAGGGGCATTTGACCCCTGAACCCCCTCCCCAGCCCACTTCTGTATTTTATTTAGAGACCAGGTCTCACTGAGTTGCTCAGGGCCTTGCTTTGGCTGAGGCTGGCTTTGAACTCGCCATCCTCCTGCCTCAGCCTCCGGAGCCTCGTGCGCCACCTGTATCTTATTATGTATCCTTGCGCAGCCCATGAATCTGTCTTGGCCGCATCTTCCCACTTGCATTTATTTATACGGTGACATCGCCGTTAATATGTCCTAGTTAAAGGCACACAGAGCATCTGTCTGCATGTGTGGGGCCTGTGGAAGCGATCTGTCCACACGCACCCTGAGCTTCTACCCGCGCGTGTTAACCCATGTGCGCGGCCCCTGCCTACATCCATGTCTGCTCCCTGAGCATCTTCCCGGGTCCTACTCCGTCCTCACATCTGTGGCCGGGCCATTTTAGCCTCTGTGAGCTCCTGGATCTTGACATCCCCCGCAGGGAGTGGTGGCGCACGCCTGTCATCCCAGGCGCTCCGGAGGCTGAGGCAGGAGGATCACGAGTTCAAAGCTAGCCTCAGCCATAAAGCGAGGCCCTGAGCATCCAGCTGGAACAACAGCCGAGGGGTGCACGTCTCGGTCTCCCTGCGGGCCTCACTGTCCGCACCTGCGCGGCAGCCTCCGGTTCACCGAGCTTTTGTGTGGCTCTCCGCAGGTTCTGGACCTGCCACGACGATCGTTTCCTCTACATGCTGATGGAGTACGTGCCGGGCGGCGAGCTCTTCAGCTACCTGCGCAACCGCGGCCGCTTCACCGCCACCTCCGGGCTCTTCTACGCCACGGAGATCGTCTGTGCCATCGAGTACCTGCACTCCAAGGAGATCGTGTACAGGGACCTGAAGCCCGAGAACATTCTCTTGGATCGGGACGGCCACATCAAGCTCACGGATTTCGGGTTCGCCAAGAAGCTGGTGGACAGGTAAGAGGAATCCTGGGTGCGGGGAGGCACTGCGTGCGCCTGGAGGTTGGAGGGGCCGTGTACCTGTTAGATTGGCCAGGCCGTGCGCCTGGGGATGGGAGGGGCCGTGCGCCTGGAGATTGGAGGGGCCGTGCGCCTGGGGATGGGAGGGGCCGTGCGCCTGGAGATTGGAGGGGCCAATCGCCTGTTAGATTGGAGAGACCGCGCGCCTCTTAGATTGGCCAGGCGGGGCATCGAGGTGGAGGGAAAGCGCGGAGGAGCTTCCACAGCGCCCACTGTCTCATGGGAAGGACGTGGTCCAGTGGCAGTGCGGGGTGTGGTGCAGTGCGCGCTTGTTCCTGGGGCCCGGGGCCCGGGAGACTGAGCAACTCACACTCATTATGTCCACCTGGAAGCGGCCGCTGCATGGCCCTGCTGGGCTGAGCCGGGACCCTCAGAGAGGTAAGGCGCGCTGGGCATGTGGCACCGCCGGGATCGCCGTGCAGAGCCCGTTCCAAAGCTGCCGCGCCCAGAGTGCATGGGCCGTCCCCGCGTCTGGGTCTGTTGCACTTACCGGGTCTCCGTGGTTTCCACGGCTCGGATGCTGGCAGCTCAGCCTGATGCGGTGGCGGTGCGGATTGCGCACGGTGTTACAGCGCGCTGCCTTGGATTCCTCGTCTCCTGTGTCTCCTGCTACGCACGACGTCGCGGGAGACGTGAGCGCGCACCAGAGAAGCGGCGCCCGCAGGAGAGGCCTGGCCTGTCCGGAAAACCCTGACGGACACGTGTGGAGCCGTCTCTGTGCGTGCGCACACACGCGCGTGTCGTGCGCTAGCAGGTACGCACCTGCGGACGGCGCACACACGTGTGCTGTTAGCACGTCAGGGTCGATGACACAAATACATCAAGTGCACATTCACACTTCAATGCCACCGTGTGTTATAAACACAAAATTATGTATAGTGTTCAATATTTGTTACATATATAAATATTCCACATTTTCCATTGTGTATTTTACTATGATATATAATGTCGGTATTCACCAGAGAATATATGATATAATATACAAGATAATAGTAATATTATATGATATATACAATATTAGTATTCTCCAGAGAAGCAAAACGAGTCGACTTCTTGACCTGTCTGGAAAACCCAGAGTATTCTCTCTGTGTATATATATGTGTATGTACATACATATGCACATACACATATACATACATATACAATATATTGTTAATACACACATATGCATGTATACATGTAGTATCATTAATGTATACACATGCATAAAATATATTACTATCTACTCATGTAAATTATAGGTACATATAATGCATCATTACATTGATATGTTACTTTTACATCAATATATTGATTATGTTTATATTATATAATACAAGCTATTTCATATATAAATATATAAAGTTATAAATAGATAAAGTTATAAAGATATAAATATATAGTCATATTTTGTGTACAATATCTGTGATATATAAATATATACTATATTTCTATTACGTATTACATATTATGGTACATATAATATTAGTGTTCTCCAGCAGAATCACTATCTGGAAAACATATATATATATATATATATATATATATACACACACACACACATGTATTTATATATATATGTGTACCACACACATATGTATATATTACATACACATATATATAAAGTATCCATACACAAATGCACATACACACGTGCACATGACTGCATCCTGTTGCATTAACACACACATATACTCATACATATCTCTGTGTATCTATGCATATATGTGAATGTTATATCCAGAAGTGCACGCATACATCCACACATGTCACATTAATCATACACACACACATCAGTCACTTGCACATATTATACACACGGCCGTGCACATGCACACATGCATGTCATATTAAGCACACACACAGTCATGCGCACTTATGTCAGCCATGTGCATACACACGCAGGCGTGTCCTGCTGATACACGTACACAGGTGCACATGGTGCACAGGCGCGCATGTGCACACCCCATGTCAGCGCACGCGCGTTGACTTCCTCAGTGTGACGCGCCAGCCTCTGGCAGCACGTAACGTGCCGCAGTGCGCCAGCTGCAGAGAGAGCCAGTCACAGCTGCAGGGGGCGCATGCAGAGCGCAGAGGCCGCCCAGCGAGCCGGGGTCTGCGCAGCACAGCGCGGTCCTCCATGAGCGCGCTCTGGGTGCCCGGAGGGGGCGTGGGGGGCTCCGCCTGAGTCTCTGGACGAAGCTTGCCTCCCAGCCACGTCCCCCGGGTCCCCACCGCCGGGCGCAGCATCCCCTCCCCTGCAGTCCCCAGCAGACTCCCCTTTCCATGGGCCTCTGCAGGGCCTCCCGAGCTGGGCTCCACCTGAGCTGCAGCTCCACCGTGGCTGCTGGAATCGCATGTGCTGAAGGGTCACTGCGTCGTGGCCCAAGGGCGACTGCAGAGGCCACCGCGGTCCCCCGGTGCCAGGCGGTCATCTCACGTGGCCGCCTCGCAGCGACCGTGCAGAACGGCCTCCGAGCCTCCGTTCCCTGCGCTCGCGCCTAGCGCCTCTGATGTCGAGGCTTCCTGGCTGCGGCCTGGTCTGGACCGCAGCCTTCTCCTTCCCGTCCCCCCGGAGCTGCCAGCCTGGGCGCTGTCTCCGCGTGTGGAGTTGTTTCAGCAGATGCCACACGTGAGCAAGACCCCGGGTTCGTGCAGGTTGCTGGTTGCACGCGGTAGGTGTGCAGGGACCTTTCAGGTGCTTCTATGGTGAGCCTGAGAAAATCAGCTCTAAGAGACGAAAGGTTGGTGCTGTCTAGTGGCTTAGAGGCTTCCACCCATGTTTGCTGGGCCTCCTCCCTGGAGGCCTCTGGTGAGAAGGAGCAACATGGAGGATGCAGGTGACAGAGGGAGGCTGCTCAGCTCATGGTGACCTGGAAGCAAAATGAGAGCAAAGAACCAGGGTCCCTTGGAGGACACCTCACCGTTGACCTACCTTCCTCCTACTGGGCTCCACCCCTAAAGGTCCCACCATCTCCCAGTACCACCCTGGGCTTGGGGACCCCACCTGCACCACGTCGGGCCTCTGGGGCACACTTACCAAATCATGACAGCAGGATTTCCCCCTTTTTAAAGGCTGAATAGTATTCCATTTTGTATACATATCATTGTCTTTTCTTCCGTCCTTCCTTCCTTTTATGGTACTGGGTATTGAATCCAGGGCTGCTCCACCACTGAGCTGCAGCCTCAGCCCTATATTTAAGCACCAGTTTGAGACAGGGTCTTGCTAAGTTACTGAGGCTGGCCTCCAACTTGGAATCCTCCTGAATCAGCCTCCTGAGTCACTGGGATTACAGGTGTGCACCACCATGCCTGACCCACGATTTCTTTATCCAGTGATCCAAAGATATGCCTGGACACTTCGTGCCCAGGTCTGGCCTCTTGGGAACACAGTGAACACAGAACTCAGATCCCTCTTTGAAGGGCTGATTTCCTGTGGTTATATATATACCCAGAAGAGGGATCCGTGGGTTTTGCAGTAGTTCTATTTTTAATTTAACATTCTGAGCACCAGAGAGTTCTTACTAAGAATGATTTTAGCTGGTCACTGTGGTGCAGTCCAGTAATCCCAGTGGCTTGGGAGGCTAAGGTAGGAGGAATCCCAAGTTGGAGGCCAGCCTCAGCAACTTAATGAGACCTCTTCTCCTCCTCCTCTTCCTTCTCTTTCCCAATAAAACACAAACTCTTCCCTCTTCCTCACCACTGGATTGGCAAAATTAGATCTACAAGACAGAAAGAAAGAAAAATTTTATTTATTTCCTGATTTATTTTCCAAATCTATTCATATTTATTTGTTGGTAAGCGACACAGAGTCCTCTCTACATAAAAGCCACATTATTTCTTTATTGACCTCCCAGCTGCTAATAATAGGCAATTATAAAGTTATTTAAAGGCCATTTCAAAGGAGGGTTGGATGTTTTGTTTCAGGTGAACCTTGTTCAGAACTTTGTGGGGGGGGGGGGTCCCTAAAATTTCTGTTTACCTCCAGCTTATGACAGATACGTGCAAAAGTCGCATGCTAAGTCCGCTAGGGATCACGTGCTGACCAGCAAAGCGAACAAACACAGGGAATTTTAGAAATAGGCTCCGTTTAGGGCCGGTAGCCAGCATTGCCAGTTCAGCACAGAATCCACATAAAAGTGCAGATTCGCTGCGAGAATCTTCACCGCCTCGTTCTGGCGTCCGAAGCCTATCGAACGCTTCCGGCGTGTTCAGACGAGGCTGCTAATGTGCCATCAGAGCTCCATGATCTTGATTTAGCATCCAGAACAGTTCCCTAGGGTGACTTTGAGTGTCAAAAATCTTCGTAGCTGCGTGCAGGGACTCAGACCCTTCATCCCAGCGGCTGGGGAGGCCAAAGCAGGAGGATAGCAAGTTGGAGGCCAGCCTCAGCCACAGTGAGGTGCTAAGCAGCTCAGTGAGACCCTGTCTCTAAATAAATAAAAAATAGGGCTGGGGAGGTGGCCCAGGGGTCCCTGGTACCAAAAAAAAAAAAAAAAAAAAAAAAAAAAAAAAAAAAAAATTTTTCTGCAATTTACGTTTGAGAGAGCAGATTCATACTTGGCCGAAGCTGCTGTCAAATACTTTAAAAAGTTTTCCAGTGTCTGTCCCGAGCATTGGTTTCTCAATTGCATTTTAAATTACGTTGATTGACACTATGAAGCCAGTTTTGCAGAGAATAAGGAAGAGGTCACGTGTCCCCCCGCCTTACTGGGTAGGATCCCTGCTGCCCCCTCCCGGCGGCCGGTGGTATGGGGCGGACCCACCGCTTTTCAATGAATTCCAACGCAGGTCGCTCCTTGGAGGCTTGGCCGGCTCCGTCCCCGAGCTACACATGCACCCGGAGGGTTTCAAGACTCATTTCCCGTGGGAGTCTGATTCGGAGGAACCCCAAAGCCAGTGGCCCCTGCGTTCCCTTTTTAATAAGCGTGATGGATCCTGGGACCACCCGGCCAATCCCTTATAGCCACTGGAGCTCATTTCCTAAGATGGCTGCGTTTTTAATTTTGCATTTAAAAGTGAAGGTTGTATTATCACCATTTTCATATTTTATTTTGTTTGATGTTGGGTTTTGAACCCAGAGCTGCTTTGCCACTGAGCCAGTCCAATCCATCTATCAAACATCTATCATCTGTCTATCATCTATCTATCTATCTATCTATCTATCTATCTGTCTATCTATCTATCTATCTATCTATCTGTCATCTACCACTTCTGTCTGTCTAGGAGGCTCTCACACCCTGGGTGGGGCTGCTCCTGGCACCTGGTGTGTGCAGCCCAGAGACGCTGCTCCACAGCCTGCAGTGCACAGCACAGCCCAGCAGAGAACCCCAGCCCCAGATGCTACAGTGCAGAGAAAACCTGCAGGACAGAGTCTCTGTCTATCATCCATCCATCCAATAGTTATCTATCTGTCTATCAATCTATCTAATTAACTTTTTGGCACTGGGGTTTGAACCCACGGGCACTTAACCATTGAGCCCTTTTTATTTTTTATGTTGAAACAGATTCTTGCCGAGTTGCTTAGGGCCTCACTGAGTTGCTGAGACTGGCCTCCAACTCGCCATCCTCCTGCCTCAGCCTCCTGAACCACCAGGATGACAAACCTGCCTGGCTTCTTAGGCTGAGCCCATCATGAGCTACTGAAGATCTGGTCCTTTGCAGATGAATTTTCTGACCTCTCAACTAGGCCTGTCTGCTCTGTGACCTGGTTCAGCCAGGATGAATGTGTATGCAGTGGAATAGTATTCAGTCATGAAAAGGAACCTGTTTCTCTCTGAGGTCCCACTCGCAAGGATAAGGGCTTAGGATATTTTCTTTATCATCTCATTTTTTACGGGTGTGGTATAGTTTTACATAATGGTGGGCTTCGTTACGAATTTGTGCGTGCACACAAGATATATGTGGTCCATTTCTTTGTCCAGTATTTCTCCTTTCCTTGCCCTTGTCCCACCCCCAGGGTCCCTTTCTTCTGTTCTACTGATCTCCCTTCTAAATTCAGGAGGTCCACCCTCACTTTCTTTTCCACTTTCCTCCTCAGCTTCCACATATGGGAGAAGACCTCCAACCCTTGACCTTCTGAGTTTGGCTTTATTCCACTTAACCTCAGGGTCTCAATTCCCTCGCTTTTCCTGCCAATGCTCACATTCCGTTCTTCTTCACGGCTGAGTAATACTCCATTCTGTACGTGCCCCACATTTTCTGGATCTCTTTGTGCACCGGCGGACGCCTGGCTGGCTCTGGTGAACGGTGCTGCTGTCGACCTGGGTGTGCGTGGGTCACCGTGGGAAGGTGGCTTTAACTCGGGGCCGACAGAGGTGTTGTCCAGCCAGGCCGCACGGTGGTTCTGTGGTGGTTCCGTGGAGGAGTCTGTGCCCTGGTCTCCATAGTGACTGGACTGACTTACAGCCCCGCCTCCTGCCAGGGTCTCCGGGTGCTCCTGTCCCCCACATCCTCTCCAGCCGGCGACCAAGGTCTCTGTGCATCCCGCAGCCCAGTGGCTGTCCCTCCCTTGGCTGCCCGGGACGCTTCCCATAGCCGGTGTCCCCTTTCCTTGTCCCCAAATAGCTGGTGAGCAAACAGAGACCCGCAGGGACCCGGGACCCCGGGGACAGCAGTCATGGGCTGCCGGGATCCCGCGTGTCAGGGCGCGTCTGTGGGGCGCTGGGCGCCGCCGAGCCTTTGGTCCCGGCCTCGGGAAAGAGCCAGGCTGGCCTCAGCCGGTGAGCGGGACTCCCGCCCCGAGGCCACCGGGTGCCTGGGGCCGCCTGGTCCTGTCAGTGTCCTGCAAGGGCCGCGGGGACGGAGATCCCTCCGCCCGGGTCCGGAAGCGGGTCGTCCTGCGGGATGAGCGAGTGTCCCGAGGGGTGCGGAGGAGGCCGGGTCGGGAGTCCCAGCGAGTGTGCGCGGTGCAGAGGAGCCAGCGGTGCCCAGGACCCCAGGCCACCCTGGCTGCTCCGGGCAGTCGGGGTCTAAGGACAGTGGACACAGCGGGTCCCTCGCCACCGTCGTCGGTGGGAGAATAAGCGAACCCACCTCCCGCCGGCCTCCGGAGTCCCAGGCGCGTCGATGTCGCCGACGGATCTCCGCTTACAAGGCCTCTGAGCCACAGTCAGGTGATCCCTGGGCACCTTGGGCAGAACCGGTCATGGGGACAGTGGTCAGTCTGCTGTGGAGCCGAGGGAGGAGGCTGCCTGGGTCAGGGGTCCAGGGATTTGGTGCAGAAGACCCGGAAAAAAAGAGTGGTAAGGGCAGGTGCCCGGTGGAGATCCCAGGGACTCGGGAGGCTGAGGCAGGAGGATGGCAAGTTGGAGGCCAGCCTCAGGCACTCAGCAAGACCCTGTCCCTCAGTAAAACATAAAAAGGTCGGGGGTGCTGCTCCGTGGGTTCCATCCCCAGTACCAAGAAAAAAAAATTACAAGAACATCCTATCAAATTACACTTGACGAAAAAGCACACACATCCATGTATCTTGATACGCAGGATATTGGGGACATTGCACTGAGAAAATATTTAGGGAGAGAAATCCTATAACATAAGAGGCTGGGGGTTTCGCTCAGTGGTAGGGCACTTGCTTAGTGTCTATGAGGCCTGGGGTCCTTCTCCAAAATGGACCGAAAAGAAAAAAAAGAATTTATTCAACATAAAATTAATTTTCTTTTCTTTCTTTCTTTTTTTTTTTTTTTTGTTGGTACTGGGGATTGAACACGAGGTGCCCAGCCACTGAGCCACATCCCCAACCCTTTTTATTTTTTATGTTGGGACAGGGTCTTGCTCAGTTCCCTAGGATCTCACGAAGTTGCTGAGGCCGGCCTCCGACTTGCCCGTTCTCCTGCCTCAGCCTCCCCAGCTCCTGGGGGCGCCACCTGGCCCACCTGGCTAGAGACGCCCTTGGCTACTCGTCTGTAGATTTCCAGCTGAACCCTTGCTGCGGAGATATAGGGGTCTTGAGTTTGCCCTGGACCACCGAACTCAGAGAGGTCAGCGGAAACCGTACCAACCTTTGGCACAGCAGAGGCCACGTTCTTGTGAAGCCCACCCGTGGATCTGGCTGCGGGGGCCGGGTCTGTGTCTTTATCAGCCTCCACGCCAGCAGGGCATGGATCGGACCGTGCGGGGCAACCAGAAGAAAAAAAAGTCACCTAGCACACCAGCCGCAGGGACCTGCCTTCCCGGGGCCACGCGCTGCTTGATCCTTCACTGCTGAAATCCTTTCTTTTTTATTAATCGGGGGAGTGAGCGTTTCCATCTCCCGAAACGCCTAGAATTTCTGTGCGGCAGTCCTTGGGTTTGTCTCTATCTGTTCTAAGGGGTTGCTCCTGACGGCAGGAGGCATTGACCCATTTTCATCACTCAACCATAAAGGGAGGGCCATCTCATTTTTCTGATGTCCTCTAGTTTCTAGGACCTGAACGTGTTATATGGTTCTGCAAAATAAAATTCCGTCTTTCCGCCAGTTGACCACTGGGTGGCACTAGAAGCCAATTTTTTTCTTTTCTTTTTGGAATCCTGAGGGTCTTAACCACTGAGCCACATCCCCAGCCTCCCCAACCCCCTTTTTTTAATTTTTAAAATTTACTTTGAGACAGTTTCTCCCCCAGTTGCTTAGGGCTTCTCTAAACTGCTGAGGCTGGCCTTCAACGTGCGATCCTCCCGCCTCAGCCTCCGCAGCGGCTGGTAACAAGTGAAAGTCTTAATACGCGGTGGCTTTGGCGCATTTCCGGTTTTCGTGTTTCTCGGTCTGCGCAGACACAGGACGTGCGGGGTGGGGGTCATGTTGATGCACGGTGCAAATGCAGCGGCTGACCTGCCCGGCTCCTCTCTGTCGCCCACACAGGACGTGGACCCTCTGTGGAACCCCCGAGTACCTCGCCCCCGAAGTCATCCAGAGCAAGGGCCACGGGCGGGCCGTGGACTGGTGGGCGCTTGGCGTCCTCATCTTCGAAATGCTGGCGGGGTAAGTGGAGCTTCCTCACAGAGCATGCGGCTCACAGGCCAGCGCCCACGCTGGTCCGCTGCTTCACTCGGCTCCTGTGACCCCGAAACTCTCTAATACGCGTCCTGTGGCTGCACACGAGTCTCACGCTGCCCGGATGCAGTGGTGATAGACAGGCCTGCCTGGAGAGCGAGATGCACACCTGCGATGATGATTGACAGGTGTGCCTAGAGAGAGAGAGATGTACACCTGCGATGATGATTGACAGGTGTGCCTGGAGAGAGAGATGCACACCTGCGATGATGATTGACAGGTGTGCCTGGAGAGAGAGATGCACACCTGCGATGATGATTGACAGGTGTGCCTGGAGAGAGAGATGCACACCTGCGATGATGATTGACAGGCGTGCCTGGGCCAGAGAGAGAGAGAGATGCACACCTGCGACTATGATTGACAGGCGTGCCTGGGCCAGAGAGAGAGAGATGCACACCTGTGATGATGATTGACAGGCGTGCCTGGGCCAGAGAGAGAGAGAGCTGCACACCTGTGATGATGATTGACAGGCGTGTCTGGACCAGAGAGAGAGAGAGCTGCACACCTGTGATGATGATTGACAGGCGTACCTGGGCCAGAGAGAGAGAGAGATGCACACCTGACCTGCGATGATGACTGACAGGCTTGCGCTGATCAGAGAGAGAGATGCACACCTGTGATGATGATTGGCAGGCGTGCCCGGACCAGAAAGAGACAGGCACACCTGCGGAGATGTTCTGAAATGCCTCTGCTTCCTTGAATCCCACTTTGCTCTTTGGCACAGCCCGCTCTGGAATTTGCATGCGGAATAGGGCAGCGTGCACAAAGCCAGGCCGATCAAATGCAGCACAGCACCCAGCGAAACAGCGGCCAGCAGAGGCTGCCTCGGGTTTCCCACTCTGGGTATCCTGTGAAGTGAGGGGAGGTCTCCCTTCTCCCCCTTGTCAGATAGCAGGAGGGTGGATCCTTGGCCAAGTCTTGCCCGGATACCGTGTTGGAATCTGGCGGATGCCCGAGCTGTCCCTGCCAGAAACCTAAAGCAGACATCCCGAGCTTGGAGTCCCTGGCGCCAGCTGAGTGTGTATCCTCTGGGCTGATCCCCAGTTGGGGCCCAAGCTTCAGCCTGTGTGCATCTCTGAGTCCCTGGGGGACCAGGAGCAGCGGTTTCTACCTGGAATCTTCCCTTTCAGTTGGGAACAGAGGTAGCAAGAGAGGCCTTCGTCCCTCTCGGAGGCGAGGCCTGATGGAGCTCCTGGGCCGCGTGTGCAGCCCAAGGAATTCCTGCATCTGCTCTGGTTCCTAGCGAGGTGCTGGCTTCCTTCAGGAGCTGACAGAGATCAGGGCCCTGTGCTCTCTGCTCTCCCTGTAAGGAAAGTTTGTCCTTCACTTCCCAGACTAGCTTATGGATCAGACCCACCAGGAAGAAGTCCTGCCCAAGAATGTGACCTCAAGACTTAGATGTGAACCCTGTCTTGAGGGAAGAGGGTCTCTGAATCCTGCATTTGTCCCAGTGGCTAATGTGTCTGCACCTGTCAATCATCTCTCAGCCCATCTTCCATCTGTCCATTCATTCATCTGCCTATCCATCTATTTCATTCATATTTAATCCATTCATCCCCCCACTAATCTATACACCCACCCATCCACCCACCCACCCACCCATCCATCCATCCATCCATCCATCCACCCACCCACCCTTCCACCCACCATCCATCCACCCATCTACCCACCCACCCATCCATCCACCCAACCACCCACCCATCCACCCACCCATCCATCCATCCATCCACCCACCCATCCAACCATCCATCCATCCACCCACCCATCCACCCACCCATCCATCCACCCACCCATCCACCCACCCATCCATCCACCCACCCATCCATCCACCCACCCATCCACCCACCCATCCACCCATCCATCAATCCAACCATCCACCCACCGAACCATCCACCCACCCATCTACCCATCCACCCATCCATCCACCCACTCACCCACCCACACACCCACCCACACATCCACCCACCCATCCATCCACCCACCCATCCTCCCACCCACCCATCCATCCACCCAACCATCCACCCATCCACCCACCCATCCATCCATCCACCCATCCATCCATCCACCCATCCATCCACCCACCCACCCACCCATCCATCCACCCACCCACCCACCCATCCATCCACCCACCCATCCATCCACCCATCCATCCACCCACACATCCACCCACACATCCACCCACCCACCCACACATCCACCCACCCATCCACCCACCCATCCCTCCACCCATCCCTCCACCCACCCACCCATCCCTCCACCCACCCACCCATCCATCCACCCACCCATCCCCCACCCATCCATCCACCCACCCATCCACCCACCCACCCATCCATCCATCCACCCACCCATCCATCCACCCATCCACCCACCCATCCTCCCACCCATCCATCCACCCACCCATCCACCCACCCATCCATCCATCCATCCATCCACCCATCCACCCACCCACCCACCCATCCACCCACCCATCCACCCACCCATCCACCCACCCATCCCTCCACCCACCCACCCATCCACCCACCCATCCCCCACCCATCCACCCACCCATCCACCCACCCATCCCTCCACCCACCCACCCATCCATCCACCCATCCACCCACCCACCCATCCCCCACCCATCCATCCACCCACCCATCCACCCACCCACACATCCACCCATCCACCCACCCATCCTCCCACCCATCCATCCATCCACCCATCCACCCATCCATCATCTGTGCACCTCCCTCCACCACCTCCTCCATCCCTACCTCCGTGTGCCTGTCTGTATCCTCGTCTGCCGTCTGTCCCTTGTTCCCGTCCGTCATCTCCATGGGGTCGATCTGTATTTGCACACTTGTCAGTGTGTCTGGCTCCCTTCCTTGGCCCACCTGTTCTCTTTCCAGCTGTGTTTTTATCCAGGTGTCCCACGTGGGATCGGTTTCACCTGCCTGCCCACCTGTTCACCTGAGTCTTCCCAACCCCTCTCTCAGGCGCATGTAGCAACTCACCGGTCACGCAGCAGCCTCTTGCGATGCCCAGGGTCAGCAGCCCCAGGCAGAGGAAAGCTAAGGCTCACTCCTGCTCCTCCGGGTTCCGGGGCCGTTCCGCTTCCGGAGAAATCCACAAGGGGGCAGCGTTGCCTGAGAGGCCGAGTCCCCACGTCTTAAGCAGAGCGAGGTCCTCTGGCCTCCGCGGTGAGGATAGAATAGGACATTCCAGAGTCTGGCGCTGCAGGCTGGTCCGGCCGAGGCCGAATCCCGTGGTCAGCACACGCGCTCGGAACGCACTGCCCGACAGCGACGTTGCCGGCGTCTCGCCCCCAGCGGGACAGCGCTAAAGTAGAATTTCAGGCTGCGATGACTGAGCTGCTTGCCTCGGATCCTCGCGGTACTCTCG
This sequence comes from Sciurus vulgaris, assembly GCF_902686455.1. Classification (NCBI taxonomy): domain Eukaryota; kingdom Metazoa; phylum Chordata; class Mammalia; order Rodentia; family Sciuridae; genus Sciurus; species Sciurus vulgaris. The sequence goes on from NC_136471.1 coordinate 136,463,607, forward strand.
GCTCGGCCGAGCACTGGTCGGGCAGCAGGTGTGAAATAGTCGGAAGCCTCTGACCTGCGGTTGGATCTTCCTCATTGCTGACAGTCCCGTCTCTCCCCCAGAACCCGTGAGCCCTGCCTGCTGGGGCGGGGAAACCCGCGGAAGCTCAGGTGCAGGATGTGCAGGTGCAGGATGTGCAGGTGTGAGATGTGCAGGTGCAGGGTTTGCAGGTGCGGGATGTGCAGGTACAGGATGTGCAGGTGCAGGATGTGCAGGTGCAGGATGTGCAGGTGCAGGGTTTGCAGATGCAGGATGTGCAGATGCAGGGTTTGCAGATACCTGGTTTGCAGGTGCAGGATGTGCAGGTGCAGGGTTTGCAGGTACGGGATGTGCAGATGCAGGGTTTGCAGGTGTGGGATGTGCAGGTGCAGGGTTTGCAGGTGTGGGATGTGCAGGTGCAGGGTTTGCAGGTGTGGGATGTGCAGGTGCAGGATGTGCAGGTGCAGGGTTTGCAGATGCCGTTTGCAGGTGCAGGATGTGCAGGTGCAGGATGTACAGGTGCAGGGTGTGCCGATGCCCGGTTTGCAGGTGCAGGGTGTGCAGGTGCAGGATGTGTAGGTGCAGGGTGTGCCGATGCCCGGTTTGCAGGTGCAGGGTGTGCAGGTGCAGGATGTGCAGGTGCAGAGTGTGCAGGTGGAGGATGTGCAGGTGCAGGCAGTAAAGAAACCAAGTATTTGAATGCCCAAAAGTACTCAGTTAAATTTTTGTATTTCTAGGGGTCTTGTCTCCTAACGAGAACAGAGAGAGAAAATGTTCAGTTCAGCAGAGCACCCACGTCCCTGGTAGCTACCGATTCTGTTTGTTGCTCAAAAGCAAACACAGACTGTATGTCACTGAATGCTCATAACTTGGTACCAATAAAACTTTATCGACAAAACCAGATCAGGGCCACTAATAAAACTTTATCAACAAAACCAGATTGGGGGCCACTAACTAATAAACCTATCGACAAAACCAGATCAGGGTCCACTAACTAATAAAACTTTATTGACAAAATCAGATTGGGGGCTACTAACTAATAAAGCTTTAGCAACAAAACCAGATTGAGGGTCACTAATAAAACTTTATTAACCAAACCAGATCAGGGGCCATTAACTAATAAAACTTTATTGACAAAACTAGATCAGGGGCCACTAACTAATAAAAGTATCAACAAAACCAGATCAGGGGCCACTACCTAATAAAACTTTATCAACAAAACTAGATCAGGGGCCACTACCTAATAAAACTTTATCGATAAAACCAGATCGGGGCCTCAACCTGTCCACTTCTGCACTAGATCTGCTGCCCGCCAGCACCTTCTAGAGAGCGATGCTAATTTATCTGACCTTCCCTGGGAGATCTTGTCCTCTCCAAGGGAACCTTCCCAGACTGCCGGGCACCCTGTGTTCCATCTGAGGAAGAACCTGCACCCGGCAGTGTGCATTCAGGTAGCAGTGGGTTCAGGGTGCGAGAGGACATTTTTGCCAAGGTGCACAGGAAAGGAATGATGTCCATCAAAGGGACGCAGCCCTCTTTCCTCAAGAGCTTTCTTTTTCCACGCTTTCTCCCCGCTGAAAATAGACGCTTATTTCCCCGACAGATTTCCTCCATTTTTCGATGACAACCCATTTGGCATTTATCAGAAAATTCTCGCCGGCAAAATAGATTTCCCGAGACACCTGGATTTCAGCGCAAAGTGAGTAGCCGCGTGCCCTCGGTGGAGGGCGTTTCTGTAAAGCCGAGCTCACGGTTGGCCGGGATCCTCGCTGCCGGATCGAATGGGCTTCGGCTCCTGGGCCCAACCTCCCATTTTTTATTTTATTTTTGGGGTACCAGGGACTGAACCAGGGGATGCTTCACCCCTGAGCCCCCTCCCCAGCCCTATTTTGCATTTTATTTAGAGACAGGGTCTCACTGAGTTGCTTAGGGCCTCCCTTTGGCTGAGGCTGGCTGTGAACTCTCTATCCTCCTGCCTCAGCCTCTGGAGCCGCTGGCATGGCCGCCATGTGTCTCTGCAGAGAGGGAACTGGTTCTAACTGACTCACTTTGTGAACTCACTTGAGATGTGAGTGACTTTCGGTCCCTTGTCCTTCCTTTTGAGATCAAGGAGAGTTAAAATCAGCCAATAAAGGGATTGGTCCTTAGAATTTTTTTTTTTTTTTTTGCAGGGGGGTGGTTTCCATATCTGGAATCGGGGGGGCTTCTTGCTAGTTTCGGGGCTGCGGAACTGCTCTTGGGTTCAGCAGAACTGGCCTTCTCTGTGGGGCGGAGACCGGCCTCATCCTTCAGGGACTTTAAAATCCTCCCGCGGACCCCCGCCACCAGGATGCTTCCCCATTTGCTGAGCATTCGCCGGGCGGAGGTGATTGACGGGAGGAAGACGGGTTTTATGATGTGAAGTCGCTTCCCGTTTTCCAGATACTCAAAAAGCGGTGGCCTGTCAGAGGCCGTCTCCGAACAAAGCAGGTTTTCTCCTGACCCAGTGGCCGCTTTGCAGAGCTATTTTTTAGCAAGAGGAGCCAAGTGCATTGCTGAGTCTGCCCGTCCCCAAAGCCCCTTCCCGTTGAGTGACATTTCACGTGGGTGGCAAAATGCTTTAAAAAAATCCAGTTACGGCTGGGGGTGGTGGCGTTCACGTATCATCCCAGCAATTAGGGAGGCTGAGTTAGGAGGCTCACAGGTTGGAGGCCGGCCCTCTACATAGCAAATAAAATAATAACAAGGGCTGCGGATGCAGCTCTGGGGTGAAGCACCCTTGGGTTCCGTCCCTAGTACCAAAAAATTTTAAAATTAACAACAAGAAAATATATCAAGAAGGCCCGGGCTCACGGATTCTTCTAGCTACTGAATAACTTTCCAGCTTTTTGATGGTCCCTCGACGGCTTCTAATGCTAAACGCCAGACAAACGCTCTGTCAGCGGTGGTTTCGCCGCCTGGGTGTAGGGAACGGTCCAGGGAGAAGCCTTTACTTTTAAGCAGACACAAGTTTTGTTTCCCCCCCCGTAATATTTCCTACCGCGGTGGCTGGATCCACGGATCCAAAGCCCCCGACTCCGCCAGAAGCCGACTTCCTTCCTTCTGATCTTGCGTTTTCTCCAGAAAGCCTTCCTCATCTTCCAGAAAGACCCACCAAAGCCCTGGCTTGGGTTGGCTTCTGGTCTCAGGTGCTCTCTCAGAGCAACTGGACCCAGAGAGGGCGCCCTGGGTGCCTCAGGGTGCACAGCATTCCTAATCGCAGCGTCTCCAACGCTCGCTGCGGACATCCCGCATCGGGGCAGGTGCCACGGGCAGCCCTGAAGGGTCTCGGGCCTCTGGGTGTTAGACCCAGGGAGACCCAGCACCCTAGCTGATGCCAGGGAACACGCCTCTCTGCACCGCCGTGCAAAGGTCCTGGGGACACTTCGTTCCACCTCTGAGATACCTGGAAATGGGGGCAGGAGCCGTCCGTCCTCGGGAACAAATCCTAGTGAACTACTGGCGGGCTGCAGAGAACCTGGGCCGGGGTCCCCGGGAGGAATGCAGGCCTTTGGAAAAGCAACCGCGTAAATACGCAGACGGTTCCTTTTGGCACCAGCCGACGTCTCCTGGGCCCGTGAGGACGGACCAGGACGGATGGACTGGTGGATGGGTCCATTTACGCACAAGGCCCAGATCCTCCCGCGAGTCACAGCCCGTTCCAGGGTGCGATTCTGTGACAACGATCGACTGAGCCCGCTTCCCTCAGGGCTGCCCGGCGAGCGGGCAGCCCAGCCTCAACCGAGTCCATCCTCTGAGGACGGATGGGGCGGACCCCGGGGACCCCAGGATGCCGTGCCTGGCGAACCTGCTCTCGCCGAGCTTAGCTGATTGTGTGTCCCTCCCCCGAACAGAGACCTCATTAAGAAATTGCTGGTGGTCGACCGGACCAAGCGGCTGGGAAACATGAAGGTCAGTATACGACCCCGTGTGCTTGACGCCCACGTCCACGTCCCAGGGCATTTATTTTCCAGTACCGGGGATGGATCGCCAGAGCTCCACCCCTGAGCCGCACCCCCTGCCGTTTTTATTTATTTATTTTTTTATTTCAAGACAGAGTCTTGCTGTGTTACTGAGGCTGGCCTCTAACTGACGAACCTCCGGCCTCAGCCTCCAGAGATGCTGGGATGACAGGCGTGTGCGGCTCTTATATTCAGAATTACAAGCAGCCCTCACCCTGGTCAGTTGTAAATCATTGGCAGCATCTGAACAGCGGCAGCCCTGCTCTGCTGAGTGACCTGAACCAATCACAAATCAGATTTTTTTTTTTTTTTATAGAATCTCCCTGTTCTGGCCCTTTGAATGGATGGAATCGTACAAAGCATTGCTTTTTGGGTCTGATTGCATCCGTTCTATGCGATCTTCTCCTGATTCCATCTCATTCGAACCTAATCCGGTATTGTTCCTTTTTTTTTTTTTTTTCTTTTAATATTTTTATTAGGTTGTTGATGACCCTTATTTATTTGTATGTGGTGCTGGGAATCGAACTCAGTGCCTGACACATGCTAGGCAAGTGCTCTACCACTGAGCCACAATCCCAGCCTGTATTCTTCCTTTTTTATGGGTGAATACTATCCCACCATGTGTCCGGGCTGCACTGTGTCTGTCCACTCACCTGTCCAGGCCGGTTTCTAGAATGACCACCTCTTAGCTCAGTGTGAGCCGGGCTCTGATAGACAGGGGTGCTCCGGCTTTTGTGTGAATCAACCGTTATTTTAAAAGTCACGTGCTGGTTCCATATTGTTTTATTTTTTGCTTCATGATCCACGGCCCTGCTGATAGTTGGCGCTTCCTGTTTTCAGCCCCTACCCACCTGGGACGCCCTACCAATTCTTTTTTTTGTCTAGTTTTGGTGCCGGGGATTGAACCCAGGGGTGCTTAACCACCCAGCCACATCCCCAGGGTCTGGCTAAGTGGCTGAGGCTGGCCTCCAACTTGCCATCCTCGCGCCTCAGCCTCCCGAGCCGTGGGGATGACAGGGGAGCCCCACCGCGCCCGGCTCTGGGCACTTTTTGGATTTGACAGAAGAGGCGGCCGGATGCGCACGTGGTCTGGAGCCCTTTCCTGCCCTGGGTAGTGAGGGGCGCGTCTGGGCGCGGGGCGCACTGACCGGGCCGCGTGTCTCCCGCAGAATGGCGCCAACGACATCAAACAGCACCGGTGGTTCCGAGCTGTGGACTGGGACGCCGTCCCCCAGAGGAAACTCAAGGTGACCTGCCCTGTCGGGGGAGCCCCTTCTGAATCCCTCCCTTTGGGGCCTCACCGCAGAACGCGAGGCGATATTCAAACGGCCGACCTGGAGCCCGGGGGAGCCTTCGCTCAGGTCCCGCGGGAGGGCTGCCCGGCTTGGGCGTCTGCGTCTGTCACCGCCGTGCAGCGCGGAGTCCCGTGTGATCGACACACGTGCCGAGGCCCCTTTGCCCTCAGTGTCCCCTGTGCTGGTCACGACCCACCGGCCTTCAGGAGGTTTCCTGTGGCGTCTGGAACCTCGCTGACCGCCTGCCGTGAGTCCAGCCTCCGAGGACCGCTCTGTTGCTCTCTGGCTGAGGTTTTCAGATCCCACCCGTGAGTGGGAGCGGGGAGGCTACTTGTCTTTCTGGGCCTGGCTTCTTCTGTCACTTCAGAGAGTGGCCCCCAGTTCCCTGCCTGTTCCTGCCAATGGCAGAGCATTCTTTTTCATGGCTGAATAGTATTCCATTGTGTGCCTATACCACGTTTTTTTATCCGAGCGTCCACTGATGGACACCTAGGCTGAGCCCATTCCTTAGCATTTGGAATAGCCCTGTGGGCATGCGGGGGGCTCTCTGCTTGCTCCTTCCAGTTCATCAGCACATGTACCCCCAAGTGGGATAGCTGGGTACTATTTCTAGTTTCTCATTGTTCTTTTTCGATTTGTTCAATGAGCATCTTAGCGCCAGAGACCTTCTCAGCATGGACTGTAGCGCCCAGCTCTGCACTCCAAATTTTTTTTTTTTTTTTTTTTTTGGTACCGGGGATTGAACCCAGGGGTGCTTAAGCCCCGGAGCCACGTCATCCCCAACCCTTTTTACATTTTAGTTTGAGACAGGGTCTTGCTGAGTTGCTTAGGGCCTCTCTAAATTGCTGAGGCTGGCCTCTAACCTGTGATCCTCCAGCCTCAGCCTCCTGAGCAGCTGGGATGACAGGCGTGCGCCACCGCGCCTGGCTGAGCGTGACTCTCTGAGACCGGGCTGCATCCCTTGCCAGTGTGAGACCCTCGGGAACCTCAGGTCCTTCCTCTTTCTAGCTGGTTATCGGCCGGCTGAGGGGTGAGGTCTCCGTCTCGCCTCCGTGCAGGGTGCCGTCATGGTGCCAGGCTAGTGGACGGAGGTTGTCCTGCACCAGGACTCCATTGGGTTCGAGGTCTTTTCCATGTTTTCTTGTGTGAAACGGCAAACAGGTGATGTGTGCAGTGTGCAGAAACCAAGTTCCTTCTCAAAGGTACGATGACCAAACCTCCCTCCCCGTTTGCTCCTCTCTCGAGCCTCCTCTCTGTCAGGGCATTTTTAGATTTTTTTTTTTTAATCCTTCCAGTGTCTTAGGGCTCATCAGAACCCATTCCGGTAGACATTTTCTTATTTTTAGACATTTTCTAATTTCCACCACTCTTTCATCTGGTCCTACTCTACTCCGACTTCTAGTACAGAGGCTGGAAAGCCTCTCCCCATACCTGCAGAACTTTCTGGTCCTTCTTCAGCTGCCTCCCACCCCATGGTGTGAAAGAATTGCTTTCTCTGGACTTAAAAATCCGAGCATCACTGGGCTTCGTGAGGCGAGGGTAGCTCAGGAGGGAAATGAGGAGCTTCACCTGCGTTGACTCCTCTCAGCCAGTCCTCAGGTTGCACAGGATGGTGGAACATCGGAGGCTTCTGTGCCCACCACAGATTCTCCAAGGCAGACGTGGCTTCAGCCATCATGTCTCCAGGAGTCTGCACACCTCACAGAGGGGGCCCAACCCGGCCCTTCTCTTGATTTTGTAAATAAAGTTTTATCGACACACATCCAAACCCGCTCACTCACACGCTGCCGGGGACGGCTCTCATGCTACCGTGGCAGATGAGTAGTTGCAACAGTGATACTCAAATCTGAGTCTGGGTGCCCATTTCCATTTCAGTGGAATTTTCCAGAGTCTAGACCAGCTCTCTCAGAAGGCCCTGGACGTAGGTGGGCCAGGGAATCTGCCCTTTCATAAAGAATCAGGTCATTCTCATGGTGGAGTGCGGTTGGCAGGCGCCAGGGACCATCCTTGTTCCCTTGATTCCCTAAACATCCCCCAGGTCAGAGCAATGAGCGACAGACTCACTGTCTCACAGAGCTTTGCTTCCTGTTCACGAGCATTGGAAACCTGCCCTCCCTGTTCATGAGCATTGGAAACCTGGCTCTCCCTGTTCATGAGCATTGGAAACCTGCCCTCCCTGTTCATGAGCATTGGAAACCTGCTCTCCCTGTTCATGAACTTGGAAACCTGCCCTCCCTGTTCATGAACATTGGGAACCTGCCCTCCCTGTTCATGAGCATTGAAAACCTGCTCTCCCTGTTCACGAGCATTGGAAACCTGGCTCTCCCTGTTCATGAACATTGGAAACCTGCCCTCCCTGTTCATGAACATTGGAAACCTGCCCTCCCTGTTCATGAACATTGGAAACCTGCCCTCCCTGTTCACGAGCATTGGAAACCTGCCCTCCCTGTTCATGAGCATTGGAAACCTGCTCTCCCTGTTCATGAGCATTGGAAACCTGCCCTCCCTGTTCATGAGCATTGGAAACCTGCCCTCCCTGTTCATGAACATTGGAAACCTGCCCTCCCTGTTCACGAGCATTGGAAACCTGCCCTCCCTGTTCACGAGCATTGGAAACCTGCCCTCCCTGTTCACAAACATTGGGAACCTGCCCTCCCTGTTCATGAGCATTGGAAACCTGCCCTCCCTGTTCACGAGCATTGGAAACCTGCCCTCCCTGTTCATGAGCATTGGAAACCTGCCCTCCCTGTTCATGAGCATTGGAAACCTGCCCTCCCTGTTCATGAACATCGGAAACCTGCCCTCCCTGTTCATGAACATTGGAAACCTGCCCTCCCTGTTCATGAGCATTGGAAACCTGCCCTCCCTGTTCACGAGCATTGGAAACCTGCCCTCCCTGTTCATGAACATTGGAAACCTGCCCTCCCTGTTCATGAGCATTGGAAACCTGCTCTCCCTGTTCATGAACATTGGAAACCTGCCCTCCCTGTTCATGAGCATTGGAAACCTGCCCTCCCTGTTCATGAACATTGGAAACCTGCCCTCCCTGTTCATGAACATTGGAAACCTGGCTCTCCCTGTTCATGAACATTGGAAACCTGCCCTCCCTGTTCATGAACATTGGAAACCTGCCCTCCCTGTTCATGAGCATTGGAAACCTGCTCTCCCTGTTCATGAACATTGGAAACCTGCCCTCCCTGTTCACGAGCATTGGAAACCTGCTCATCTTTTTCACATCCATTCCATTTTTATGTCCTGAAGCAGAAGGGAGAGGCACAGGGTCCCCATGCCCGCCCCATCTAACTATGACTCTCTGTTCCCGTGGCCTCCTGCAGCCCCCCATCGTCCCCAAGTTATCCAGCGACGGCGATACCTCCAACTTCGAGACGTATTCTGAGAATGACTGGGAGACCACCGCCCCAGTGCCAGAGAAAGACTTGGAAATCTTCAAGGATTTCTGAGGATAGGAACTCGCCTTTTGGAAGGTACGTCTTTATGTTTGGGAATGAACAAATGGAGTTCGATACGACCCCACTTCCAGGGGAGTCGGCCTTTACCCAATGGGGGGGGCTTGCCTCCTTCATCATCTATCAGGACGCAAGCAAAGAAACAGCAAAACCGAGTCCCTCTGATCTGACACATCACCACCTGTGATTTCAGTCACCTCCAGTCAGCAGCCGTCTCAAACAGTAAATGGAAAATTCCAGAAATTGAGCATTTCTAAGTTTTTTCATGGCACACTGTTTGGATCACGTGATGAAATCCCAGGACTCCCTTTCCTGAGTATCCACTCTGTATAGGGTACCCACCTGTTGGTCACTGAGCCGCCATGTTGGTTAGCAGGTGGACAGGAGTTATTACCAGAGCCAAACTTCCCAACTCCCAGTGCCGGTTTCCCTTCCTTCCCCAACTTCTTCTCATAGTGGGAGCGTCGTATCAGCACAAGAAGTCGGGCGAGTACCGTCCAGTAGGCCGTCTGAAGAAAAAGAGGCCACGTTCCTCGAGCTCTCTTTGGAGTGTATAGTCAAGAATGTTCTGTTTGGAATGTGTGAGTTTGTTGTATTTTATTAGCTCGTGTCAGTTTCTTACTGTAACTAATTTATACATTCCTGGTCAGGTGTACGGGCCTTCCCCCAGGTGACCTCTGCAGTGCTGTGTTTGAGAAATGCTACACCTGAGGTTCTTTTTTTTGTGTTTGGTACTGGGAATTCGACCCCAGGGATCCTGAACCACTTAGTCACCCCTCTAGCTGTATTTTTTATTTTCACACTGGGTCTTGTTGTGTTGCTTAGGGTCTTGTAAAGCTGTTCTGAACTTGAGGTCCTCCTGTCTCAGCCTCCTGAAGCCCTAGGAGGACAGGTGTGCACCACCATGCCCAATTTCTTCAAATGCCTTTTCTAGAAATTAGACCAGTTCCCATGCAATATTTAAGCATTGGCCAAAGGCAGTGTTTTAGTTAGTATTTTCGCTGAGGTGACCGAAGGACCTGACAAGAACAATTAGAGGAGGAAAAGTTGATTTGAGCTTGCATTTGCAGAGGCTCAGTCCATGGTGGGCCGACTCCATGCCTCTGGCCCAAGGTGAGGCAGAACAAAATGGCGGAAGGGCCTGGAGGAGGAGAGCAGCTCAGGACGTGGCACCAGGAAGCAGAGAGAGCTTTGCTCACCAGGGACCAGATATCAACCCCATGGAGCGAGGGACAGGATATAGTCCCCAAGGAGCCAGGGACAGGATACAGTCCCCAAGGAGCCAGGGACAGGATATAGTCCCCAAGGAGCCAGGGACAGGATATAGTCCCCAAGGAACCAGGGACCAGATTTAAACCCCATGGAGCCAGGGGCAGGATATAGTCCCCAAGGAGCCAGGGACAGGATATAGTCCCCAAGGAGCCAGGGACAGGATATAGTCCCCAAAGGCAGGTGCCCAGTGACCCAGCTCCTCCAGCCACACCCAGCTGCCTACAGTCACCATTCATTCTATTCATGTAAGTAGATTAGTCCACTGACTAGGTTAGACCTCCCATAACCCAATCATTTCACCACTGAAATTTCTTACAGTGTCTCCCACGTGATCTTTTGGGGGACACCTTGTATCCAAACCATAACAACCCCTTTGAGCCTCTTGTGAGTGTGTGTATCAGCACACCAGAGGCTACCCCAAATGGAATCGCCAAGCTCTTTCTGAGATGGCAAAAAATGATTTCAAGTCTACTTCATTGACTGTCTCAAGGTCTCTCTTTTTAAAAAATATCAGTTATAAAGATCTTTTCAGTTGCCAATTTTACACTGCTTACTTTTGCCACTGACATGAACTCTTTCTTCCTTGCACTTCCAAGCAAGCACGATGTCCGGTGTATGAGGAGCAAAGTAGAGTCAGAGATGGGTCTGTTCGTTTTTCCCATTTTCACCCTCATTTCTATGATTTCCCCAGTCACATACAACAGGAGGTTGGCGGGTGATCTTCACCATCCATGAGGGAACACCAAGTCTTTGAGCAGTGGCTTGGGTTTGGGAGGGAGGGACCTGTCCAGAGGAAATGGTCTGTGAGAAACCTCCACCCTGGCCTGTCGTGAATGCATCAAGAAGAAGTCTGGATGGAAGTCAATCTGGGAGGAGAAACATGGCAGAGGAACGGAAGGCCCATGCCCCACACATCCATCCCTCTGTCTCAGAAGAACCCTGACTTGGGTTTAGCTTTACCAGCTAGCAGATTCCAGCTGTGGGTCTTTGAACCCGTAAGTCATTCAGATACCTCCACTTTGTCCAGGCCTCCCCCCTCCAATTGCCTCTTCTGAAAGATTTCTTCCGGGAGATCTTTAAACTGATTGGAAGGCTTGACACAGTTCGCAGTCAACTTGCTTTCTGTTGTTGTGACAAATTTGGATTTTGGCCTTGTCTTCTGAACCCCAGACACATTTAAATTTTAATCCGCACACACGACAGAACCGGCGACATCTCTGGGATTCGCAACACAGAAGGACCGGGCGTGATGGTTTCACGCGGGCAGAGATTCCTTTGTGAAGCCCGATCTTCTCCCATCGATGGGGCGCCAGTGAGGGTTAGTTCGTGGGTGCCCCCGAGAGATGATGGGCAGCCGGGTATTTAGCCGTTCCTCTCTGAGTCCTTGCATGCCCTTCGTCTTGGGGAGCAAGAACTGAGAGTCAGCCAGGAAAGCTCAGCTCGCTCAGCCCCTCAGCTTTGGAGTCCATTTTTTTCTATCTTGCTGCAAAGTTCTGAGCAGAGCACATGCTAACAGGGACCCCTACTGTGCCCTTCATCCCTGACCTTAGGATGGATAGGATAATTTTATTTATAGACGAGCATGTTTTAATTGGTGCAGTATAATTGCGCCCCCTACTGGGATTCATTACACCGTAGTCCCACAATCACATGGCATTATTTGATCCATCTCATTTTCCGGTGCCTTAGAATGAGGGTAGCTTGGTCCCATCTGAAAATTGACCTTTTAAATACCTTTTGGTTCCTTTTTAAAGGGATGACACCCCTTTTGAATTGAGACGGGTGGATCTTTGCCAGAATTGCGAGGGAAAATGTTGCATTATCTTGGTCTTATGCTTATCCGTCCAGGATTATGTCCCATGACTGCTTGGAGCTTCAACAAGTCCTGGGCCCTGTGTCTGTAAAATAGAACAATCAATCACAACCTTATACTCTAGTAAAACTGCCTGTGTCACTACTGACTGTGGGTTCATTATTGAGGGACACAGGTGTAGGTAACCGGGTCCATTTCCTAAGTGACTAACAACGGGTGGGTCCGGTATATCGCCTGGAAACGCTGCACAGAGGAGAGAATCAGTTCCCGGCGGGAACAGAAGAGGGCGCTGCCAGCAACAGCACGTGGCCTATTGCTTGGCTGGAAGGGTTTGTGTCTGGGATTTTCCACTTCGCCCCTTAGGACGGCGCGTAACCGAAACCGCGGAAAGCGGACCTGAGGATTCAGGGCACGTTTATGTTATTTCTTTAAAAAATGCAAATAGAAGATAAACCCATTTGTGTGGAAACGACCACTAACTCCGTTGTCTTTCTCATGCCAGGGACGGGAAGACGTCAGCCTGCCCAGGACGCGGAGACGCACACCCGAGGACCCCAGGAAAGGTTCTCCTGGTGGGAGGAGGACCTTCCCACGTCTGCGAAGGCCCATCTTTATCTAGAGCTTGGGGAAGACCCGCTGCTTCGCGGACCGGGCGTTATTTAAGCAACTGGAGATTCCGCTGCACTGTAGGAAATTGGTCGTAGGTTTTTAATCTGACCTGTTAGGAGTTGTGCTTCTACTGTGCATTTGTTGATTTTCTTGAACTAAATCCCTTGGAAGGAGACCCATTGGTAGATGGGTGTGCCTGCGCCCTGGGAAGACCCAGTGCCGGCACGCACGGGTTTCTGTTTGGCAAAACCTGTTCTTTTGAGTTAAAAGTTTCCCCTTCAAATGAAATGGGTCGTCTCGGGGGAAGAATCTGAAATCTACCATGTGTGCATTTAGTTCTGTGCAGTTTATGGATGTTCATGTGGAACGTTTTCATCTCTATCGGTAGAACTTTCTGGACGCTTGAGACTTTGAAACCAGAAAAATGCAAACTGCAGAGTCCGTGGATCGTAGCCTGAGAGCAGCCGGTGACGGGGAGGGTGTTGTTGGAAGGCTGGGCCCCTGTTTAAAAAAAAAAAAAAAAATTTAAATATCTTAAAGAAATGCATTTCTCAGCCGGGCGCCGTGGCGCATGCCAGTCATCCCAGCAGCTCGGGAGGCTGAGGGAAGAGGATCGTGAGTTGGAGGCCAGCCTCAGCAACTTAGCAAGAAAGGCCCTGAGCAACTCGGCGGGACCCTGTGTCTAAATAAAATACCAAAGAGGGCTAGGGAGGTGGCTCGGGGGTTGAGGGACCCTAAGTTCAATCCACTGGACAAAAAAAAAAAAAAAAAAGAAAGAAATGCATTTCTCAGCGCTGACTGAGAAATGGGTTCAGCCAAGGAACTGCCACGTCCAACGTTTCTCTTTTGTCTTGGAGGAGGACGGCCTGGCTTTATACAGGGTGCAGGTGGCTGTGACCCAGTCAAAACGGACCCCCGTCCTTTCCAGTCGGAGTCAGGGTGGGTCCATCCAGTGCGCCTTCTTCTCCTCTGTCCTGCTGGCCCCTGAAGCCTGGCGGTGGACCCGATCGTGCGCTGCAGAAGGGACCCTGGCGGGCACCCTCCGAGCTTCCCCGGGGGTCCACTCCCTGGCGCAGACGGACCTGCGACGCAAGCCGGGTCTTCCCATCTGCGCATGCCCCACGCGCGCCGTTGACGGCCGTCTTCCCGGTCAAGGTTGTGCCCAGCCCCTTCCCCTCCTTCCTTCCTGGATTCTGGGCTGGGCTGCACCGTCTGTGGGCTCCGCTTCTCCGAGCCCACAGTATCCCGGCTCCAAGGCGGCGCGGGTTCCCCGCTGTGTTGCGCTGGGCCATATGCATCCCAGCCTAGCTAGCAGGGGACAGCCAGGGACCCCGGAGTCCCTCTTCTGCCCCTTCTGCCCCTGAGCTGCCTGTTGGATTCTTTCCCCTTCGCCCGGGGTGGTTTCCCCCAAGCAGCACCCTCTGCCCTTTTCCCTTGCGGTGAAAGCCAGCTCAGCCCCGAGAGCCAGGTCCTGCATAGAGACCCCCCGCGAGCGGTCCCGAGGCCGCCTTCCAGCGGGAGAGCCGTGTCCGCAGTCTGCACTGGGCCCGCCCGTCCGGTTAGCAAGCAAACGGAGGAGCAGAGTTGGCTCGCAATCAAGATGCCTGCTCTTCACCGTGTCGGGGATCAAGCCCGAGGCTCCTTGATCAGAGCATGCTAGAAGACCCCCGGGCCTCGGCCTCCCAAAGCAGATTCATTAATTTATTGCATCATTAACTTATGAAAATGAATGAGCCATCTGCCCGCATCCATCACATGCCACCCGGGTGGCACCTGGACACGTGGACCCGGGACTCCTCTTTGGGTTTTGTTTTCCCAGCGATGCGATCTCGGGGTGCAAGTCAGCAGGCAGCTGGTGGGATTTCCTTGCCCGCACTGGAGAACCCAATGCAAGAAAATCAACCTGCAAAACACTGGAGGACCCGATTCTCCCAGGCGGTGGCTGTCAGCCTCCGGACGATGCAGTGAACACCCAGTGGGAACTTGGGACGGTCCCTGTCTGTCATCCCGAAGGAGTTTACTCTCTGGGAATCCGGTGCACAGTTTCCCGACAGACTGGCGGTCCATCCGGTGCGGTCAGGGCCTAGCAGGCGGGAAGGGTTAGCAGACTTGCAACTTTGTAAGGGCAAAGGACAACTTGCAACTCTGATTTCTCCCGGCCTTTTGCAATTTCCTGAGTTGGCGGGATTCTCTGAAACTTTCGAAGACTACCTTGTAGAAGGCGCGAGAGACCCCGGGTGGGGGGAGTCTCGCTTTCCCCAGGAGAAACGGCACCCGCCTTCTTGGAGGTGCCTTTAAGAAATTCAGGAAGGAGATAAAATGACTGCAGGGAATATTTTTTACCCATTTGCACTCGGTCACCTCTGATTCTTGTGCCTCTGTCTTGAACACATCCGTGACCGGGGTTGGGACAGTATCCTGCTGTTTTCCTGCCGTCGGGCACATTAAACTGGAAGAAGCCCCGCCCCCCCCCCCCCCCCCCCCCCCCCCCGGACCAGGCGGCAAAAACACTGCGTTCACTTCAGCATCCAAATCCCAGAAGAATCCTGACTTGCTCTCCCGGCCTGGGCCCTGCCCTGTGAGCGAAGGCACAGTCACCTGAGCGTCAATAAGCTGCTGCACTCTGAGCATGTATGCTTCAAGGAGGGCAGATGGATTCCAGGCCGCTGCTAAAAACCTCACCAGGAAAGTGACATTTGGAAGACTTCCTTTCTGTGCTTCACCTACGTTGCCTCTACGTTTTCTGGACCCTGTGAACTGTGACACCCTGGCTCAGTACTGTTCCTGGAAGACCCCAAGCCATCGCTGCCCAGGCACCAGGCTGTGCAGCTCTCACACCTGTCCATCAAAGTGGTTGCTGAGCCCGCGGGGTTTCCCAAGCGCCGGAGAAGCCCTCGGTGGGTTGGAGTTTTTGCAGGCAGTTGAGGCTGCATCCGGGGCTCACCATCCTGGAAGCCCTGAGTCGCTCTGTCTATCACGATCAGAAAGACCCGGCTTTCCCGGGCTTGCGCAGTCCACCTACCGCGCATCCGACCAAGCCTCCTCTGCCCGGAATCCCCGTTTCCCACGGAGACGGGGAGCCTGGTGAGTCTCTTGACAGGAATGGATGTCGTGCATTTCACAGAATCAGACCCAAAAGCACACGCGCCGTTGTCTTAATAGTTAAAGTTTGGGGGGTGGGGGGGGGTGTCCTGTGTGTCTTTTTTTTTGGGGGGGGGGGGTTGGTTCCGAGCTTGACCCTACTCTCAACTTGGCTTTGCAAATCACTGGATCTTGCATCTGCTGGAATCATCCTCCCTAAGAAAACGGGGGTGCCCGGTGTGTGGTGTTTTATAAATTACCCTGTGTTAAGTTCTTTGGTGGATGGGTCGGTTATTTAACTAAAAAGAAAAAGAAAAGAAATCATTCTGTGTGTCTGGAATGGGTGGGATGGGAAGCCCCTTCCAGAGCCCGCTCTTCTCTTATCATTGGAAATTGATCTGTCAGCGCTGTACAGCTTATAGCTTGTGTGTGTGTGTGTGTGTGTGTGTTTGTGCGCGCGCTCTCTTTCTGTGGCCCCGCAGCCTGGCCCGGCTGCCTGTGTGCGTGAGAACTGTCGTTGCTGCGTCCCTGGGTGATGGGCACTGGCCGGGGCACCCCGATTCTCCTGAGGAATGAAAAGACCCCGCTTGTGATCCTTGGATGCATTGCACAATGGAAATCACTGTGATCTGTGTATATATCTGTTCGCCCCAGGAAAAAAGTCTACTGCTAATTTATGTCGTAATACTATGGACCCCAGGTTGGTTTCATAATAAAACTTTGTATCTTCTAAGAAATCTGACTCTGGTCCGCTGCTTCCGTCTCGAAACCCAGGTGGTGGCTCTGCTTCTGTCGCATCCCGGGTGGGCGATTGCTGACCGTTCTGGGCGTGGCAGGACCTGGAGGCGCTTCTGTAGGAGGCCCAGGGCAGCTGCAGGCTGCGTCTAAGTGGTGGGCAGAGCTGGGTTCCAATAAAGTTTTATTGGCAGCTGCCATCTGAGGGCCAGGGTCGCCTCCCTCCCGTGATGAAGCTTGATGCTGGCGTTGCAAAGTGCCTTAGCAAGCCGTCATGGTCACCGGTACGTGGACCCTGCGGTGGCCGACGCTTGTAGCTGAAGTATGATTGGCACCAAGCTTCCTGAATGCCTTGCAGCATCTGAAAATCACTCACCTTGGTCAAACCTGTTGGTCAGTGGGGTTTTAACCCCCAGGGGCGCCTGGCTGTGGCAGGGGCTGGAAAGTCGCATGCAAACGGAGGAAGGGACCCCAATGTCCAGGTATGTGGTGACCAAGCTTGCTCTCTGCAGTTCCCACGGTTAGAAAATCTTCCCACGGCCTGGCACTGGGGGCCACAGTGTCCTGCCCAGCCTGGGCAGGGGTACTCTGCCGATTCTATGCTGGTGTCTGAGTGGGGAGGTGTGTGTGTGCGTGTGTGTGTGTCTGTGTGTGTGTGTGTGTGTGTGTGTGTGTGTGTGTGTTTGGCGGGAGGCTAGGGGAGGGGTCTTGAGTTCCCCCAGCGAGCCCCCCATGAAGACTCCACATCCAGACCTTGGGGGCAGCTCCACGGAAGAGAGCAAGCCTAGCAAGCCCGGGCCCTGGGCTCAGTCCCCAGCACCACCCAGGCAAGAAAACCGTAGGCAGGTCACACGGTGGACGGTCTCTGGGTGAGACTGGCAGAGACCCCGGAGACATCGGTGCACATGAGCCACAAGCCCCCCTCGGCCCGACTGTCTGCCCGGGTGCGTGACCTGTGCCACCAGATCCGCTGCGCACAGAGTCCCTGACTCCCTGGGGGGCTGGGGTCAGGAGTGTTCTGGGTTTATGCACACACAAACCCACACGTGGAGAGTGTACGTATCCACGTACATAGGTGTGTGTAGGCGCAGAGTGGCTGCCGATGCACAGATGCAAAACTATACCCAGTCTGTGCTGTAGGTGATACAGACCGTTAAGACCATTCTATACGTGGATTTTATGCAGAATGCAAATATGTGTGAATGTATCTAAAATATGAGTTTATAAATTTCACATAAGATATATATGAATAGATCTAAAATCCAAATCAAAGTATATGAATCCATATGAATTTTATATGAAATAACAATGTGATTGTATTTAAAATATCAATTTATCAATTTCATATAACATATATGGATAGATTTAAAATCCAAATCAAAATACATAAATTCTTATGAATTTTATGAAATATAGGTATATATAAAATATGTATACATAAATGTATTCAATATAACAAACAGATAATTTGAAATAAATATATTCCATGTTATGCTATATAATACATAAGTTGTACTATATGAATAACATAAATCATATATCATGCTATATAAACATACATATCTAATATATACCATATATATAATTCGTGATATATAACACACATTACATACCTCTTTTGTAACATTGTTACATACACATTGTTACATAACTTGCTAATATATATGGCATAACAAGTAAAATTATATACTATATAACTTGATCACAGAATATATAATTGGATATATTTTGTATTTATATTAAAATGAAAATAAAATCTATAAATAAATGAATAAACCAATACGTCATTTTATATGTATTGGTTTTATGCAAAATCCACGTGTATGTAGTTTCTATCTGGAATTAGCTCGGCCTTTCGAGGCTGGTGCAGGCGGAGGCTGCGGGCGTCCAGTCGCGGGCCTGCGGAGGCTGCGCTGGGGACCTCGGGGACCCGCCATCCCAGCCACCGGCGCGCATCAAGGTCTCGTCCTGGTTCCCGACCGCGTGCACCAGAGGCTTGCCCAGGACCCGCCGGGTCGAGGCCCTGGCCTCCCTGCCCAGCTCTGCCTCCCTGGGACTGTCCCTTCTGCCTTCCCGGTCTCCACGCCTCTCCTCTAGGTCCTGGTACTGTCCCTTCCGCCCTCCTGGTCACGACGCCTCTCCTCTAGGTCCTGGACTGTGTCCTCCTCCTTTGGACGCGCCTCTGCCTCCGGAGGGTGGACGCCCGGGGTCAGCGGGGAGGCCGGAGGAGGATTTGGGGACGGGGTCCCCAGGCGGTGTCCAGGGCCCGGGAGGGAGCGGACCGCGGGCCGAGCGAAGCAGTTTGGGAGCAGGCGTCCTGCGGGCGGGAGGAGGCGCAGAGGGAGCCCCGGGACGGCGCCGAATGCGCGCAGCCAAGGGGCTGCGGCCAGCGGGAACCTGCTCCAGGGCGTCGGTCCAACACGAGCAGTCCGGTCTCAGAGGGCCGATGCCCTCCCAGCACCAAGGACAGCGCCCACCCCGCTGGGGGCCTCTGGGGCGGCGGGAATGGTGCACACAGTTGGCGCCTCCTAGGCAGAGGCCAGGGACGCGCTCGGCACCGTGGGGCCCCGGTCCTCCATGACCTCCACCCGGCCCCCTAGGCGGACGAGACCTGAAGCCCAGCGCCGCGTGCTCTGAAGCGGAGTCCAGGCCCTGCCGGGTTCTGCCTTCCTTCTCCCTCTCCTCCGACTGCTCCGTGTCCTTCTTTTCAAGTTCGTTCTTTTTAGATGTTGGTGGCAGCCAGTGCGCCTGGCCTATTGTACCGCCCGGAGTGTGACTTCCCAGTCCTGGGGTGGACATGATGTGGAGAATCACTGGTCACGTGTTCACATACGGACATAGGAAGATGACCTCCACTTCAATCCACAGCCTTTCTTATTCCCATCCCCCTCCTTCCCGTCATTCCCCCATCGAATCCAGTGAACGTCCACTCCCCCCATCGGAAGACAGCATTCGCATATCAGAGAGAACTTCCAACTTTTGGTTTTTTGAGGATGGGCTTATTTGCTTACCATGATATTCTCCTGCTCCATCCACTGACCAGCAAATGCCATCATTTCATTCCTTTTGAAGGCTGAATAATATTCCATTGTGTATATATACCAGTTTCTTTATCCATTCATCTGTTGAAGGGCACCTAGGTTGGTTCCATAGCTTATCTATTGTGAGTTGAGCTGCTATAAACATGGATGTGGCTGCGTCACTGTAGTATGCTGATTTTAAGTCCTTTGGGTATAAACTGAGGAGTGGGATAGCTGGTCACATGGTGGGTCCATTCCAAGTTTCCTGAGGAATCTCCACACTGCTTTCCAGAGTGGCTGCACCATCTTGCATTCCCAGCAGCCACGTGTGAGTGGACCTGTTCCCCTCGTCCTCGCCAACACTTATCATTGCTGGTCTTCTTGATCACGGCCAATCTGACTGGGGTGAGATGGAATCTCAGAGTAGTTCTGATCTGCATTTCTCTAACTGCTAGAGATGCTGAACATTTTTCCATTTATTTCTCGAGCATTCGTATTTCTTCTGTGAAGAGCCTGCTCAGTTCCTTAGCCCATTGATTGACCAGGTTATTTGATTTTTTTTGTGTGTGTTAAGTTTTTGAGTTCCTTATACACCCTGCAGATTGAGGTGCAGGTGGTACAGATTTTCGCCCCTCCGCAGGCCCTCTCTCCACCTTAGTGACAGTTTCCTTTGCTGAGAAGCAGCTTTTCAGCTCGAGTCTGTGCCGTCTACTGATGGTGGTCTGACTTCTGCACTGCAGGGGTCCCATGGAGGCTGTGGGTTCTGAGCCAACACGGTGGAGATGGGCTCTATTTTCTCCTAGTAGGACGCACTCATTTTGGATGGTCTTGTGGGACGTGGGTCCCGAGCTGCCTCTCGTTCCCAACCCTGTGCCCGTGCTCAGCCTCGTCCCTGGTGAATCTGTTTCTCCCCCTCCACCGAGTCCCCATCCTGGCTCCCGGCCGTCTGCACACCCCTGGGCGGTCTGTGGAACATCTGTCTCCAGGGACGCCTGCGGTTCCTATGGCTCGGTCGGCGAGTCTGTTTCTCATTTATTTAAATAAACGGCCTCAGGCCATAAATCTCAGCCCGTGGCTCCGAGTCTGGTCACTCAACACGATGCCTGCAAGACCCTGACGCTTGGCCGCGCGTCCCAGGGATCCACCGCGTCTCCATCCCGGACTCCCATCTCCACCCCGGACTCGCGCCTCCGCCCGGGACTCGCGTCTCCATCGTGGACTCGCGTCTCCAACGCGGACTCGCGCCTCCGTCCCGGACTCGCGCCTCCGCCCCGGACTCGCGTCTCCATTCCGGACTCGCGCCTCCGCCCAGGACTCGCGCCTCCATCGCGGACTCGCTCCTCCGTCCCGGACTCGCGCCTCCGCCCGGGACTCGCGTCTCCATCGTGGACTCGCGTCTCCATTCCGGACTCGCACCCCTCGCCCCCGCGTTTTCCGGGCTGGGCTGGTCTGGTCGACCCGACGCACGTGCAACTGAATTTCCTAGAGCCATGTGGCATATCCCGGGGGTGTCACCTTCCACGCCTGGGGACTTCTGCAGGTCTGCAGGCTGGACTTGCTGAGCAGACCTGCGCGGTGCGACCAGGGTGCCCCCAGAGAGCAGCTGGAAGCGAATCCGCTGAGCGACAGGACGGGCCTTCCTGCCATGGTCCCGAGCTTGGGAGGAAACCGGTTGGCTGGATTTAGGGGCTCAGGCCTGTTGATCTGACTTGCGGTTCTCTGGTGACCATCTCTCTCATGATTTCCTTCCGTCCTTCTTTCCTTTTTTCCTTTCTCTCTTTGATTTCTTCTATCCGTCCATCCCCTCCTCCCCGTCCGTCTGGAACCCTTTTCTCTCTGTCTGTCTCTGCCTAGTTCAATACAGAACAGGAAGGGAAGGACAGGGGCCTCTCAGGACTTCCTGGCAGTGTTTGGTGACTGAGGAGGACTTCTGAGAAGCGGCAGAACAGGAACTAGAGGTGGCTTTGCTCCACTTTTTGGAGACCACACCATAGACCTGCCTTTCAGTCATGGCGGCCGTAGACACCTCACCCACGAAGGAACAGAGACAGGGCAAGTCCGGGTCCAGGGAACCGTCCCTGGCAATTCTGGACGAAGCCTTTCTCCGAGGTCCACACGTCCAGGCGCAGAGCCCAGCAGACTCAGACTCAGAGGTTAATTAAGGCAGCAAGGGAGGCGGATTGGTATGGAGGCAGAGAAGGCCATCCCTTCCAGTCACCATGAGACGGCCACAGGAGATTGGAAGTGGACGGTCATTATTTTCAGGTGTCCAAAGAGTAACCCAGAGACCTGCTAATGTCGTGACCCACGGGACCGAGGTATCACGTACAGCAAGACCAGTGGGGGACTGGTAAGCATTGGCCAGCCGACCCCTTGGTGGAGGAGAAGTCCTGAATTCACAACAGGAAACTCAGTGGTGCGTGTGGGTGAACGTCTGTGCAACCTAAGGGTCAGCCACATCTTGACCCTGCTCATGGTCATTTCAGAGGGTGACACCTTCACCAATCGTCATCTCCTTTCCTTCTTTGTTCCTCGAGAGCGGGAAGGTGAGTGGGCCAGGCAGTTTTTCATTGCTGTAACAAAACATCAGAGTGAGTTAATTTATGAAGACAAAAGTTTTGCTTTGAACTGATGGTTTCGGAAGTCCCATCAGACTGTGGTGGAGAGAGGCACATCATGGTGAGGACATTGATCAAGCAAACCCATCCACATCCTGGCTAGGAAGGGAAAGCGAGAAAGAAGAGGAGACTGGGATCCCAGTGTCCCCTCCCAGGCCACACCCCCAGTGACCTCACTTCCTCCCACTAGGCTCCACCTCTTAAAGGCTCCACCACCTTCCAACAGCACCAAGCTGAGGACCAAGCCTCCAACACGACCCTTTGGCGGGAGGAGGTTCAAGATTGAAACTATGGCAACAGACACATGCCAATCAAAAGAGACATACTCCCTCTTTTTTTTAATGACTCTCCATAAAAATTCATTTGTCCAACGTCTTCCCAATCTGCACATTTTTATCTGCTGCTAATTTTGACATCTCTAAAGCAGGCATCACCCACGTTTTCTCCCTAAGGTGGGATCCAGTGCTTAGCGCATGCCCGCAGTTTGCAATTTCTCTGCCAGATGCTGAGATCCAGGGAGGAAGATCTTATTTAAAGTGGATCTGCCTTTCTCACACTGGCCAGAGACACACTCGGCTCAGAGTTTGACTTTCCGGGTCACCGTCGGACGATAACAAAAGGTCACCGAAAATTAGATGTCACTGAATTTATTTATTCATCGGGCTTGGCCTTCCCGCCCCCCCCCGAGAAATAAAGTCCACCTGCACCAAGAGTCCATCTGCAATGAGGACCTGCGTACTGAGTGTGGTACGGGCTTCCGTAAGGAATCAGGGAAGCTTGGGTGTGTTTCCCAGAAAACAATCAATATTTCACTGCACCGGGGCTTCAGGGTGCGAGGTGAGAATCTGAATTAACAGGAGCAGGACAGGATTAGGCGTGGGGTGTAGCTCAGGGGTAGGACTGGCCCCGCGGGTACAAGTCCTGGGCTCAGTCTCCAGCACTGGGAAGACGATCACCCATTCTTACCTCCCGGTTCTGAACTGCAGATGATATTGAGATGCTAGAAGGCGGCGGGGTGCCTGTCCTGCAGGCTGGCAGATGAATATCCATGAATATCTGGTTCTGCCAAAGCCCGAATTTCATGTGGTTTTACATTTTTCCTCTCCAACTTCCAGCAGTTTCCCAATGCCGGGTGCAACTCAATCCGGAGGGGAATGTTCCACGGTGGGCAGGGAACCTCTAGGGCCGGTTCTCAGAGCGTGCAGCCTCCGGTCGACATAAAATACCATGGCATTTCCAGGGACTTTAGGGAATGGAAGGTTTCTGTCCTCATTTGCAGAGATCGAGAGCCTGTAAGTCCATGCCACCCTCACAGGACACAGGCCTCCCAGTGGCTGAGCCAGTCCAGCTGCAAGACCCCTCTGCAAACCCTGGTCTTGCCATTTGCAGGCACTGCAGAGAGAGGTCAGACCTGTCACTCAGAGTGACAGGCAGGAGCTGACTGGAGGGATGGGAAGGGAAGGGGACACTCTCAAGGGACAGAGGGGTCCTCTCAGAGAGGAGGGGACAGCAGGCCTCTCCTGCATCCAGTTTTATGGGGTCCCAGGGAAGTTTCCAGAGAGTCTCGCCCAGGTCCACCTCCTGGCTTTTGACGGACAGCAGGGCAACCTCAGACTGTCCAGTCCCCATGGCCATGGCCACTCTGGGTCTCCCTGGGCAGGCTGGCTGGCTCTCACTGGCCCCTGTTCCTGCAGGTTCTATGGTGGAGGAATGACCCTGGTCTCCCTGGGCCCTGGGACCTGGTCTGTGTCGGGGTCACAGAGTCCCCTTCAGGGTCACTGGGTTCCTCTGGGACATGATTTCAGGCTGCGTCTCTCCTGCAGGCAGCAGGCGGTTGGTGAGGATGGGGACGTGGGCTGTCCACGGAGGCCAGGCAGGGCTGCCGGCCAGCAGCTCCTGGGAACAGAAAGCCCGGGGGTCAGCTCATCCCCTGGACCTCGGGATCCACCGCCACGTCCGTCTGTCCCCTGTCGATAGTTAGGCTTCCTATTTATGGGAACTGGGGCGTGAACCCAGGGGCACTTTATCACTGAGCCACGTCCCCAGCCCTTTTTAGCTTATTTTTTGAGACCGGGTCTTGCTAAGTTGCGGAGGCTGGCCTTGAACACCTGATTCTCCTGCCTTAGCCTCCCGAGTCGCTGGGATCACAGGCATGTGCCCCCGCGCCCGGCCTAAGTGTCTCTCTTCTGCCCAGCACAGGGCGGACATTGTTCCCTGGACCGACTGTGGTCAGATCAGCAGGTGGACGTGCAGGAGGCCCCCCGCTGAAGTATGACCCGGGCCGCAATGGGTGTTCTTATCCTGAGAAAATGACAGTTTACCCAAATGCAGGCTCTGCTCTGTGTTGCAAGCGTGAACCCTGTTTTTATGAGCTGAGGCGACGGCTGTTTTATTTTCTGGAAAGTCTCCTAGGGTCCTGTGGTCGTACGGTTTTGGTCCTGGAAAAATAACTCTCGGCCTGCACAGGACGATTTTGGAAGTCAGACATTATGTCTAATTAGGGCTTTGTGTGTCTTCTGCCTTGGTTTCTTCCTTTCTTTTCTTTTGTTCTTTCCTGTTTTCTTCTCTTTTTTCTCTCCTCTTTTCTCCTCTCTTCTCTCTTTATGTTCTTCTTTTTCCAGGACTGGGGATGGATCCCCTGCATGCCAGGAAAAACCTCCACCCCGGAGCTGCATCCCAGGAAGCTGGCGTCTTCCCCACTTGCCCGGATTGGCCTCAAGCTCACGATCCTCCCACCTCAGCCTCCCTAGCAGCAGGGTTGCTTGGTGAGCCTCTCCCCAGCTCAGGGGTGCTAGGGTACCGCACTGCCGTGTTCAGCGTGCACACCCTCCACGGACGGGCGCGCCTACCGTGTTCTCATTTGGAGTGTGACCTTCAGATATTTAAAGTCTCTGAAAATAAGAACACATTTTCTAATATTTTTTTAAAGATTTTTTTTTGGGGGGGGGAGTAGGCAGATACCAGGGATTGACCCCCAAGCCCCCTCCCCAGCCCTATTTGCATTTTACTTAGAGACAGGGTCTCACTGAGCTGCTTAGGACCTCCCTAAGTTTGAGGCTGGCTTTGAACTGGAGATCCTTCTGCCTCAGCCTCCTGAGCCGCTGAGATAATAGTTGTGTGCCACGGTTCCTGGCTAAGGTTTTGAATCAATATAAAACGATACAAGTGTCTCTTCTACACATTTATTTTAATAAATATTGACACCTAGATCGTACGGGAGATCGAGCCCTAGAGCACTTTGCCACCGAACTGTATCCCCAGCAGTGGTTTTTAAATTTTTTTATTTATTTTTTTTATTTTAAGACAGGGTCTCCCTAAGTTGCTGAGGCTGGCCTCCAACTTGTGATCCTCCTGCCTCAGCCTCCCGGGTGGTAGGGATTACACGTGGCACTGCTGTGCCCGGCCAAGAGCACACCTTTCCAACCCGAGTCCTGTTGTGGCTTTAAAATGGATTTTATACGTAAACGGTTCCTTCAGTGTCCAGGGTTGAATGGAAGCCCTGGAGCTGGCCACAGGTCATAAAGGCCGCCTGAGAAGCTGAAATGGGTTCTGACACGATGCCCTGAATCCTTCATGAAATAGCCAACAGACCTCGCCTCCGCGGGGCCCTGTTTAAAGAAAGGAATCCTGAATCATCACATTTCACCCTCTCAGCAGCCAAACCCAGGGTAGCCTCGGTTTTATTTCCCTGCTCCTGTAAATCTTCTGCTCTTCTTGTGCATGGCATGATCATTTGGCGAGAATTCTTTACATAATACTAATTTTAGAAGCGCTGTGGTTTCTTGTGCGCTTGCGGGCGTGCGTGTGTGTGTGCCCGGCGACTGACTCTGAGCACGGTCTCTACCGCTGACCTCCAGCCCCGGACCTCAGCGATTCTGTGAAAGAGGCTGCGGCTCCTGTTTCTACGGACTCCAGTTTTTCCTCTCCTGGAGCCTTTTCCTTGAGCGCGTACGATTTGAAGCTCAAACGTTATGGCTTGGATTGAGAGTGTCCCCCAGACCTTGTGGGTGACACAACACGGGAAAGTTCAGAGGAGATATGATTAGATTATGAGAGGTGTGACCTCATCAGTGGATTAATCCACTTCAATGGACTCCCTGGGTGGTGACCGGAGGCAGGTGGGGTGTGGCTGGAGGAGCTGGGTCACTGGGGACATGCCTTGGGGACTATATCCTGTCCCTGGTTCCTTGAGGACTATATCCTGTCCCTGGCTCCCTGGGGACTATATCCTGTCCCTGGATCCTTGGGGACTATATCCAGTCCCTGGCTCCATGGGGACTATATCCTGTCCCTGGCTCCTTGGGGACTATATCCAGTCCCTGGCTCCATGGGGACTATATCCTGTCCCTGGCTCCATGGGGACTATATCCTGCCCCTGGCTCCTTGGGGACTATATCCTGTCCCTGGCTCCATGGGGACTATATCCTGTCCCTGGCTCCTTGGGGACTATATCTTGTCCCTGGCTCCTTGGGGACTATATCCTGTCCCTGGCTCCATGGGGACTATATCCTGTCCCTGGCTCCTTGGGGACTATATCCAGTCCCTGGCTCCATGGGGACTATATCCTGTCCCTGGCTCCTTGGGGACTATATCCTGTCCCTGGCTCCTTGGGGACTATATCCTGTCCCTGGTTCCTTGAGGACTATATCCTGTCCCTGGCTCCTTGGGGACTATATCCTGTCCCTGGCTCCTTGGGGACTATATCCTGTCCCTGGTTCCTTGAGGACTATATCCTGTCCCTGGTTCCTTGGGGACTATATCCTGTCCATGGCTCCTTGGGGACTATATCCAGTCCCTGGCTCCATGGGGACTATATCCTGTCCCTGGCTCCTTGGGGACTATATCCAGTCCCTGGCTCCTTGGGGACTATATCCTGTCCCTGGCTCCTTGGGGACTCTATCCTGTCCCTGGCTCCATGGGGACTCTATCCTGTCCCTGGCTCCTTGGGGACTATATCCTGTCCCTGGCTCCTTGGGGACTATATCCAGTCCCTGGCTCCATGGGGACTATATCCTGTCCCTGGCTCCTTGGGGACTATATCCTGTCCCTGGCTCCTTGGGGACTATATCCTGTCCCTGGCTCCTTGGGGACTATATCCTGTCCCTGGCTCCATGGGGTTGATATCTGGACCCTGGTGAGCAGAGCTCTCTCTGCTCCCTGGTGCCACGTCCTGAGCTGCTCTCCTCCTCCAGGCCCTTCCGCCATTTTGTTCTGCCTCACCTTGGGCCAGAGCCATGGAGTTGGCCCATCTTGGACTGAACCTCCGACACCATGAGCCACAATAACTCTTTCCCACCTTTAAAATTGAAGTCCTCAGGTCAGCAAGACAAAAATGACCAAAACACCAACCCAGGTTTCCATCTTTCCATGTGACACTGGCCGCCCTTGGATTGCGGGTGCGGCATCAGATTCTGCTCTCGCTGAATTTCATCCAGGAAAACTTCCCCAGCTCGGTGGCGAGACTCTAAAGCAGCTGCCGTTTCCAGCTCCCACCGACCCGTTGGCTCTCTCTGCCTGGCTAGGACGGTGGCAGTAGGATCTGGAATAGGCTCTTTCTATGCTGCGAAGCTGCCAGATGGTTGCCGAGGTCTTATGAGGACCCTGGCCACAGATTCAAAGGTAAATAAAGGTGGAGGAAACGCGCAGAGTGCTTCCAACAGCTGCTAACTTAGTTTCCAAGGAGGCCAGCGCGGGAGGGTGACCTGTGTCCGCTCACGTCTGCTCAGATGTCACCTGCAGACCGGAGCGTGGACACGAACCAGGCGCGAACGAGACGTGCACGGCAGCCTTTCTCGGGCAGGAACGTGCGAAAGGAGCAGGCAGACGCCTTTCTAGGCTCGGAAGGGCCACGCCTGGTGAGAGATGGTTCCTCACGACGTCATTGGAATCTTTGCGCCCAAGCCTGGGTCTGCCGGGGAGCGGGACTTCCCCAGGCGCGCAGGGCGGATCTCTGTTGAGGTGCTCCTGGCTGGAGACAGGCGCCCGGGCAGGGCCACTGTGGGTGGAAGGAGCCCATAGGAGGTGGCAAGAGGCTGCCCAGCAGAGCAGAGGACGCGGGAGACCCAGGGTGCCTAGGCTTCTTTGGTGTGTTGGCGTCCCTGCCGCCATTTGCAGGACTTCAGGATCCATCTGAGGATGGAGGCTTTTCCTTGGTGCAATGATCAAGCTTGATTTTCAGTGAAGATATCTGTCTGTCTGTCTGTCTACCTACCTATCTATCCATCCATCCATCCATCTTTTCTATCTATCCATCCATCCATCCATCTTTTCTATCTATCCATCCATCCATCCATCTATTCTATCCATCCATCCATCCATCCATCTATTCTATCTATCCGTCTGTCCATCCATCCATCCATCCATCCATCCATCCATCCATCATCCATCTATTCTATCCATCCATCCATCCATCCATCCATACATCCATCATCTATCTATCTATCTATCTATCTATCTATCTATCTATCTATCTATCTATCTATCTATGATCTACCAATTCTAGCTAGGTGACTGTCACAACCTGGGTGGGCCTGCTCCTGGTACCTGATGTGTGGAAAGAAAGAAAAGAGAGGAAGAAAGAAACTATGTATCTATTTTTCCTGAAAGGATGGTGCTCTGCTCTATCACAGAGTCATAGTCAATGACCCAGCTTGGACACCGTTGATTTGTAGTTACTCATTGTAGCAATTATTAATTTGCTTCAGTCTCTGTGTGTGTCCTTCAGGGGACTCCTATAAAATATGCCCTGTGCATTTCTCACTGGGACCCCAGTAAGGATCTGCATAAAAATTGGCTTGTGAAAAGCAAGTTCCCCTGGGGGCAGAGAAATGAGTGGGGAACAAGTTTTGGAGGGAAAAAGAAATGCTAAATAAATAAATAAATAAATAACCAAACCAGCAGAGACCTGAATTTCCATGCAGAACTGAAGGGAGCCACTTGGGACATCCTTGGCTTTTATAAATGATGGATGTCTTTCGTTTTTTGGGATTGGCTTATTTCACTTAGCATGATGTTCTCCAATTCCATCCAGTTATTTGCAAATGCCATAATATCATTCTTCTTCATGACTGAGTAATACTCCATTGTGTATATGCATCACAGTTTCTTTATCCACTCATCTGATGAAGGGCACCTAGGTTGGTCCCACAGTTTAGCTGTGAATTGAGCTGCTATAAACATGGATGTGGCTGGGGCACTGTAGTGTGCTGATTTCAAGTCCTTTGGGTGTAAACCGAGGAGTGGGACAGCTGGGTCACATGGTGGGTCCATTCCAAGTTTTCTGCGGAATCTCCAGCACCAGGAAAATAAGCCTCGTGTGAAATAATTACAAGAACTCGGACTTGGGTGGAATGACGTCACTTCCAGACCCAGCCTTGGGTGGATTCTCTTCTTTTTCTTCTCCTCTTCCCCGCAGCCCTGGATTTGGGGCAGCCTGTGCACACGGCCCGCTGGCTCAGGGTGCGGAACTGCCTCTGTGAGCCGGTCCTCCTCAGGGGTCCCGGGGCCAGAGCGGCCCCCCAGGGCTCTCCTCTCCGAGCAGAGCCCAGCCAGCAGGCGCAGGTTCTAGCGGCCCGTCTTGTGCTCCTTGAACGCCCGTCTTGAACACGTGCGGGCGAGGACTGATGGCCGGGAGCGCTCGGGAGACCGCCTGTCCATCACCCCGGCTTCCCCGGCCCCGGTTTCGGGACCCCTGCGCGCGAGAGCCTGTGGCTTCCAGCCCTGGAAGCAGGGAACGTTCTCGGGGAGACGCTGGCCTCTCTTCTCTGCGTCGAAGGAGTCGTGGAGGGTTCGTTCCTGCTTACCTGTCCCGCAACTCCAAACTCAGGGCCTCCCATCCGTGTTTCTTAGACTTTCTTGGAACAAGATTCTCCGCCTTTTTATTTTTTATTTGTCATACCAGGGACTGAAACCGGGGGTGCTTAACCACTGAGCCTCCTCCCAGCCCTTTCTAAATTTTTTAAATTCAGACAGGGTCTTGCGATGTTGCGTTCAGCCTCCCTAGGTTGCCGAGGCTGGCTAGCCTCCAGTTTGTGAACCTCCTGCCGCAGCCTCCTGAATCGTTGAGTTGACTGGCGGGTACATATCAGGCTTTCTCAGACATCCAACCTGCCACTGATTTTACAAAACGACAACTCGGTGAACCTTGTAAGTAATGGAACTGGAGAAATTCATGGTGAGGATAGCAGCGAACCGAAGAGACATGTTGCTGTAATTTTCTCTGCACACGTGTGTATGAATATTTGTATATATGACCTATATTTTCTCTGCATATGTGACCTATATTTTCTCTGCATATATATGACCTATATTTTCTCTGCATATACGTGACTTATATTTTCTCTGCATATATATCACCTATATTTTCTCTGCATATATGTGACCTATATTTTCTCCACGTATATATGACCTATATTTCTCTGCACATGTATGTGACCTATATTTTCTCTGCATATACATGTGGCCTATATTTTCTCCGCATATATGACCTATATTTTCTCCACATATATATGTCCTATATTTTCTCCACATATATATGTCCTATATTTTCTCCACATATATATGGCCTATATTTTCTCCGCATATATATGACCTATATTTTCTCCACATATATATGTCCTATATTTTCTCCGCATATATATGACCTATATTTTCTCCGCATATATATGACCTATATTTTCTCTGCATATATATGTGACCTATATTTTCTCCGCATATATATGACCTGTATTTTCTCTGCATATGTGACCTATATTTTCTCCGCATATATATGACCTATATTTTCTCTGCATATACATGACTTATATTTTCTCTGCATATATATCACCTATATTTTCTCTGCATATATGTGACCTATATTTTCTCCACGTATATATGACCTATATTTTCTCTGCACATGTATGTGACCTATATTTTCTCTGCACATGTATGTGAGCTATATTTTCTCTGCATATATATGACCTATATTTTCTCTGCATATATATGACCTATATTTTCTCTGCACATGTATGTGAGCTATATTTTCTCTGCATATATATGACCTATATTTTCTCTACACATGTACGTGACCTATATTTTCTCTGCACATGTGCGTGAACTATATTTTCTCTGCACATGTATGTGACCTATATTTTCTCTGCATATACATGACTTATATTTTCTCTGCATATATATCACCTATATTTTCTCTGCATATATGTGACCTATATTTTCTCCACGTATATATGACCTATATTTTCTCTGCACATGTATGTGACCTATATTTTCTCTGCACATGTATGTGAGCTATATTTTCTCTGCATATATATGACCTATATTTTCTCTGCATATATATGACCTATATTTTCTCTGCATATATATGACCTATATTTTCTCTGCACATGTATGTGACCTATATTTTCTCTGCATATATATGACCTATATTTTCTCTGCATATATATGACCTATATTTTCTCTACACATGTACGTGACCTATATTTTCTCTGCACATGTGCGTGACCTATATTTTCTCTGCACATGTATGTGACCTATATTTTCTTTGCACATATACATGACCTATATTTTCCTGCATCTATAGGAGCTATATTCTGCGCATACGTATGCACCCTTCCTGGTCCTCTGCTTTTAGACCCTCTGCCTCCTCTTCCCCTGGCCTGCCCTGCTTTCCTGGAAGAGCTTGCTGTCCACAAGAGGGACAGGGGCGTCTCTCGTTTCACCCTCGAGCTAAAGAGAAAGTGCTGCCTGGCTTTGATCAGATCCATCTGGGTCCGCAGTTGCCGATCGGCGGAAATGACTTCAGCTAATGGATCTGCTCAGGAAAGAGAAGACCAAAATAACCCTTGGACGGCTGACTCCCCACCCACCCTCCACACGGAGCCAAGAAGAGTGTCATTTGGCGCATCCAACACCGTGAACTTTGCAGACTGGGAGATTGACATAAAGGCCCTGAGGAAAGCAGTCCAAGGACAGATCCCCCAGGAGACGTGCACGCCCCGCACATGCGGCTGGTACATTTGAGCAGAGGCAGCCGGCTCCAGCAGCTGTCCTTGCAGAACTCGGGGGCTGTGGTCAGGAGCTGCCCAAGCCTAGGTGTGGTTTGTTCGGATGAGGGCGAAGACCCTGTCCTTGGACATGGCGAGACCCAGTATCTCAGGCCCATGTCAAATGCTTCCCCTTCACTTTCTAATTTGATTTCACTCTTCCTGCATTGCTCTTCTTCCTGCATTAATTAATTTTTACACCAATGGCTTGCAGAACGTTGTCTGTTTACCAATCAGCCATAACACCCAAGGGGGAAGCCGCCTGAGTCTTCTCTTGGAGGAAGCTCCCAGTCACACAGAAAAAAATGTTGAATGAATTTGTCAGTGAATAACATGAACAGACCTGCATATCAGAGAGAACTTTCAAGCTTTGGTCTTTGGGGTTTGGCTTATTTCACTTAGCATGACAGTCTCCAGTTCTGTCCATTTACCAGTGAATGCCAAAATTTCATTCTTCTTTAGGGCTGTGTAATATTCCATCCTGTACATGCACCACATTTTCTTTACCCATTCATCTGTTGAAGGGCACCTAGGTTGGTCCCATAGTTTAGCTATTGTGAGTTGAGCTGCTATAAACATCGATGTGGCTGTGTCACTGTGGTGTGCTGATTTTCAGACCTTAATGGAGAAGGGGGATAAAAATCTGATTACTGGATTAGACAAAGGGGAATAATGGGAAGGGAGAGGGGATGGAAATAGGAAAGACATAGAATGAACTGGACATCAATTTCCTATGGTCACATATGAATTCACGACCACATCATGAACAACCACAAGAATAGGATCCTAATTAGGTAAGTTATACTCCATGCATGTATAATATGTCAGAATGCACTCTACTGTCATGTGTACATAGAAAGAACAAATAAAACTTGAACAGATTCTAGAAAAATATGAAAAAGTAGATTCTCATTCACATCAATATGAAAAGTAAAATATTTAATAGGCTATTTCCACTGTAGCAGAATCACATTGGTCTGAGAGCTGGAAAATGTCCGGACATCCACAGAACGCATTTCTTACCTTCTCAAGATGGTAGCATTTAGGGCCTGTGTTAGCTTTCCCTCGCTGTGACAGACGTATGAGGTGGTTAGCTTGTGAAGAGAAGAGGTACATTTTGGCTCTCAGGGATTGAGCTTTGAATCCACGATTGGTGGACCCAATGGGTTGGACGTGTGGGGCGTATCATGGTGTGTGGTGCAGTAAAACCACTCGCCTGTTGACTGGGAAGTGAAAGAGAAGTAGAGACTGGGGTCACAATATCCCTTTCCAGGCCACACATCCCAATGACCTCACTTCCTCCCTCACGAAGCTCCTCCTTTTAAAGGTCCCACGACCTTCTGAGAGCGCCATGCTGGAAACTGACCCAATGCAATAACCCAATGCCCTTTGGCGGAGACTCTAGATCCAGAATAGAGCAGGGTATGCCTTCTCAACGCCGGTGCTGATTGGCCTTGTCTCACCAAAAGAGCATGACTTTGGGACTACGGAACGACCCAGCGATGGAACGGATAAAAGCAAATTCGTGTTTCGAAGGGACCGTTAACCAGAACAGGGTTCCGAGTCGGATGCAGGAAGAAGGCTGGTGTGGATTCCCGTGAGATTCTTCCATGGCACAAATTGGATGCGGGATGTGCGACATTCTTTAGCTCGAACCCTTGAGATCTCACCGTCTGAAGGTCACTCTCTCCACGTCTCAGAACAACAGCCTGCGACTGAGCTCGTGAAGAACAGACACCCCGTCTCTCCCCAATCCAATGCACCCCGTGGCCAGCACAGGGCCAGCAGCCTGCCATCTTAGCTACGGAGCCACAGACTCAGAGACCCACAGAACTGGACTGCCGTCCGTCACCCACACGAGCAGCCCTCCTCCAAGTTCTGTCGAAACTCCAACAGAACGTGGACCACCGTGGTTTCAGTTTGGGATACCTCCCTCGGAATTTGGCTTTCTCTCCAATTTTAGAATTGAATATATTGGCATAGCTCTGTAGAACAAGAGGACTAGAGAGAACCCCAGTCTACGCCATGTTTTCCCGGATGGTGCCCAGCGATGCATGCATGAGTGGTAAACTGAGTCGGAGACTTCCTCTTGTTCCGGTGTTGATGCTCAAGTGACACGAGCATTCGGGGGTTGGATATATTGTAAGCTTTCACCTCCTCTGATGGATCCTCGTGCCTCAGGTATGATCTAATAAAGGTCGAAACACGGAGCAGATTTAAAGGACGCAAAAGTCTTAGCATCTAGTGTACAGCCACTATTTTACAATGTGTGACGAATGAGAAACACTGAAACATGCAACCTCACCAGGTCACATTAAGTTGTTGGTCGAAACTCTTCAATGCCTCACGTTTTCAACAACATCCAGATACAATTCTTAGTTTCCACGCAAAGGGCTCAAAATGCGCCCCTTAGGACTTGGGATTCCAGTACCTCAGCCTCCATAACAGTGGTCCTAGCTAGTTTTGTCATTGTGGTGACTAAAACACCCGACAAGAATAACTGAAAGGAGGAAAAGTTTATCTGGGGCTCATGGATTCAGAGGTTCAGTCCATGGTGGACGACTCCATGGCTGTGGCCCAAGGTGAGGCAGAACAAAATGGCGGAAGGGTCTGGAGGAGGAGAGCAGCTCAGGGCGTGGCACCAGGGAGCAGAGAGAGCTCTGCTCACCAGGGACCAGATCTAAACTCCATGGAGCCAGGGACAGGATATAGTCCCCAAGGAGCCAGGGACAGGAAATAGTCCCCAAGGAGCCAGGGACAGGATATAGTCCCCATGGAGCCAGGGACAGGATAGAGTCCCCATGGAGCCAGGGACAGGATAGAGTCCCCGAGGAGCCAGGGACAGAATATAGTCCCCATGGAGCCAGGACAGGATATAGTCCCCATGGATCCAGGGACAGGATATAGTCCCCATGGATCCAGGGACAGGATATAGTCCCCGAGGATCCAGGGACAGGATATAGTCCCCGAGGATCCAGGGACAGGATATAGTCCCCGAGGATCCAGGGACAGGATATAGTCCCCGAGGAGCCAGGGACAGGATATAGTCCCCAAGGATCCAGGGACAGGATATAGTCCCCGAGGATCCAGGGATAGGATATAGTCCCCGAGGAGCCAGGGACAGGATATAGTCCCCAAGGAGCCAGGGACAGGATATAGTCCCCAAGGCATGTCCCCAGGGACCCAGCTCAGGAAAGGCTGGCCTCATGTGAGAGTCTACATTTAAAGACGTGTTTCAGTAAATTTTCAATCCTGATAAGCAGCATGCCAGAAAAAACAGAGAAATCCCAAGAATAAACTCAATGCACAAACCAGAGGGCTCTTTAAAGAGGAACCCAAAGGAACATCCTTCGTTTTGTTCATATCATGGTCGGCTTTTTAAAGTAGATGAGCGATTGGACGTCAAAGAAGAGGCTCATGTGGTGGAGGGAAGGTCACGAGGGCTCCGTTTAGAGGCCGCTGCACACAGAACTTCCTCCCTGCACTCAGGCGTGCGTGGGGTTGGGGTATGGTTAAGGAATGAGGTCATCCCTTAATATAGCTGAACCCACATTGCTGGCTATAAATCGGCTCCCCATGAGCTTCAGACGTTTGAACATTAATTTCCGCAGTGGTAGCAGATTTTAAAAATGGAAGCTCATGCTGCCTGTACATCTGGGCACCGGGTGTGCAGCGTGACCCTCCTAAACACGGGTTATGTCCTAAGTGGCTTCAGGTGCTTTTTCAACAACTTCTCTGGTGCTTCCATAACATGTGTTCACGTGGAGTTCAGGGCATATTGGGGAAAAGGCAGAGATGAGTGCTTCATGATTTTTTTTTGACTTCCTGATGGTACAAAATGGTACCCACGCAATGACTCTGTTTCCACTTCCAGCATAGTATCCGATAAACTGCAGTCAGAGTGGACGGTTTATGATCAAATGGACCTCCTATTAGGAAGTTTGGCCAGCAAGAGGCAAAGGTAAGTGTCCTGATCATATGGAGGGCAGGCCACTCCAAGCGAAGATGCCCAACAGGAGGGTCCCGCTGTGATATTGGCGACTTGGGATGGTTTGATTGGCAGGTAACTCAAACTCTTTTGAGGAGCCTTGGTACTGAGAGCTAGCAAGCAGTACCCGGGCGTGAAGGATGCATGTCCCCTGCAATGGGAAGCGAGTTGGGGGAAATCTCTGTGGGGGAAGACCCACCAATGCCCGGCATTAAA
This sequence comes from Sciurus vulgaris, assembly GCF_902686455.1. Classification (NCBI taxonomy): domain Eukaryota; kingdom Metazoa; phylum Chordata; class Mammalia; order Rodentia; family Sciuridae; genus Sciurus; species Sciurus vulgaris. The sequence goes on from NC_136471.1 coordinate 136,499,756, forward strand.
GAGGGGATATTCATACACCAGCAGCAGAAGGGTCGACTGCATGGAGACTCCCGTGTTGTAAAGGCAGCAAGGCCTTGGGAAGGTACTGGGACAAACAGACCAGTGAGCTGGGTGCTCTTGGGTTTGGATCTGAGGTGTCCCCCTCGAAGGTCCTGTGTCAATGCGGGAGTGTTTGGAGGTGAGATGGTTGGATTGTGACACCTGTTAGCCAATCTGTCCATCCTAGGTGGAATGGGCCAACTGGGTAGTGGAGACTGTAGGCAGGTGGGGTGTGGCTGGAGTAGCTGGGTCACTGGGCACCTGCCTTTGGGGTTGATATCTGGACCCTGGTGAGCAGAGCTCTCTCTGCTTCCTGGAGCCACGTCCTGAGCTGCTCTCCTCCTCCAGGCCCTTCCGCCATTTTGTTCTGCCTCACCTTGGGCCAGAGCCATGGAGTTGGCCCACCATGGACTGAGCCTCTGAGACCATGAGCCCCAATTCAACTTTTCCTCCTCTAAGTTTACAGGTGAAATGATTGAGTCGAGTGGTGTAAACTTAGAGTGGATTAATTCACTTGAATGGACTCACTGGGTGGTGATTGTAGGCAGGTGGGGCATGGTTGGAGGAGCTGGGTCACGGGGAACATCCCTCAGGGACTATATCCTGTCCCTGGATCCCTGGGGACTATATCCCATCACTGGCTCCTTGGGGACTGTATATTCTCCCTGGCTCCTCGGGGACTATATCCTGTCCACGGCTCCTTGGTGACCATATCCTGTCCCCTGCTCCTCGGGCACTATATCCTGTCCCTGGCTCCTTGGGGACTATATCCTGTCCCTGGCTCCTTGGGGACCATATCCTGTCCCTGGCTCCTTGGGGACTATATCCTTTCCCTGGCTCCATGGGGTTCATATCTGGTCCCTGGTGAGCAGAGCTCTCTCTGCTTCCTGGTGCCACGTCCTGAGCTGCTCTCCTCCTCCAGGCCCTTCCGCCATTTTGTTCTGCCTCACCTTGGGCCAGAGTCATGGAGTCGACCAACCATGGACTGAACCTCTGAAACTGAGTCCCAGATACACTTTTCCTCTTCAATGTTGTTCTTACCAGGTGTTTTGGTCCCAGTGATGAAAGCATTGACTAAAACATAACCTATGCACATTTTCCTGAATTCTTTAAACCTTCTCTAGATGACTTGTAATACCCAAAGCAATGCAAATGTTGTGTTCATGGTTAGTATGTGATACTGTCTAGGTAAAATTCATAGGAATAAGTGGATGTATATACACAACATAGACAAGTTGTTTTTCAAGTGTTTTTTACCTGTGACTGGTTGTATCCAAGGAGAGGCCACCTGCAGATAGGGTGTCCTGGCTGCAGGGTACGTTCATGGCAAAGTGGAATTAAATTTGTAGGTGGTGTGTGGGTTACCAATCAACTGATCTTAAAATAGGGAGATTTTCTTGGATTATCCTTATGGACTCAATGTTATCACAAGAGTCTGTCAAAGAAGAAGAGAGAAGCAGAAGAAGAAGTCAGACTTGTTGCCAATGAGAGGGACTCAGTCCATGGCGGGTGCTTGGATGGAGGAAAGAAGTCCTGAGCCACCAAACACAGGAAGCTTCTAGAGGCTGGAAAAGGGAAAGGAGTGGATTCTCTCCTGGGTCCTCTAACCTTGTCAAACCTTGCTTTTAGCTCAATGAAAGAGCTAGATGTTTGAAGGACAGAACTGCAGGAGAACAAAGTTGCAAGCCAAGAAGCTTGTGTGGTTTGTTATGATTACCGTCAGAAATTTACAAAACTTTGGATACCTTGGGGGTAATTTGGTCAAGTTTGCTGTGCTCCTTATTTCAGTTCATATTGTGTTCTTTGTGTTATGCCATTAAAATAAAACTTTATGTTATTATGTAAAATTAAATGATATTGTACTATGAGGTCGTTATTATATATTTGTTCATGCAACTCTTTGGTAATTGATATGGATCTGGAATGTTCCTCAAAGGCATCCATGTTGAAGGCTCGGTTCCCAGTGCAGCAATGTGTACATGTAGGATTTTTAGAAATTGATTGGCACGTGAGCACGCGAAACTCATCAAAGGATTAATCCATTGGTGAACTCATAGCTGAATGGACGCCTAGGAGGTGGTGGAAACTGTAGAAGGGGGACTTAGTTGGAGGTAGTGTGTCCTTAGGGACATGTCCTTCAGGACTATATCTTGTCCCTGGCTTCCATGACATCATCAGCCTGCTCCACCGTGGTCTTCCGCCATGATGTTCTCCCTCAGCTCAGATCCATAAGACAGAGGCCAACCAACCATGGACCGTATCTCTGAATCTGTGAGCCAAAATAAGTATTTCTTCTTTGAAATTGAGCATCCTTGGATTTTGATGTTCAAGTCAGGTCTTGCATCCAATCTGCCATGGATACCAAGGGATTACCATACCTGTGAATACATATAAAATAACATATGTGCACACACGTGCATATATCCACAAATGCACACATCTCTCCCTCTCACAAACATGCACATATACATGTGATCACAGTTTATAGTAAGGCGACCCATGAAACAAAAATAATAGATTAAAAGTTTTAAGGTCTGAATTTTCTTCAGAGGATGTGGATGTGGTATCTTTGCTCAACTTTGGCTGCTATAAAAATACCTAAAACCAAGTTTCTTAAACTGCAAACATTTATTTTCTCACAGTTCTGGAGACTGGAACTCCAAGATCAAGGTGTGGCAGATTTGCTTCCTTGCAAGAGCTGCTTTTCCACTCAAAGATGATGACTTGTGTGCTACACTCATGGGTCCATGGATTTGTCTTTGGCCATGCACATGGAGTGAGGGAGGAAGAGAAGGGGAGTAAGAGAAAGAGAGGAAGAACTCTCTGGTATCTCTAGTGCTTAGGATTCTGTGTCAACCTGGCTGGACAACGGAATGCACATTATTTCTGGGTGTATCTGTGAGAGCCCTTGGGCTGGGACCAGTTGGGCAGTTCTTCTGAAGGTCTTTCCTTGAGTCATTGATGCAGCCCCATTGTCTGGATGTGAGATGAGACTAGAGGGTCTCGTGTGTGTTGATGGAGGTATCTGCTGGGGGTTCTTATCAGTCAGTCCAGAATCCTGAGCTCACCATGTGCAAAAGCCAAGGTGGTTTCTTTGAGACATACAACCATGAAGAAGAAACCTAGTCACCAACCATCACTGATGGGCTGTCACATGGGTGGTGTCCCTTCTTGGAGGTCCCAAGTGATGATCCAAGGTATGATGGCATTTCCACCATAGGAGCAACCCAAGACAAGACCACCCAGCCGAGCCCAGCCTGAACTGCTGATCCCCACCATCACGAGCATCCAGCATAACACTCATGTGGACACAACGGGAAACTTCCTTTCTCCGAGTTCAGAGGATGAAACCCTCAAATCAGAGCATTTTGGGGGCACGTTGAGCAAACCAATTTTTTCAGCCCGTAGCTGTTACTTAAAACAAACGAACGCATGCAGATCAGTTGCACAAAAGACACGCAGGTTTATTGCACGCACAGAGGCCGTGGCGTAATACAATTACTCAGCAGCGCCATGGGATTCAGTAGCTCATGTGCTGCCTTCCTGGAGGGCAGGGGGAGAGAAGGAAATGCGGACATTTTTGAGCAGCCCTCCGTGATCATCAGGGGAATGAATTTCTGGAGACAGAAATGGTTCACTATGGAATTCAAACAATCCCAAGGGGCAGACACCCTTTTAGACTAGAAGTCCATCCACCGCCATCATATATCTTTTTCTGAGACAGATGATGCGATTTCAGGGTTGGGATGGAAGGTGACTGAGTTTCCTTGTACGCTCTGGTGTTAATGTAGGTGGGGGAAATCCCAGAGAGAGCTGCTCCGTGCTTCAGTGGACAAAGTTAGAAGAAATTTGATTTTGAGTCTGCTTTTCAGACCTTTCCGATTGATTGGTATCACAAGTGGCACCATATTGGAGGGCTTTTGGTCTCTGAGCTCCAACACTTGTTCAAAATTCCTACGTTTGGGGGATGTTTGTTACGCAGCTGTAGATAAGGGATAATGGTCCTTCGCTCAGAGATCATTTCCATGAAAATCTGAAAACTTCCAGTTCTGTTTTTATACTTCATCCCAACATGGAAGAGAGAAGCAACCCATCCATTCTGCGGTGCTGAACGTGATGTGAGTCCAAAGGTCAGGGGTTCCTAGTTTTAGCAGATGTATCTCCTCATTTAAAATGGTCCCTTGTGGAGCCGGGGATTCCCATGGAACAGGGCGGTTACAAATCACGAACGGGATTTATCTGTTTGAGACAGGATTTCCTCTTTTGATCCCTTGTCTTTTGATGTAGTAAATGTGTTTTCTGACGAGCTCGTGGTGGTGGATCCGCTGACTCCATCTCCCTCGTTGGATTCCCCAACCAAGCACCAAAAATTGACATAGTCAACGTTGACTCTGGTGCAAAAAAATAACAATAAATAAAATAAAATAAAAAGTTATCACCTTGTTTGTCTGAATATCACGTTTTGACTTTTGTTAGGAAGAGCAAATCTCGATGCTGAGGTTTTATTTTTTTTAAACATTTACCTCTGGTTGATGGATATTTTTTCCACTGATCTTTAAGCTTTTCTCCCTTGTATTCCTAGAACTGAGGAGCTTATATAAGCTAAGGGAGAGTCAGTCTGGTTCTGATTTATTTTCTATTAACTCACTCAATATTTTTTTATATGTACAAGAACTCTTCTGAGACCATTTAATATACTATTTTGATCTTTCTTCCCTAAAAGCAAAATGCCAGATTTTTTTTTTTTTTTTTTTTTTTTTTTTTTTTTTTTTGGCTAGGGATAGAAATCTGGAAGAGATTTAAATTATGATCAAAACAGCAAACTCATGAATTTTGAATGGTTTCTAAACTTAGAAAAAAGAAATTGTTAAGCCTTTATTCTTTTTAAGGGAAAATCAGATTGGAACTTCCTGGCTTTGCACAGAATATCCTTTTCTTTCCCCTTCTTTAATTCGCATAAGATTTAATGCTATGCGATGCATTGATTTTCTTACCTATCATATTTAATCTTGCCCAAAAGTTTCAAAAATCGGCAACTTATTGAAATGATCATTCGACTCCCCTCCCCATGGCACAGGGAGAGGCTGAAGAAAAATACATGATTTCGTTCTGTCGATGATTTTTTAGGAAATCTTACGTTACTGCTCATCAGAAGGCAGAACCGAGCCCATTAACAGGAGTCTTGGCAAAGGGATGGAAAGTCACTTCATTCCTATTTTTCTACACAGCCAAGGGGGAAAGCAATTGGATCGGACACACAAATTGCCCCGGCGGCCCCAGAAAATATGAGCAAAATTCCCCCCTAGCACCGCACCCCCGTGTAAACCGAGGTGTGCGAGAAACATCCAGAGAGGACTCGAAGCTTCCTTCACCCTGAAATAGAACCAGATGCATTGTAATGGCGGCTGGTAAAAGCGGGTCCAGGGACCTTTACGGGATTGCACATTATGATCAGGGGATTTTTAGAATGGGCTGCTGCAGATCGTCTTTTGTTTTTCCCTCCTCCATTTTCTGGAGCCGGAAGAGAGAACTTCCCTTCCCCAGAATTTTCTCCACGTCTAACCCGTCGTTCCTTCTCCAGTGGTTGTCGAGAACATGGAATGGGAGTCGACTTGTGTACATAGACATTTACTAAGTGCTACTGGCTGCCAGAATCGTGCCAAGTTTGAGGGAAAGGCATTGAAGTAGAATCTGGGTCTCCCCGGGCTCCGGATGTATGTGAGGAATTGGAAAAATGGACACCTCCCAGCAGACAGGATGCGTGGGGCTCCCACGGCGTTTGGCAGACAGGGAGATGGGCTTGGGAAACTTGGCTGGTCAGGGTGCAGGGCAGGAAGTGCAGAGGAGAAGGGAGCAACTGAGGCTTTCTAAAGAAATGTCCCTGGGACCCCTTAGGTGTGAAGGGTTAAAATCAGCACCCTACAGTGACGCAGCCACATCCATGTTTATAGCAGCTCAACTCACCACAGCTCAGCTATGGGACCAGCCTAGGTGCCCTTCAACAGACGAATGGATAAAGAAACTGTGGTGTATATACACAATGGAATATTACTCAGTCATGAAGAAGAACGAAATGATGGCATTTGCTGGTAAATGGATGGAGGTGGAGAATATCATGCTGAGTGAAATAAGCCAAACCCTAAAAACCAAAGGCCCAATGTTTTCTTTGATATTCTGAAGCTAATTCATAATAAGGGGGGTGGATAAGGAGGAATAGAGTTACTTTATATTAGGGAGAGAGGAGGGAAGGGAGGAAAGGGGAGTGGGGTAGGAAGGACAGTAGAGCCAACAGACATTATTACCCTGCGTCCATATATGACTACATAGGCATGATTCCACATCATGTACGACCAGAAGAATGAGGAGTTAGACTCCATTCAGGTATGACATGTCAGAAGGTGTTTTACTGTCAATTAAACTAATTAGAACAAATTTTAAAAATTCCGTCTATTAAAAAAAAGTAAGTCAGAAAAAATCAGTAGACACTAACGATACAAGCTGCTCAAAATTGAGTTTCATTTTGAATGTTTGTTTACTAACCTCTCCTCTCTTCTAATTATCTTTTTCTTTCTTTCATTTTTCCTCTAATCCTATATACACAACAAAGCAAAAGGATGGATAGAAAATAATGAATATAACAGATGAAAGTTTAGATGATTCAAATAGATAGACACATAGATAATAGATCAAGAGATGGATGGATGGATGAATAGATAGATTCAGTAGATGTTGAATGGTGAATGACTGAATAGATAGATTAATAGAATGGTATGGAGGGTGGTGGTATGGATGGGTGGAATGGACGGTGGGTGGATTGGATGGATGGTGGTGTATAGGGTGGATGGGTGGATGGATGGGTGGATGGTGGATGGATGGGTGGATGGTGGATGGGTGGATGGTGGCTGGATGTGGATGGATGGGTGGT